>NC_086302.1:8702135-9003788 GCF_963924245.1 Chroicocephalus ridibundus
AAAATGAGTTTAGTGGATATTTTAGCACATTAGTTACTGGGAGAGGACTTTTTTTAAAACACTGGAAATAAGAGGGGAATAAACTGCTCTCCTCTAATAGCACAGTACCAACTTTCTCACAAACTTTCTTCTAGTAGATTTTTGCAAGATATTTCCTTTCAATGTTTTACTTCCTTGATGTATGAGGTGAGGGGTCCAGTAGGGCAGAGCATGTGAGGGGTTGTTGATGCTTCCGAATACAGCCATCACTTCTGGTCTTTGGTGACTCTGGAACTAATTAGTTTTGAATATAAAACTGGAAAACCTTTATACTTTTTTCATTAAAAGACTTTTGAGGAATCTAACTTCAGCAGCCTAAGCTGTGGCATTGATTTAATCTGTTCCAAGGGTTTTTTTCTACCAGAAATTATTTCTGTGAGTTTGTTTTGATAGTATTACAATCAGTATTTACAACCTTACTGTGTTCAGTGTTTTGTAGACATAGGTTGATTGGGGAAATACTGTCTACAAAGGATTCTCAGTCCAAAAGAGGTCAGAGAATAGATAAATTTTTCAGGCATCTTAATTCATAGCTGAAGGCACTATCTTGTGCTGCTGCTTGGCATTTTTTCTGTGTTCAAAATAAAGTTGAAGGTAAAACTAAAGGGTGAAACTAAAAGTAGAGGGGGTAATGAAAAATTGGAGATTGTGTATGGTAAAAGATGACCATCGGACAGGATTCATTTCACAGAAGAGGAAAGTGGTTGTGCTAGAGCACCTGGGAGCTTTCCCGGTCCCTAACAGGTACGTTGAGGATGTTGCTAAAATGTTTTTAGGGCAGGCTAACTGTTGAGTATCCAGGAAGAGATCACCGAAAAGCAGAGGCCAGACTGAATAAGTCAGTAGACTTGCTTGAAGAATTAATTTGTTGAAAGGTTTACCTATTTGGAAGAGGGAAAAAAAAGAAAGGTGGGGGAAGCAGCTTTTGTTGTATCAGAGTAAGGCAGGCTTTGTGAAAATTATCAAAAGTTGTGTTGCAGAGTAACTAGAACTTGGTAATTTCAGTGGAATGGAGAAAAACAAGTTTACCAGTGCTCAGGGGCAGAAAGAGGCAACACTGAGAAGTGGATGTGAATCTATGGATGAAACCTGTCTTCAGTGAACAGTGAGCGCTGAGATCTGAGGGGGAGCACAGCAGGAGACAGCAGTACTTAGGGGTAGCCTGGCTGTATGACCCTGGAGTAGTACTGGAGAGGAGGTGGTCCCCTAGCTGTACTGGAGTGACTGGAAGAGTCAATCCTTGTAGAAGTCATCATACGGAATGGGTATCAGGCTAGTAAAATGGATTTAGAGCAAGAATGGAAAATACCTGTGCAATACCTGAGACAGAAATAAAGTAGAAATAAGAGGACTGTGTTCTTGTGTGAAGTTATCTAGGAGAGTGTGTGTACAGTAACCAGCTGACCTGGGGACACAGAAGAAACCTTCAAATTGTAAGGCACGTCCCAGAAACGTGAACATCTGTATTTAACCCCCTCCAACAACTTCAATTACAAGTGACCTTTCTTTCTTCTCTAGCCATGCTGAGAATGTTGCTACCCATTGTCACTGTTCTCTTGGCTTGCTCCGTGCAGTGAGCAAAGCAGGAAATGGGAATGCGATCTCCTCTGCGGTTGGTCTTCAGAAGGGCAGGAAGGTAGCTGAGAACTGGGTCACTGCTGTTACCTAGAAAGTTGGTCCAGCCACAGAGACAAGCAGCAGTGCCATTATTAGTGAAGAAGTACCGGAGATGCAGATTTTTACAGATCTGAGCAGAAAAAGATCATTTGCTGTCAACAGCCAAAGATCCTACGCCTACGCAGTGAGGGGCAGCGCGTCGCTACCACAGTGATACCTGGGTTTGAGCACTGTAAATACCAAATATGTTTTTGATGCTGCTAGTCCTCATGGGTTCTCCTGCGCATTAGCCTTGTTTTGTTGTGCGTTGCCGAGTCCCAGGTGCCTCTGCTCCCTTTGCCCAGGTGGGAGTAACGCTGTCTGACTGGTGAGGCTGCTTCACGGGAGGTGAGCAGGGATGGAGCTGTGGGGCTGGGGGAGCTGAGCTGCTGCTTGTGTGAGAGTTTGGTGGAGGAGGATTGTGCTCTCCTAGGGTAGGGGACCCTCGCCATCTCATACTGTGCTCTCTTCTGTGTTACCTCTGTTGGTAGGAAAGTTTGATCATAGGGTGAGCGTGGAGGAGCGCTGTCTGTTGGCCAACGTTTTTATAATATTACAGGTGGTTTTGAAGCCTCTTTCAGGTTTTTGGCCATTACCAGTCCTAGAGGGGAACGATGGTAGACGTTTCCATTCCTCTCAGCAGCTATGGGTAGAGAACTACTGTTTTGAAGGTAACATGAGAAAACAGAGCCCTTGAGCAGGCCCTTAAGCAAACAGACCTGGCCTACCCCCTTCTCTAGTCGTTAGCCTCTTCCTGGCCTTATATCACGTTCTTCCAGGAGTGCTCTACTCATTTTTGTAAATTAGCAATTTTTCACCTGGAAGTAAGGCTTGAAATGCCTCATGTCCTGTTAGCTTAACTCTTGTTATAAAAAAAAGTCGTGTTTAATGTGTTGTCAGAAGGAATCTGTAGGGAGGAAAAGAAAATTATGGTATTTTCATATTTTCCCCAAAATAATTCTTACTTCTGTGTAGGTTTGGTCTGTAGCTCTAATGGAGTATCAACTCTAATACTAATAAGCTTTTTATTAAATATTTTGATACTATATTTGTCTGTCTTTATTTTCCAGGGCAGGGAAACCGCCACCTGGCTTACATCTGGATGTAGTCAAAGGAGACAAACTCATTGAGGTATGAAAAGAGGTTTTGTATGTATTTGGTGCAGTGTATACACAGACACAGGCAGTAGAAAATTTCCCGCCATTTTCCACATTCACTCATAAATATTTCCTTTCTCTCTCATATTCATTATTTTCAAAACAGTTTGTTTTACTCTGAAACTTCAGAATGAATTGAATTTTCCCTTGCCTGTACTCTAAGGCTGTCTCATGCCATGCGGTGCTCCCATCAGTTATTTTCTGATCAGGTGCGCTCTTTGAAGGGGTACAAAGCTGCAGTGCTCACCTAGCAAACAATGACACTTTGATTCCTGAACATTAAACCTGCCCTTGTAAGAGAGAGGAAAAAAAAAATAAATTTTTTGTGAGAAACTCCATATTTTGCGGAGCCTTATTTCTTCCTGTCGTGGTTTAGCCTCAGATGGCAACAAAGAACCACATGCCGCTCGCACGTGCCTTCCTAATACAGGAAGGATCGTAAGAAAAGGCAAGACTCTTGGGTTGGGACAAAGGCAGTTTAACAGAACAGCAAAGGGAACAGGCAAACAACAACAATAACAACACGGATAGGGGAATATACAAACACGATTACGGAACCGCCGCTCCCCGCCGAGCCCCAGCCCGCTTTTAAGCAGCAACTTCCTGCCCCCTCCCGCGGCAGCTCAGGGTGGGAGTGGCTCACATGGCATGGAATACCAGGGAAAATTAACCCTATCCCCACCGGAACCAGGACACTTCCAAACTTAATTTTGGACCAAAGCCGACATTTGGTTCCTACAATATACTTATATAGGAGGTCTCAGACTGCAGCCAGAAGGCACCTTGTCTGATGAACTTCAGGAGCAGAAACTCAAATAATATGGGGAAAGAAATCTCAAATGCAAAAAAGTATCTCAAAGAAGCAGCACAAAGTGAATAGTTTTTACTCTTACTCATCTGGTCAGGTTTGGGGGTTGTTGGGGGGAGTGTTTGGTTTTTTTTGTTTTGTTTTGCAGTAAGGTTAACTGGCATCCTGTATTTTGTAGGGTTGTCGCCCTGTCCTGCAGTATGAATACAGTATGATTTTTCATCCCGTGTTCTGGATCTGTGAACAGTGCTGTGATTAGCACAGATACAATGAGTTATTTTTATTGCAGCAAAGGAATTTGTCTGATATACACCGCCTCATTCTCTATTTCATACTTTGTCTTATATCTATATTTTGTCACTGTTGATAACTAGAGGTCATGTTATTATTGTACTGATCAACATTCAGATTTTTTCAAAACAAGGTTTTTCCAATCAAAAGTGGTAAATTAAAAAAAAAAAAAGGCTCTTTAACACGGTTGACAGAGGGGACCCAAGCCAGTGAAAGTATTTTAGCTGTGGAGAGACTCCTAATGTGCCATTGACTGAAACAGAGAAATGTTTCTGGGCAGCAAAAGTTTACAAAGTTGAGCCAACTGTTCTGAACAGAAACTTGGAAAATTAAGATCTCGGTGTTAGATAAAGAAAGACTTGGGTAGCTTAAAATCTTGGCTGGTTTGTAGCGTATGCCACTATAGGAGTGTCAGACAGTATTAAGTGTTCCTTCTGGTGTCTAGCAGGAGAGATTTACTGATTAGAATTTGGTTAAGTTGCCAGAATAGGAAAGCAGATAGAGGTGTCACAAATAGGTATCTCACAAATAAACTTGTGTTTTCCCAGGCCGGAAACCGATAAAATGAGGCTTTTCTTTATAGTCCTTTACTGTTGGTTTCACAGACTGTTTTGAGGGACTATTGTTACTCTGGATGTTAAGACACAGAAGATTGGCAGAAAAGAGATCTTTGCTCAGCCTTAATTTTAAAGGAATTAGACACATTTACTGCATCTTCAGAGTGGCTCATTAGTTCATACAAGACATGGCTGGGTTGGCTCATACCCACTACCCGGACTTCACTGGCTCTCTGTAGGTACTATAGCTTTCAAACCCTTTGCACTGCGTTCTTCTTCAAACCAGGGACCATGTATTCTGCCTCTCGTGGTACTGTTACATGTTCAGAATCGTTTTCAGAGATGAGAGCGCTGTAGTAGGACTGCTGCTTAGCTCAGCCTTCTCACTGCCATCCTGGCAGCAGCATCGGAGGTAAGGATTGTACGTGGCACTGAGTTTTCCATTATTTCTTTCAGGCTGCGTAATGAGATTTAATGAGCAAAGCCAAACGGCGGTGACTTTGGGTTTTTTGGTATGTGGCAGGTGGCCAAACATAATGCAGCCTTCCCACCTGGGAGACTTATTCTATAAGATGAGTTTTTTCTTGTCATGTTTCCTTTGGATTTTTGAGCCTGGAGAGTGAGCTTTAGGATGAAAGAGTTTATGTGAATTAATCTCTCTGCTGAATTAATCCTTGGATGTGAGGCAAATGTCTATCATGGGAGTCATGGTAAGGACTGAAAAAAAAAAAAAATGCAGCAAAATGCCATATGGAAGCTCAGGATGCACCATTGGTTTTGACAATAGATGAGCAAATTTGGTGTTGATAAATTGACAGGAATATCGTCCCGGGGGTGTCAGATTCTGAGACTGTGCTTGCCCAGACCTACCGGAGGCCCAAGTTGTCTTTGTATGCCTGAGGTCTCTGTCCGCATTGGGAAGGCAGGTGGTACAAACATCCTCATTCCCTTCTTGATAACCTAGAAGAGGTTCTTTTTGCTGTCGCGCAGAGCACTGTTAACAGCCATTGCTAGTCTGCTAGCTGAGTACTCCAGGGTTCAGTAGAGGATGAGATTACAAAGAGATTACAGAATGACCGTGGAGTTTGTTTTACCTCCTGAATATCTGACGTTGGCTGTCAGTGTGATGGACCAGTGGGGTACAGCCTGCCCGCCGCTCGGTGTGTAATGTGTGCCGAATGCTGTGGCAAGCGGTGACCGGGTGCAGGCACCTACGGGTGTAGTGCCGAGCTCTGGCTTGCTGTGGTCCTTCTCTCTGCTGGAGTAAGACTGAGAAGAGCTGGCTCGGTGGGGGCATTCTAGCAGACTGATCCATCCAGCACGCCTCTGTGGTTGCTTTGTGGCCTTGCGCACTGTGTGCAGGCGACGGCTTAACTCCTCTCGACGGTGGGGGTTACAAGAGACAGTGTGCTGTGGCTAAGTACGGGAACCGTGCAACACATTAACAGCGTTTGAATGTGATCCGTCTGTTTCCCTTTTTGGTACGCGGGGCAAATAGTTTTTCAGTTTTGTGTCTTATGGTAGACAGCAGTACCCAAGAAGGAACATTTTTAAATCCTGTGGATTACTGAGCACTTGATACTAACCGAGCCATCCGTGTCCCGGGTCTTGTACAGAGGTCTGAGGTACACCTTGTGATTGCTGGGTCCGAAAAGTGCAACATTAAACCAAGCCATGAAGTGTTTAAGCTCAGTGTATAAAGGAAAACACTGGGTTATAGCTCAGAGGCACAGAAAATTTTGGAAACATTATCTTGAAGTAAAGGCAATAAAATTATTTTCTCTGTTGATGATTTGTTTCTATATTTCCCATCTATGAATTCATTTGTGTCTTTGCAAAATCTCTTGAGGCGCTGTCAGGTGAGAATGGTATCGTTTTGTGCATAGTGGGTGCAAATGAGAACTTATGGGACACTTGTTTTGGTTCAGTTGTGGACAAGAATGACAAATTGTTGGACCCGTTCTTACAGTGCTTGAATTTGCGAAATAAGTGCTTGTGGAGCTGAGCAGTGAAATGTGGAGTAATGAATCGGCTTCTGAAGATCCACTTGTTTGGATCAGAGTTGTGTTTACACAGCATTTTTTTTCAAATACACGAGAGAAAAAAAGGGAAAGTTAGTTCTCATCTTTCTGACAAAGTGGAATCATAGAACTCGTTAGTACAAAGGTATTGAATTTGGGAAGACTCAGAGTGCTGACCTGAAGGGGCAAGGTACTGCGTAATATTGGACATAAATCCGTTGCTATGGAGTTGAATCCCCAGAAAACCTGACGAGCATTTCTCAAAAGATGCACTGTAACAAACACCAGGGTATCCACAGGCCAATAGCTGGATGAAACAACTCTGATTTTAAGGGAAAATATCGGTGAGACTAATGGAATAACACGTGTTGATTAAGGCTTCCAGGGAAAAATGTAACAAAAGCACAGTAGCATGAAGAGTGTACAGGGAAGAGATTGATCTATTTACAGGTGGAATTAAAAGAAAAAAGAAAGTGAAATAAAATTGAACCAGAAAGAACTGACGAAACCATGTACTAGTTTAAGCTCTTTATCAGTGGCTTGTACTTTCTAGTTGATTCTGAGGGGGAGGGTCTTGTGGAAACCAGTATCTGTAAAGAGACAGAAAATTATAAAAAAGTAGCCAGGTAAGAGCAGAATCCAGTAGACTGTTTCAGAATATTGCTTTCTTGGGTTTTTTATCCAAAAAGGCTTTGAGGTGCGCTATTCCCCACCAGATACAAATAGATTCAGAGGAGACACGCACATTTTTTAAATGTCGCAATTGGAGGAAAATCACTTGCATTTTGCATTTGCGCTTCATTTGTCACCAGGTAATGTACTTGAAGGTGAAGTGCTGGTTAAGCTGTGGTTCCTGTCTTGTCAAATGAGACGGGGACTCACAAAGGTGATTATTTTTGGTAGTTAAAGCCTAAGTTTTGTCACTCTTGTGGATTTTCTGCTGGCCTGTGTATCGCTAAGAGTACTAATGAAGTTGTCATTCTATCTAGCTGTTGGTTTTCACACAACTTCTTGAATAGCTTTTAGTGCTGGTTGAAATTGGCCAGTTGGTTGAGAAGTTACTTGGTTTAGTAGTGGATGTCGGGAGTTGATAGATACGCACGCAGCTTCATCACCTAAATCTTGCTATTTTAAGGAAGCAGGCCAAAATATGTAAGTCAATAGACTTAAGAAAGCATTTACTCTCATGAAATGATGCTTAAAATACATACCTTGAGTTAGTTGGGGAATAAGACATTAGCAGATTATTACCTAAGTGGGATCAATCCATTGTAAAGTCATCATGATGTATGCTAGTCTGGAGTTGAGTTGCTTAACTCATTCTTCTAGTGACCTAAAAGAGAGAATAAACATACAGAAATAAATTAAATACCTATTACTGCATACCACATTACCAGAACTTGCAGCACGGGGGCTGACAAATATAGCAGAACCTAGAAAAATCCAACCTAGAAAATGTAGAACACATCTGGGGGAAAATCTGAAAAACAAATAAAAAATAATAATAATCAGTGGGGAAGTGACATCTGAATGCAGCAGTGCGAGAAGTCCTGAAGTTCATAATTGGTGGGCAGGTGAACAGTGCCTTTGCAAGGTGATTTGTAGAAAATGAGGTCAATGTGATTTTTACGCTTGCAGACAAGGCAGAGGAATCACAGAGTCACAGAGTGGCAGGGGTTGGAAGACACCTTCAGAGATCTAGTCCAACTCCCTGCCAGAGCAGGGTCACCCAGAGCAGGTGGCACAGGAACGCGTCCAGGCGGGTTTGGAATGTCTCCAGAGACAGAGACTCAACCACCTCTCTGGGCAGCCTGTGACAGGGCTCTGACACCCTCACAGCAAAGAAGTTCCTCCTCATGTTCAGACAGAATTTCCCGTGTTCCAGTTCGTGCCCGTTCCCCCTTGTCCTGTCGCTGGGCACCACTGAGAAGAGTCTGGCCCCATCCTCCTGACACCCACCCTTTAGCTCTTGCTGAGCATTGATGAGATCCCCTCTCAGCCTGCTCTTCTCCAGCTGAACAGCCCCAGGGCTCTCGGCCTTTCCTCAGCACAGAGATGCTCCAGCCATCTCCAGATCATCTCTGTAGCCCTGCACTGGACTCTCTCCGGTAGTTCCTTGTCTGTCTTGAACTGGGGAGCCCAGAACTGGACCCAGCACTCCAGATGTGGCCTCCCCAGGTCAGAGCAGAGAGGGAGGATGACCTCCGTCCACCTGCTGGCCATGCTCTTCTTGATGCATCCCAGGAGACCATTGGCTGCCTGGGCCACAGGGGCACATTGCTGGCAACTTGTTGTCCGCCAGGACTCCCAGGTCCCTCTCTGCAGAGCTGCTCTCCAGCAGGTCACCCCCAGCCTGTCCTGGTGCATGGGTTTATTCCTCCCCAGGTGCAGCACCCTCCACTTGCCCTTGTTGAACTTCATTAGGTTCCTCTCCACCCAACTCTCCAGCCTGTCCAGGTCTCGCTGAATGGCGGCATGGCCTTCTGGTGTGTCAGCCACGCCCCCCCCCAGCTTTGTATCATCAGCAAACTTGCTGAGGTGCACTCTGTTCCGTCATCCAGGTCGTTGATGAATATGTTGAACAAGACTGGCGCCGGTACTGACCCCTGGGGAACACCGCGAGTTCCAGGCCTCCAACTAGACTCTGTGCCGCTGATCCCAACTCTCTGAGCTCTGCCATTCAGCCAGGTCTCGATCCACCTCACTGTCCACTCATCTAACCCACACACTTCCTCAGCTTACCTATGAGGATGTTATGGCAGACTGTGTCAGAAGCCTTGCTGAAGTCAAGGCAGACAACATCCACTGCTCCCCCCTCATCCACCCAGCCAGTCATGCCACCGTAGAAGGCTATCAGATTGGTCAAGCATGATTTCCCCTTGGTGAATCCATGTTGACCACTCCCAATAACCTTTTTTTTTTCTCTATGTGCTTAGGAATGACATCCAGAAGGAGCTCTTCCATCACCTTTCCAGGGACGGAGGTGAGGCTGACTGGCCTGTAGTTTCCTGGGTCCTCCTTTTTGCCCTTTTGGAAGACTGAAGTGACAGTGGCTTTCCTCTAGTCCTCAGGCACCTCTTGTTCTCCACGACCTGTCAAAGATGATGGAGAGTGGCTTTGCAAGAACATCTGCCAGCTCCCTCAGCACTCCTGGGTGCATCCCATGAGGGCCCATGGATTTGTGCATGTCAAGTTTGTTTAAATGATCTCTAACCCGATCCTCCTCGATCGAGGGAGAGTCTTCCTTACTCCAGGCATTTTCTCTTTCCTCCAGGGTCTGGGATTCCTGAGGGCCGGCCTTAGCAGTAAAGACTGAACCAAAGAAGGCATTCAGTAACTCTGCCTTCTCTGCGTCCTCCGTCACTAAGGCACCCACCTCATTCCTCAGAGAGCCCACATTTCCCCTGGTCTTCCTTTTACCACTGATGAACTTGAAGAAGCCCTTCGTGTTGTTCTTGACACCCCTTGCCAGGTTTAATTCCAAGCGGGCCCTAGCCTTCCTCATTGCATCCCTGCATACTCTGACAACGCTCCTGTACTTCTCCCAAGTGGCCAGTCCCATTTTCCACATTCTGCAGACTTCCTTCTTCCATCTGAGTTTTTCCAGAAGCTCCTTGCTTATCCCTGCGGGTCTCCTGCCTCCTTTGCCTGATTTCGTGCTCCTAGGGATGCACTGATCTTGAGCGTGGAGGAAGTGGTGCTCAAATATTAACCATCTCTCTTGCACCCGCCTACCTGCTGGAGCCCTAAGCCATGGGATTCCTCCAAGTAGGTGTTTGGAGAGGCCCAAGTCAGCTCTCCTGAATTGCAGGATTGTCATCCTACTTACTGCCGTGCTTCTTCCACGCAGGATCCTGAACTCCACCATTTCATGGTCACTGCAGCCAAGGCTACCCTCAACCGTCACATCCCCAACCCGGTCCTTCTTTGTTAGTACAAGGTCCAGCAGAGCACCTTTCCTCATTGGTTCTTCCACCACCTGTGGCAAAAAGTTGTCACTAATGCTCTGCAGAAGCCTCCGGGACAGTGTGTGCCTGGCTGCGTTGCCTTTCCAGCAAATGTCAAGGTGGTTGAGGTCCCTCATGAGAGCCAGGGCCTGTGATGGTGAGGCTCCTTTCAGCTGTCTGTAGAAGACCTCATTGACTTCCTCTTCCTGATCCAGTGATCTGTAGCAAATACTCACAACAGTGTCTCCCATATTACCTTGCCCTTTAATTCTTACCCATAAGCTCTCAACACTTCCTTCATCCACCCCCAGACAAAGCTCAATACGTTTCAGTTGCTTTCTCACATAAAGAACAACTCTACCACCTCGCCCCACTGGCCTGTCTTTCCTAAAAAGTACATAGCCATCCATGACCAGCCAGCATTCCAGTCACGCGAGCTATCCCACCACGTCTCTGTAACTGCAATGAGATCGTGGCCCTGTGACGGCACGCAGATCTCTAGTTCTTCCTTCATATTCCCCATGCTGCAAGCGTTGGTGTCCAGGCATTTCAGAGAGTCAGTCAAGCATGCAGGTTTCCCTGAAGGGGCACAAGAGGATCCACCACAGCCATACACACTCTTAAGGTGGCTGGCTTTCTGGATCTCATCTTGGGAGGCAGCTAAGGAACGTTTGTCACTTCTCTGGTTGGCCTGGCTTATTCCCCAGTTGGATGCAGCTTATTCCCCAGTTGGATGCAATGGCCTGAGCATTGCCATCACGGACCCCCACCCCCCAAGCCCTTCAGTTTAAAGCCCGCCTCAACAAGTTGGCCAGCCTATTGCCAAATATTCCCTTGCCTCTTCTAGACAGGTGGATTCCATCCCTCCCTAACAGGTTATCATCGTCAAAGAATGTCATGTTGTCATAAAAGCCAAATTCCTCACGACAGCACTAGCTACGTAGCCAGGAGCTGATATGCATTATCTGTCTCTGGCTGCCCCCTTCCTTCCAACTGGTGAAATGGAGGAAAAGATAAGTTGGGCACCAATATTTTTCACTTGCGCCCACAGGGCTTTATAGTCTTCCTTAATTCTGCCCACGTTCCAGCTTCCAGTGTCATCGACGCTCACAGGAAAGAGTAAATATAAAGACTGTGTCTTATTCCAAGCTGTCTCCTTATTTTCTGTGTGACTTGGTAGTGCCACAGAATACGTAACTGTCTGGCTGCTCATTGTGTCGGTCGTTCTGATAGCTCAAAAAAAACCCAACAAACCAGCTACCTGTAACTAGTCTGATACGTTGGCTCTTTCTAGCTGAGCGTGTGGTTTTTACAGCTGGCAAAACTGAGGAGCAAACAACTGATGGACGTGAATGCTGCTGCCAGGAAGGGAAGTCCTTCCTCATGGCGCAGTCCTAGTCCATATGATCCATCGCGTCGCTGGACCCAGCTGGGTACGCATCTGATTGAAGGCAAACTGATTCAGTCCACTAAAACAGTAGAAGACCAACGCAGCAAAAAAGTACTTTGCAAGCTGAAAACTTCGCTCAGATGCGTGGCAGTGCACTTGGGGAGAGGATTGTATAGCTGGGAATGAAAGGAGGGAGAGGGGAGAAATCCTTGTGCTTTAGCAGGCGAAATGCTGATTCAGCTCAGGCCATCTCATGAAAGCAAGGTTTTCCTGAACTAAGATCTGGGGGTTTTCTGATGGAAAATGTATCATCAGCATTCCCTTGATCATGCTATTGAAACGTTGTGTGGGCTTTGGTAAATGTTTCAAAAAGCAGGAGGAGCCGTCTGGGAACAAATCTGTGTTGCCAGCCTTTCACTTGTGCAGCTGGAAGCAAGAAAATGCAGGTTAGATGAAGGTCTTGGGGTACAGTGTGGAAGACTGCACTGCTTAGGTACTTCAGCGTGTAGGTGCGAGGAGTTCCTTTCAACAGCATTGTCTGTTAATAGAAATATGCTGTGTACACTGTAGGGCTGTCAACGTGTTCCTTTGCGTTTCAGAGATGGTTTATGTAACTGATACTACAGTATGCAAGGTCTTGTTTGAAGAAGAGATTAGAACTAGGATTAAGAAGAAACACCTGGAATTAATGGTTTACTTCGATAGACTAATATGGATTCCTATCACAGTACATATGCAGTATAGTTTTACATCTTCGTAATAAAGGTCTGAAATCTCCTACATGTCCATTTCTATACAGAAATGCAATTTTGATGTTCTGTATCAGGCTGGAGGTCATTTAGCATAGATTCCTGGCTCAGAGGCGGCCTACGGTCATCTGCTTCGAGGAACGTGTAAAAATCTTTGGGAGCAGATGTGAGAGAGAATCTCTTGTATGAGACCATCTCGTGCTTTGAAGAGTTACTGCCCTTCCCAGGCTCTCTTGTATTGGCTGTTAAAGAAGGGTATAACTGGGACTCTTCCATATTCAGCTGTTCTGAGTTTAGAAAGAGAAGATTTGAGTTTCTGTATTGAAGAGTGTCAGACAAAACTGAAATGTTGGTTAGATGTTGATGCTTTGTTCTGAATTTGCTCTGTTTGTTCATGTTCTTGATTTTTTTTTTCCAGGAAGATCCAAAAAGTTTATAGGAGTCTAATATGCTTCTCTGTTTGATATTCTACCTCAGAAGCTCATCATTGATGAGAAGAAATACTATCTTTTTGGGAGAAACCCTGATCTGTGTGATTTTACCATTGACCACCAGTCTTGCTCTCGGGTCCATGCTGCATTGGTCTATCACAAACATCTCAAGAGGGTTTTCCTCATAGATCTGAACAGCAGTAAGTAGTGTGACATTTACCCAGATAGAAGTGCAATATTTCAGTGCTTAAACATTTGTGGATCTGAGATACTTTTTCCATCACAACTTTCTCAACAATCAAAGCTTTCTCTTCTGAGGGTGGTTTCCCAAGATGTAAAACCTGACATACTGGTTTTTGTGCTGAGGGAATGACATGGTACATTGGGGCCTACAAGAATCCAGAAAGTAAATGGTGCTTGTCGTTTATTTCGATGACTTTCTGAGGACTTCTGATGTGTGTTATCTTAGTTTGTGAGATGGAAGGTAAAACGTACATAGCTAATGTTTTCAGCAGTACCTAAGTGACTCGTATCTCAGAGAACCATGTACAGTTTCTGAACTTCTCAAGACTTGAACTCAAATACTGTGAGCCCAAGCTGATGGCTAACATACTGTTTTGCATTTTGATGTTCTCAGCACATGGCACATTCTTGGGTCATATCCGTTTGGAACCTCACAAACCCCAACAGATACCCATTGACTCCACGGTTTCATTTGGCGCTTCTACAAGGGCGTATACTCTGCGAGAGAAGCCTCAGACACTGCCATCAGCAGTTAAAGGAGATGAGAAAATGGGCGGTGAAGATGAAGAGCTGAAGGGTTTGCTGGGCCTGCCAGAGGAGGAGACAGAACTTGACGTGAGTACGATGGCACATTGTACCTAGATGGCATTTCCAGCTAAACAGATAGCCTTCCCCTCTGGTTTACTTAAGTTCAGGTTCTTAATTCTTTGGCTTTGAAGATAGTCTGAGGTGTCTTTTGCTGTAAATACATGCAAACCATCTCGTTCCGCCATGATAAGCCTGTGATCATGCTGTTTCCCAGAGCCAGTAACCTAATAATCCTCCTGTTCCAATGGTCTTCTCACAAAGGCTTGCCAGGGAGTACGTGCTCTCCAACTAATATTACCCCAGGTGTGGGGTGATTTCCCATATTGTTCCCCATTGCCAGATAACAGTGAATGCTGCCCTATTTTCTACAGTTATCTAGCGAAGAAGGAGAAAGCAGCGTGTGGCATTCACGGGGTTGTTGAGTTTGGAAGGGTCCTCTTGGGATAATCTGGTCCAGCCTCCCTGCTCGAGCAGGTTGCCCAGGATCGTGCTCAGTCAAGTTCTGAATATCTCCGCAGACAGAGACTCCACAACCTCTCTGGGCAACCTGTTGCAGCACTGGAGCACTCTTTCTTCCTGGGGGTCTAAAGTTGAAGCTAAACAGGGTGCTGTGATCTTTTGATATGCACAATCACATGATTAAATCAGACTTCATACACCAGTTGCTTAAACTGTTTCATCTCCAAATTTGTCATTAGAACCTGACAGAGTTTAATACAGCTCACAACAAAAGAATTTCCACACTAACCATTGAGGAAGGGAACTTGGATATTCAGAGACCAAAGAGAAAACGGAAGAACTCCAGAGTGACATTCAGTGATGATGATGAAATCATCAATCCGGGTAAGCAGTTTGCTTTCATCTTTAGCTCATGCCCTGAAGGCCCTCCTTCCAGCGTTCTCATTGTATTCTCCAGTATTCCTCATGGCTGCATATGGATGAGGAGAACAGAAATTTGGCAGTCACTGTTTGCGATCTGCTGTTTTCAAATGTCTCACTCAAGTCTTTGACCTCTCTCTGTTTCTTCTCTTCTACCTGTAAAATAACCGCGTGATTTGTGCAGGACAGGGATATCACACTCAGCTTCGTTATTCAAAATTCTATCAGATGTTGGAAAAATCTTGTGGATCCAAAAGGAGTAAAGCGTTTTCAATTTTTTACCTTCTTTAGAATCCAAATGGGAACTGAACTTGGTTGTTTTTCATCTGTCCCTTAATGCTTTCCTTACCTGTTGTCTAATAGATATTTGTCTCAAGCTCAGAGGTTTTTTCCTACTTGTCTGCATATCTGAAACAAATCATTCGCATTCAAAATGAGATGCTTCTGAAGATGCATCCAATTCCTAATTAGTTATTTTTCTCCCTTAGCTGTTTTATACTAATGGCACTCCTATTAATGGTATTTTATATGGATAATATTCCTATTAATAAGAGTAGCTTATTAATGAGTGTGCACTTTAAAATATAGTTGGGCGCTAGTATCATTTGGCAGTGTATACCACCCAGAATAACCATTTTGATTTATAAGGTTATCCAGTTTAGTGTGCAGAACATCCTAGTGTAAACGGCAGTCATTCACCTTACAAAAAAGGTAATTTTTTCAGACTTTCAGAGACTCTACATTGAATTCTTCTTACTCCTCCTTCAAGGTCCTCCAAGGACTTCTGGGGCTAGCTGTTGTGCTTTTGAGCACATGCAGTGCCTTGTCAGCAGCAGCTTTCAGCCCAGAACTCCAGTCTGTCTGACACTGCAAACAAGCCATCCATTTTTCCCCTTTCCCCATTCTCCATTTAAGTGAAAGCCTTTCTTACGGAACATCTGATGAGTTCACCTTGAGACCAAGCCACTAGGTGTCCCCTTAGTTCCTCTCTTAATTTGGGCATGCCTGTGCTTACTGAGATCTACTAGGGTGCTCGCTTTGAGAAGGTCCATGTACGAATTCTTCATGTAGGTTTCTTTACCTGACAGATGTTCTGTCTTTTCCTGTATTCTTACTGAAAGCTTCACTGTTCTTGCCTTTACAGAGGATGTGGACCCGTCTGTTGGGCGTTTCAGGAACATGGTACAGACAGCAGTAGTCCCTGTTAAGGTACAGAGTAACTCCCAACTTTCTAACTAATACATTACATTGATGAACTCACTTTATGAATTACACCTTAAAAACCTAATGTTCTATGGTGAAAAGTTTTTTATTGTTAGGCAAAAGTTGTATTCGTGTTTCACAATTGTCTTTTTTCAGCAAGGTTCAGCAAAATTTCAGCAAGATTTGCAAAACTTCACGGCAGCTAAGCAACGGTGTAATAGCAATTTTGCTTGTTGCTGGTATAAACTAAATAACGTATGTGGGAAAGGATAATTCTGTACAAACCCCAGAACGCAGGAGAAGATTCAAATGGTGGAGCGCTAGACAAAATCACCCAAGCGATCTAGAAGTTGCCGTTTCTTATTGTGGGAGGAAGGAGGGTCTGTGTTACTGACTAAAGGCCTACTTGGTCTTGCATTCAGGAGAAGCTCAAGACAGGCAAGCATCTACGGGAGGTAAAGAGGTGCTCAGACCTGATCTAAGTTAAACCCGAGCTTCAATTTCTATCACGCCTTCCTGCATTGTGCACCTTTAAGGGTTTATTATTAAGTGGTTTTCAAGGAAACCCAGAAGGAATCTTCTGGCACAAAGACTGGGACGTGGTCTGTAACCGCTTTATATGTGGCTGGTCTGGGTGCCTTTTTGGGGAAAATGACATTGGCTTCCAGTTTGAATAGCTTGCTTTTTTCATGTAGTTTGAGTAATTCTTTAAATACTTCCATCTACAGAAAAAACGGCTGGAGAATCCAGGCGCATTGACCACAGATGATTCTTCATCACGACGTATGCAAAACTTTCCCTACAGTGGAGGATTGTACGGTGGTTTACCTCCCACTCACAATGAGGCAGGTTCCCAGTCGCATGGCGTCCATGGGACAGCACTCATTGGTGGTCTGCCAATGCCCTACCCCAATCTTGCCCCAGATGTGGACTTGACTCCTGTTGTGCCCTCAACAGTTAACATGAACCCAGCTCCAAACCCTGCTGTCTTTAATCCTGAAGCTGTGAATGAACCCAAGAAGAAGAAATACGCAAAGGAGGCATGGCCGGGCAAGAAGCCAACCCCCTCCCTCCTGATCTGAGTTGGGTTTTGTTGAGGGAGGGTGGGAGTTGCAAACTCCAGAAACTGTTTATGTGCAGTATCGTCTTTTTAAAATTTCAATGTCCTAACCAGATGTAATATCAAGATTGGAGAAGTGAAATATCCTTTAAAGATCTGTCTTCAAACGTTTTTATATGTCTGTTTAAAAGAAAAAAAAAAATACAGCTCCCATCTCCTTATATATCTGGCAGCCTTTTCTTAGCCATTACTGTCCCCGGAGGTCTTTACTCTGAATTTTGATCTGTAAGTTGAAGGGACAGAGTCATACAATTTAATTACCGTTTATGGCATGACCCTGCAAATTCGTGTATTTAGGTGTCGTGCTTACTATGAGTAATGTTGCTCCTGATGGACTTGCTTGTAGCAAGTCAGCTGTATCACAAGTAAATGTTTGTGGGGCTTAGCCTTTCAGAAATCCCATTGGTATGACTTCTAAAACTTGCAAAATATAGGTCAGCTTTTTTTTTTTTTTTTTTTTTTTTTTTTTACATTTTCAAAGCCTCACTGATGTGGGGCATTATCTTTTTTGTTTTGTTTTGTTCTATTTGGCCACAGCTTGTTTTAATTTCCTGCCTAAAACACTACAGGATCCCATGAGAACATGGAGTTGAGATGGAAGAGAAGCAGGTGGGCTTCCTTAGCTGTGTTCCGGTACGTTGCCATGGAGAGCTGTGCGGATGGAGGAAGGTGTACGGGGGCATGGAGCTGAGCTTGTGTTGGTGCTAAGGGCAGCATCCAGGCATGGCAAGCCTGGGGGCGTTTGGCTGGTGGATAGGCACTATCCACACTCTGCAAACTATAAACAACGTAGCGTTGACTTTCTCCCCTGCATAACTTAAGGTGGAGTTAACACAGAGGAGAACAGTTTCTTTTAAACTTGGTGGCCCTTTTAAATAGTTTCATTTTTATGTACAAATGGAACTTGTGAGCTTAGAGCACATGGGAGATGCAACAAGACACACATAAGAACGAGCAGCTGTCAGCAGCGTCAGAGTACTTGTGGTTCCAGTCGTTAAACATGCAATCTGCACACTGTTCTGGCTTCTAGGGGGTGAGAATTGAGCGTGCTTAAAGCTACAATGTGAATTCTCAGCAGAGAATCTGCCTCGCCTCGAATAAAACAGTGCACAAGTTGGTTTCATAATATTAACATTTTTTGGCTACTTCATCACTCTCTCCCATTGAAAAATATGAGAAGCTCAATTTGAGTTGTTGCTCTAGCCCTTCAAATCTTTGGGTTTAGATCTCAAAATCTGATTCGCGTGCATTCAGACGCTGTGCCTTCACTTTATACAAGGTAAGGCCAGAGCTCTGTTTTCCTTAAGTTTACTCTGGATTTTTTTTTTTACATTCTATAATGCAGTTCAGCTACGTAGCCACATTCCTTTGTCGTTTGGGGGATTTCTCCAGGAAACGTGCACTAAAGTGGTATACCTGGCTGTTCGTTGTGTACAGCACTGTAGCCACCTGGCCGAGCAGTGTTGTGAGGACGTGATGGCTGCTGGGGCAGTGCTGTGTCACGGGGCATCTGGAGCACTGCGCGCACTACACCTGTTTTGGACAGAGGCTCCAAAATCAGTGTGACTTCTGCATCTGCAGAGGGATTGCTTCTATCATGTTATTGAGATAAAAATGAGCTACTAGCTACCCCATTTACAAGAGCAATGGCTTTAGAGACTGGTTTGTTCCCCTCCCCGCACCATCGTATCTAGCTCAGACTATTACATGGACGAATACAGTACCTTCTCCATGATGTAGTTGTGCCGCTCTGTGTTTAGTTGTCGTATTATTGAATATGATTCAGTCCTCAGACATTCTGTTTCCGAACACTCCATGCTGACTCTTAAAATCTTTCTCCCTTTATTTTTAGTTTTGCTTCTTCCTGGTATGTATAATTTTCTTTTTTCCAGCCAGTCTGCTTTATGAAGGCAACTCTTTAGGGTAAGACTAGTTAGGGCAAGTAAAAGTTGAACAGGTTTTCCTCTTCTTTTTTTTCCATTTTGGGTTTTGTTTTTTTTGAGGGGGTGGATGGGTGGGTAATTTCTTTGGTTTTGTTTTTCTGCAAGTGGCTCTTTGCAAGATTTTTCTTGAAAAGGGAAGCTTTGCTGCTCATTGGTTTTTAAAGCTCTTCTCCTCCCTGGGTTTGAACAAGCTCTCATTATTTTAGAGCTTAAGGGCCATAGCTGGCCAGTACAGGAGGGGACAGCATAACATCTAGGGGCTTTGTACAGAAGTTTGTACACTTGTGTAATATGTAATAGGCCTTTTCACACTTTCTGTTGAGCTTTTTACCTGTAACCTTTACTATGTTGTAAATTAAATGCAGATTTTGCCAGTTTGGAGAGTGTAGTGTGTTCGTTCCCAGTGTACCCTTCAGCAATTGGGACTGTTTGTTGTTTTGTGGCTTACTGAAGGATTTCTGCCGTGGCAGAGTGCACCTATTGCTGCAGGTCTTGTTCTTAGCTGCTGGCTCAGGCTGCAGCTCGTACAGCTGCTCCGGCTCGTGACCTGCTTCGCTGCCTTGTGCTGCAGAGCGCTGCGCTTTTGCACACAAGAGTGGCACTTAACAGTGGATTTTAAACAGCAGTCACCTTTGTTTTCTGAGTGAAGTTTGATCTGGTTCTGGTATCATCCTCTCTCTGCAAAAGTTATATGTTAGAGGCCAACTTTCCTCTGACCTATGGAGTGGCCTCGGGCAGTCCCAGTGCACCGCTCACTGTCACGCTGTCTCTGCAGCTTGTCCTAGGCTCACTGGGGAGAGCCGTAGTGAAAAAAGTAAACTGGGACTTGGTTAAAGATAACTGTGGTGCCTGCGGTGTGAGGTTGAGAGGGATTCCCAGGCTTTGCTGAAATTAGTAATATTTAGGCTGTAGATTAGTATTTCTTTTCAATCTAGCAATGTCATTTAATCAGCTGGGGCAGTTACATTCTCATTCTTGTGTGTCAGCAGAAGGCTGAATCTGCACAATCCATGTGCAAGCTGCTGGTCTGCCATAGGTAGAAATATTTAGTACAGGTTGAGTAGTTAACTGTGTGGTCTGATGTTTTAAGCCTTGGTGTGGTTAGCAGTTAATTTCCTGTATTAAAGGAAATAATAAAAAGAAGTCAACTTGCGCGGTAATCTAAAACACGGTCTGCAGTGTGGAACGCAGAGCTGGGAACAGAGAAGTGGAGTGAGTTTGCAGCTGAATAAATGATTGAGCTAAAGAATAACGGCAGTGTTTTCCAGGAACATCTGTCCTTGCAGTACTCACCAGATTGTCATTGTAACCCCTCTTCTCCCTTTTGGTTTTGAAATACAAGAGTGCAGCAGCCAGCAGGCATCCCAGCGCTAGTAGTGAGCTGACAGGAGTTCTGTTCCCAGTGTGCTGTGCAATAGGACACCCACGTGTTAAAATCTGACAACGTACCTGAAAGAATGACCGCTTGGAGAGGAGGTGACTTTTCCCTGGGGCCTTTTAGGAGAGCAGGAATAGCTTCCAGCACAGAACAGGTGAGTGTGCCAGCTGAAGTGTGTGCTCGTGCAATTATACCAAGTGCTTCGAAACACTCGATGACATGGGGAAGGACCACAGTAGAGGGTTGGACTGGAAGACGTGGCTCAGAACAAGCCAAAGAACTGGGGCTGTGTAATGGCTATTACAAGGCTCAGAGGTCAGATGGTGTTTAAGAGGATTTTTTCAAAAGCGGTCTAATACAGTCGGGTGATTTGTAGGTTCTTTGATCTCAAAACTCTGTCTTAATCTAGCAGTGGTAGGTAAAGGGGGGGGAAAAGTTTCTGCTGTCACTTCTACTCAACACCAGGAACAGCTCTTTATTCATACAAGCTTAGTGGTATCACTGGGACCTACCTGCTTGGTGTAGGGGACAGGGGCGATAGTGCAAGACAGAGTGTGAAGTAAGGCTGGGGCAAGTTCAGGATAGACAGCCATGTGTTTTGGGTAGCAGTCTTCTAAATCAGCCTTCCCTGAAGGTCCCATAACCAGTAAAGCAGTAAGAGGTACCTCATGTACTGGCATCACATTCAGTGCTGTTCAAAATCTTCATCAATGATTCAGACAGTGGGATCAAGTGCACCCTCAGCAAGTTTGCCGATGACACCAAGCTGAGTGGTGCGGCTGACAGGCCAGAGGGACAGGATGTCATCCAGAGGGACCTGGACTAGCTAGAGAGGTGGGCCCGAGCAAACCTTATGAAGTTAAACAAGGCCAAGTGCAAGGTCCTACACTCGGGTCGGGACAACTCTCGTTATCCTATCTCGTAGAGGCTTGGGGATGATGTGATAGAGAGCAGCCCTACGGAAAAGGACTTGGGGGTCCTGGTGGATGAAAAGCTGGACATGAGCCGACAATGCGTGCTTGCAGCCCAGAAGGCCAAGCACATCCTGGGCTGCATCAAAAGAAGCGTGGGCAGCAGATCCAGAGAGTGATTCTCCTGCTCTGCTCTGGTGAGACCCCACCTGGAGTCCTGTGTCCAGCTCTGGAGCCCTCAGCACAAGAAGGACATGGACCTGTTGGAGCGGGGCCAGAGGAGGGCCATGAGGATGATCCGAGGGCTGGAGCCCCTCTGCTGTGAGGACAGGCTGAGAGAGCTGGGGGGGTTCAGCCTGGAGAAGAGAAGGCTCCGGGGAGACCTTAGAGCCCCTTCCAGTCCCTAAAGGGCCTCCAGGAAAGCTGGGGAGGGGCTGTTTGCAAGGGCATGGAGCAACAGGACGAGGGGCAATGGTTTAAACTAGAGCAGGGCAGGGTTAGATTAGCCATGAGGAAGAAGTTCTTTCCACTGAGGGTGGTGAGACACTGGCCCAGGTTGCCCAGAGAGGGGGTGGAGGCCCCATCCCTGGAGACATTCAAGGCCAGGCTGGATGAGGCTCTGAGCAACCTGATCTAGTTAACAGATGTCCCTGCTGACTGCAGGGGGTTGGACGAGATGGCCTTTAGAGGCCCCTTCCAACCCAACACAGTCTGTGATTCTATGATCACGTTAGTGCCTGAGACTAACCATGATGCTTCCCCTGCTCCACAAAAGCAGTATCTTTCCAGCAGCATTAATGGTTGCTTCAGTGTTGTCTTTTGCTTCTTATGAGTTTCCCAGAGCTGATGTCTCCTTCAGAGAAGCTTTAAGGGAGAAGAAACTAAAGAGCCTGAATCTTTGCTGTCCAGCCTCTTGCACATAGCTGTCTGTCTTGTCATATATTCTGGCACACATCTGTGAAAGGTTTCAGTCACGCTTGCAGAATAGAGGAGGAGGAAGTCTTAAATACTGGATGTGCTCTGGTCATTCTGACACATCTTGCCACAGCCCGAGTTGTTCACTGTCGTCTTGCAAAGGCATCCGGATGGGGAGCTGCTCCATGTGCTGGCCTTTGAAGAACTGGCCAGTAATACTGGACTAACCCAGTCATGGCTGGACACAGAGACTTTTCTTGCTCATATCTTGGCTGTGATGGGTCATCTCCTGCCTGGGGTTCCTCACCTACTTCTAGATATGTCAAAGAGGCCTTCCTGTGCTTGAGCCTCGAGGAAATGGAAGCAGCATTTCTCCTGGTGGGTAAGCAATGGTGTGTTTATGCCCTTATCACCCCAGGGCAAGTCCATTTTCAAAGGACGTGCAACCAGTTCTCTCCAGTGTCTTTGTGAAAATAGTGATTTTATAACTTGAAGAGCTAGCGGGATCCTGTTCTCTGTTAAACTGTCCCATATAGGCTTACCAGAGTGCTTAGTTACTTTGATAGCAATTTCAGGGTCCAGTGAAGATGAGGAAAAGCCTGGAGATGGGCCATTCGGGCAGTGGTTCCACTGCTTGCTTCAGTTTGGATACCACGAGTAGCTCTGATAATTCTTGCTTGTTGACAGGTCAGAGAAGGTTTGTGCTCCACTGCAGGGAGCATTAGAAACCTTCAAGGTGAGGATGATTCCGGCTGAGAGGCCGTCTCTGCTTGGATCCTAGCAGCTGATGTGACCCCCTGACTTCCCGTCTTCTGTGCTCATCTTTGTGGGATCGCAGTTCCTGCTTGTGTTCGAGGAGCTCTGACCTCCTGTGTGTTGTAAATTCAGGCCCTCAGCTGCAAACAGCAGCAAAGTTTAGGACTTTGACAAGCTGTGAGGATGACTTAAGGACTACCTAAAATCTGTGGAAGCTCCCGTTGTCTGTCTGATGTCCCACAAGGCCATTTCTTTGTGCAATTTTTATGTTTCCTCAGTTGAATTTGGACACCAGAAGAGCAGGTAGACAACTTTTCTCCCTGTAGCTGCTCGTGATTGGTGTGATTTTTTTTCATCCCCATGACCTGAAGTTGGCCCGTTTGAGGCTTATTCCTGACTTCTCTGTTAGAGCTTTATTCCTGACTTCTCTGGGAGAGCTGCTCTGCCCTACAGCACAAGGATCATCTGTCCTGTCCCTGAGTGCCTCTGCTTCTGTGTCGCTGCTTCGCTTGCCCTGTCTTCCAGCCACACGAAGGAAACGGAGACTAAACCCGGTGGGCAGGAGGACTGGTACAATGAAAGGTGCTGAAAGCGAAACATCTTGCTGCTCTGAGCCTGGGAATGTTGTCCAGAGGCCAAGGGAATGGCTAAAATGGGCAGAGGAAGAAAATGAGTCTCACAAGCCCAGGTGAGAAGTCTGAAGGCTAGAAATAAAACCTCTGCTGTCATGGGGGGTGGAATGGTACTCTGTGGGTGAGAACAGGAAACCAGTAGTACGTTTTCCACCAACTGTTGCCTGAGCAGTAGGGACCCGGCAGAATGTTTGTCTCCCCGAGCAGCAGGGCAGCTCACTGTGAAGGCAGAGCGCCTGGCTGCCAGCTGTCTCAGTGCAGATCCTGAAGCATTTAGGGCGCAGCACAGCAGGGAGACTTCACCCAGGGCTCAGTCAGGGTTTCAGTAGCACCAAGAGCTGTCATCTCCATCTGATACTGGGTACAACCCGTGGCGAGCAGCAAGGAGGTCGCTTATAGCGTGCTTTAAATGTTTTCAAGAGAAATGCAGGACTCTCAATACAATCAACCAGTCCTGACTTGGGAAGACAGAACCACTGGTTCAGTGGCCATTATCATGCTGTAAAGCTTATCTGTCTCCTGACAGCAGCAAGCTCGGTGAAAGCTGAAACGACGCATGGGAACATCTCTTGAACGACTTCCTCTCTGCCAGGAGACAGCACTGTGTGAATATTTCGGACAAGCTGGGGCGCTACAGAAAGAGCTCTGCTTTACGTGTTTGCTCTTCCCTTGTTATGCTTAGTCATCAGCCTGGGAGCACAGAAGCTTTGCATGACTTATGTGAATTGTTTGCTCATTGCTTCCTCTTGGGTTATGTACGGGGTTTCTTTTTTCTTGGGCAGAGGGGGAAGTATTCAATTCCATGAATAACCAGTCTCTAGTAAAAGGGCTTTTTCTGCCAAGCCTGTCTTTTGCAAAAGGCAGCTGTGTGGAACTGATAATAGCCCTCTGACTTGTGGCAGTTGCTAGCCAGCAGTTTTTACTCATTTGATATCGCTGGGCCCAACTGTTAGAGAGGTTTTCCGTTTTTCCATGTTATCTCTTAAAAACTCTCTCTCAGTTACTCAGTGTGCAGGACACAACTATGGTGTAGGCTTTACAGTTGCTTGCTGCTGAACAGAATCCTGGTCAAGACCGTCACTCACGCCTAGTTCAGCATTTGAATTTCTGCAAACCACGGGGTTCTTCACCTATATTTGTCCATGATGTTAATGGTGTGTTCAGCTCAGGCAAATGCACAACTGGAGAGGAAAAAAAAAAAAAAAGCAGTTGCATTGTTTCCTGGCTGACTGCCCGAGGCAGAAAGTGGCAGCTTCCTCTGATGCAAGTCAGATGACGCCCATCTACAAGAAGGGCCACAAGGAGGATCCAGGAAACTGCAGGCCTCTCAGTCTGACCTTGGTGCTGGGGAAAGTTATGGGGCAGATCATCTTGATTGCCATCACAAGGCACGTACAGGATAACCAGGCGATCCGGCACAGTCAGCATGGGCTTATGAAAGGCAGGTCCTGCTTGACTAACCTGATCTCCTTCTGTGACAAGGTGGCCCGCTTGGCGGATGAGGGAAAGGCTGGGTGTTGTTTACTTGGACTTTAGTAAAGCCTTCGACAGGGTTTCCCACAGCGTTCTCCTGGAGAAACTGTCTGCCCATGGCCTGGACGGGCGTACGCTTCACTGGGTGAAAAAACGGCTGGAGGCCGGGCCCGGAGAGTGGTGGTGAATGGAGTTCAATCCAGTTGGCGTCCCGTCACAAGTGGTGTTCCCCAGGGCTCGGAACTGGGGCCTGTTCTCTTTAATATCTTTATCAAAAACCTGGGCAAGGGGATCAAGGGCACCCTCAGCAAGTTCGCAGGTAACACCAAGTTGGTGGGAGCGTCGGTCTGCTGGAGGGTAGGACGGCTCTACAGAGGGATGTGGACAGGCTGGATGGATGGGCTGAGGCCAATGGTGTGAGGTTCAACAGGGCCAAGGGCCGGGTCCTGCACTTGGGTCACAACTACCCCGTGCAACCGCTATAGGCTTGGGACAGAGTGTATGGAGAGCTGCCCGGCAGAAAAGGACCTGGGGGTGTTGGTCAACAGCAGCTGAATATGAGCCAGCAGTGTGCCCAGGTGGCCCAGAAGGCCGACAGCATCCTGGCCTGTGTCAGGAACAGTGTGGCCAGCAGGACTGGGGCAGTGACCGTCCCCCTGTACTCAGCGCTGATGAGGCCCCACCTCGAGTGCTGTGTCCAGTTTTGGGCTCCTCACCACAAAAAAGACATTGAGGTGCTGGAGCGTGTCCAGAGAAGGGCAACGGAGCTGGTGAGGTGTCTGGAGCACAAGTCTGGTGAGGAGCGGCTGAGGGAGCTGGGGGTGTTCAGCCTGGAGAAGAGGAGGCTGAGGGGAGACCTTCTCGCTCTCTGCAGCTCCCTGAAAGGAGGGGGTAGCCAGGGGGAGTCGGTCTCTTCTCCCAAGCGATAGGACAGGAGGAAATGGCCTCAAGTTGTACCAGGGGAGGTTTAGGTTGGATATTAGGAAAAAATTCTTCGCTGAAAGGGTTATCAAACATTGGAACAGGCTGCCCAGAGAAGTGGTGGAGTCGCCACCCCTGGAGGTATTCAAAAGATGGGTAGATGTGGTGCTGAGGGACATGGCTTAGTGGTGGGCTTGGCAGTGCTGGGTCCCCTGCTCCTCATCACCCCTGTTAGAGCCTCAGCAGGGTAAGAAACAAAACCTCTCATGGGTCCTGGCTCTCCCACCACTCTGCTGGAGAGCGTTAAGAACACGTCTCATCTAGTGAGATGATGCTGGGTTAGCATTAGCACAGGGCTGGGTAGTGGATGGCAGGGAAGTACCTGTGAGCTCCAAAAGGAGCATGGACAGGATCATCAAGGCGCTGTACGTGATGCTGCAGTGCCATCAGGGCCCTCTGCTATTGACATTCCCTCTTTCTCGGCCTTCCTGATGCACAGCTCCTCTGGCCTTGGCAATGAGCTGGGTCCTGCTTCCTGGGATGAGCAGTTCTATCACTTGGGGCTTTACTTTCTTCTGCTGCGCGTGCTGTTGCGTTGGAGCATCTCTAAATGCTGCCCTGCTCTTACAGGGGACCCCCCGGAAGGTGGCACCTGCTGGGCAGGATCACCTCTGAACTTGAACTCCAAGAGGTGATGATGCTCACAGAGGACCCTCAGTCCAGGGAGTGTGTGTCTAGCCTGAGCCTAAGTCATCCCGGTGTCACGCCCTGGGTGGCTGATGTGGAAATGTCTGCTGTGGGGAAAGAATAGTCTTTCCTCAGCCCCTGCAGAGTGCTGGAGTGCTTGCTGTGGGGAAGCGAGGGCTGGTTTTGGGAAAGGGGATGTGCTGATTTCGATGAGCGTGTGAAATAAAGCAGCCGTTCTCAGGGCCCTGCCATGGCCTGCCCCTCCCCTTGCAGGCGGCGCGGGCAGATGCGCACCCGCCTGGGGAGAGCAGGAGGAAGTGAAAGTGTTCCACCCATTTACTGAGCTCGGTGCTTTGGCTGTGTTTGGGACGATGCAACCCTGATGTGTTTGCTGCCTTTTCTTCCTTCAACTGCTCTGTTGTTCCCAGAGGTATCCCAAACCTCGAGGGACTGCTACACGTGCTTCTGGGGAGCTACGAAGCAACAACTTCCTTCATCCGTCCCCTGAGGAAATCAAGGCTAAGCTACCAGGAGAGGACAGCAGGCTTCACCGGCCCTAAAGCAGAGCTGCTCAGCCCCTTGGCCCATAGTGAGCTGTCTTGAACGTGTCTCTGCCTCTCCTCACTCCCTTTTCCTTGCAGCTCTTCCCCATTCCTGAAGACGAGATGCTGCTTCCTCCTTGGCTCTGACTCACCATGGCCAAGTCCTGGCTCTTTGCTGGTGGAGCCCAGCGGCCTGAAGTCCCGCTCCTGGAAGCCTCTTTCAGGCAGAGCCAGTGAAGCTGACCACAGTTGCTCTCCGTGGCTGTGATCGTTGTAACTGTGTCCAGGGCTTGGACACCTGTGTGAGCCTGTTTATTTTTCCAGGCTTCCCATGGAGATTTGCCCGCTGGGTCCTCAGCTGCCCTTTCACAGCCACGCTCTGCAGCTTGGGGTATCAGCGTCCCCCTTGAGCCTGTCTCCCTGTGTCACTCACCGGGCATATCGGGGGCCCTGGGAGTCAGGGGCTGCTGGACCAGTGGTGCCCAGCAGCATCCCAGGAAGGTGTCAGTGAGCAGAGCTCTGGGGAGCTGCACTAGCGCTGGGTTTCTCTGTGCCAGCTCTGCTCGGTGTTAGGTTATCACGTGTCCCTGGGAGGAAACCTCAGCGAGGAGCAGGCAGCGTTTGGTATCTTACTCAACCACAATCAGCTTGTTACGTGCGAATAATGGACTGCTCAGCTGTCCGGTTTAGGCTACTGTGTGTTTCTCGTTCCTGAAGTGACTTTTTATTTTTAGACATATTTTTCTATGGCTGTTTTTCAAGCTAATTCCTTCTGTTCCCCTCCCATTTTCCCCAGGCAGGTAGCAGAGCACAGGTATGAAGGGGTGGCTGTGACCGCACTCTTCTGTTTTGAACTAGACCAGCACGTCAGCTGGGGAGACCCTCATTCTCTTCCTGCAGCTACAAACATAGGTCTCAGTTGTACCGAAATCCACACCCTGGCTTGCCAGGGATGCTCACCATGACCACCGTCACCCGTTCCCGGTGGAGAGGCCCTGGAGTCAGCCTTGCCACTGGGGTTTCGGACTGTCTAGGCACGTGACTGGTTCCTCAGGGACTGTTTGAGAATGGAGGAACAGATGCTTGGTGTCCAGAGACCTTTGCTGTTGGCTATTCAACTTACTCTGTGATTTCCAGGGCAATACACCTATTCAGCTCCTCCCTGGACCCTGCCTTAGAGCAGCAAAACAGCCCCAGAGGGACAAGCTCTGCAGCTCTGGGGGCTTCTCTGTACTGTATTGAGAGTTTCCTGACCTCCCAGGGTTAGTTTGGCCCTGCCCTTCAGGGGTTCTTGACATTGTTTGGTACAACAAAATACACTTTCTTCCCAGCTGTTGATAAAAAGGCTATTTCTCCCAGGCACTCTGTCCCATTCCCATTTCACAATGATAAAGCTGATGGCATCTGAACTTCTGCTGCTTGGGCTCTTTCACCCCCTTTAGCTTCATTCCTCTGGTTCCACGCAGGCTCGTGTGCCGCTGCCCTGCTGTAGATCTTGCAATGCCCCGTCAGCATGGGCTTGGCATCCCTATGCCTTCTGCAGTGGTGCTGAGCCTGCCTGGGACAGCCTGTCCTGCTGGGGAGCAAGATGCTGGCTGTCCAAAAGGGGATGGCACGTGGCAGTTCCTGCCTCTTTTCCCCCTTATCCTCAACATGCAACACCACGGCCACGGTCTGGCTGTGGACAGGGCAAACCATCCGCAGGACTAAGACCAGGTCATGGCTGACAGGTCAAGGGAAGCCATCCCTCCTGCCTGCTCTGGGAATAGTGGACGATGTTGAACCCGGAGTTCAAGAGGAGGGATGTGGGAGAGGAACCACCAAAGGGCAACCAAGATGGTGGTGGGGCTGGGCACACAACCCGTGAGGAGTGTTTGTGGGAGCTGGGCTGGTTTTGTCTAGTGAAGAGGAGAAGGACAACCTAACAGCGGCCTGCAACTGCTTGAAGGACGGTTTTGCAGCCAAATTCTTCTCAGCAATGACAGACGTGACAGTGAGGGCCAATGGCCACATCTACAGCTTGGGAGCTGCAGGCTGGGCATTAGGAAGACATCTCTGGGAGGGTGGTGCAGCCCTTTGCCAGATCGCCAGGGACGTGGAAGGTCTCCATCCTTGTAGGTTGTCAAGACCTTGACACATCTGATCTGCTCTAGTTAGTCCAGCTCCAAGCATCAGTTTGCCCTGAAGTCCTCTAGACATCCCTGCTGCTGTGGCACCCTGCCCGGCCCACTGAAATTGCCTGGCACGGGGGAATCTCGGTGCGCCAGCACTCTGTCCCTCAGATTGCTTCATTCCACACTGACTAACAGCTGACTTCTGCAGCTGGAGGCAAAGTAGCCTTTTTTTCTGCATTGTCTACTTAAAAATATCTTTATCCAGGTTTCTTTCCTACATTAAGTCCCATCCTGCTCCTGTTCTTAACCTGCAGCTTTGGTTTTATTTGTACGGGAAGTTAAAGGAAAATCGTTACAAAGATGAAGCTCATCAGGAGCAGCAGCTCCCAGAACTCCCATTCCCACCTTGGCAGCCTGTGGGGCCAGCAGCCCGGCACCGTGCTCGGCTGCTTTGGTGGAGGATGGGGCTCGTGTCTACAGGAGAGTGAGGCGGGTGCTGCTGCCTGTCCCGAAGGTGTGGGAGTTTGGTGCGGCCGCAGTGACACGCAGCCCAGACCCACTGACTCCCCTCTCCGCACGCTGAGCGCAGCCGGAGCATGGTGCACAGGACGTCTGCGCCGGGGCAAGCGGGGTCTGAAAGCCCAGAGGTGAGCGGGATGGAGGTGCCCCGTGTGTTTGTAAGGGGCGAGGGCTGTCTGGACGTAGCCCTTAGCTTTCTCTGGCACGATCAGCATCCGTCGTCTGTCACTGTGTCTGGCACCATCACTCTGTCTGGCCCAGCCGCAGAGGGGCAGGGCAGGCTGGTACATGGGAGCCGCGCGATGGGGACAGCCCGGGTAGGACAGGCTGGAGCATCAGTCCTGCCAGGACAGCACCATGGCAGAGCTGGGGGGGATCCATTGGGGAGGTCCACCCTCAGCACCGGTGGCACCACCAGGGCCAGGACTGGGGGACAGCAAGCCGCGATGGGGGCTGGGAAGTGGGTTGTCCCAGCGGCACGTTGCTCAGTCTGTGCAGGCTGGAGAGCTGCCGGCAGCGTCAGTCTAACGCCAGAGAGGGAACTTACCCCTGCCAGAAGCAGAAGTAAAAGGCAGGCAGAAGTGAAATCGGAGCCCACACAGTTCCCCTGTCTGCAGAGTGCCCCGGAGCACCCGGCAGCATGGCCATGGAGCCCCTCTCCTTCCAGGAGTACATCTGCTCCCTGGACCCCGCCACCCTGCCCCGCATCCTCAGGATTTGCTCCGGTGTCTACTTCCAAGGTGAGTGCCGGCCGCCCACTGCCTGCAAAGGGTGCCCACCTTCCCCCTTCTGTGCCACTGCAGCCCGGGCTGCCCTCTCCTGCCTTCAAGATGGCTGGTCCCCTGCCACCGAGGTGCTCATGTCCAGGGAGAGGCACAGGTCCTCGTGCCACTGTCAGGCGGTGGTGCCTAAGGCACAGCTGCTTGCAGAAAACATTCTCTTCTGCAGCCAGTGCCCACCCAGCCGAGTGCCCCAGTGCGTTCGGTCATGCTGCTAGGGAAGTGGTGGGGCACCAAAAACCATCCACGCTGGTCCTACCAGGCAGCAGATCGCCTGCTGGTGGTGGATCTGGCAGGGATGGTGCCACGGGCTGAGCGGCTGGAGGAAGGTGGGGTGGCATTGCCCCTGGCCCCGCTGTGAGGAGTCCAGCAAGGGTACGGAGAACAGCCTGGTCTGGGCTCTCTGCTTCCTCCTGGGCCACATCCCCAGGGACATCTTAGGTCAAGGAGAAGCCTTGAAACGGGGTCAGAAATTAGCAAATGCTTTTGCTGGATTCCTGGGGCTCCCAAAAATGCTGGGAAAGCACAGCAGGATCCTGGAAACACCAATGTGGCAATTACCATCGGGACTTGTAGGATTTGTAACATTTGTTTAGGTTACACTGACTTTTAATGAGTAGGAGAGCGGTTGGGTGGTCTCCCTCTGCTAGCTCAGTTAGGATGGATGTTTAGCTTTCCCAAAGGCTTCTGGTGGCCTCGATAACATCTTAATGTTGCTAAACGAGTGAAAATGCCGCTGTGACCACAGCAGCAGTCAATTTCTTTAGCAGTTGCTGGTAGTCGTGGTGAGGTAGCTGGTGCTTTCTGCTTCACGTAGCAAGGGGTCGCGAGTTCACCTCAGGGAGGGGAGAAGGTTTGGTAGCAGCTCAACGAATGCAGAGATTTAGGGGTAGGAGGGGTGTTGCTTGTGTTGGAGGGTATCGCGGTCATGTAGCCCGAGGAGCTCCAGCGCCAGGAAAGGCACATTTACCCCATCCCTTTGCAGCGGGATCGACCGCTGAATTTTTCCTGCTGCATTTCTCGTCTGGGTTGCATCGGATCAGCCTCCAGCCATTCCCGTTGTGCTCTTCTGTACTGCTCTTCTTTTCCGTTATGACCCCTGCACAGCTACCAGCACTGGAAGCTTTCCAGGACACAGGCTGTGCAAGCTTCTGCTTGTTACTGATTCCCTAGAAATAAGCATCAGCCCAACAAAGGCCCCTCAGACAGACAGCTCCCTGGTCGTGCCTTCCCTCGGCTGCTGGCGAACGGTGCTGGACCTCGCAGACCGACCAGAAGACACTGGGGATCAGTCGGTGTCGCACCTTGCAGTGTGCCCTCCTCAGCCGATGAATTTTCTTGAACACCTCTGGATTTCCTGCCGCTACTGACGGTCTTAGTACTTCTGGGATTTTGTTAGCAAAAAAATTTGGGTGGATCCCCAAGATGTTAGACGACTGCTGCTGGTCTCAGCCCCTTCTCGGGCCCCTCTCTCAGCCACACGCTCCCCACCTCCTCTGCGCTCTTCGTCCTGCTGTATGTTGCAAAACCGCTCCGGCTGGTGCTGCTGCAGAGGTGACGAGCGCTCGGGGGTCCTGCACAGGGCATCCGCAGGCATGTGTGTCTGTGTGTCTTGCCGGCCACAGGCCTTGCCAGCCACAGGCCAGCCATGCCACGTGTGCGTGGAGTTCCCTGGGTCTCTGCACCCAGGGTGTGAGACATCTCCGCAGCAGCGGGTCAGGGCAGCCTGGCGCTGCGTTTCCTCCCTCTTTAGCCCATGCCCTCGATGCTGTCGTGACAGGGCACGGGAGGGCTGGAAGAGGGGAACCGAGGCTTACGCAACATGCAATACTTTCTGAAACTTCCTAGCTTTCATACGCCTCTTCCTGTGGTTTATTTTTTCACATTTATTTCCATTGCGAGGTTTCCCCGCACCCAGCGGGACGACACTCTCCTGGACGGTCCCACCTGCACTCCACAGGCGGTCAGTGGTGTGGCAGTGCCTGCAGCACCGTCCGTCCCTCTGTGCTCGGGCATCAATACCGAGGGCGGGGACACCAGCCCGTCTCTGGTGGCATGTCCTGCCCTGGCTCCGTCTGTGCTGCCCAGACCTGCTGGCCTGGCTGTGTGTGCCGGGGCCCTAAACCAACATGTTGCCACCGTGGCCAAAGGCACCGGCTCACCCCGTTCACCGGGTGAATCTGTGCCAGCCCCACCTCTGCCCACCTCTGAGCCCGTGGACCAGCTCTGCCTGTCCCTGAACAGCTGCCCTCCTTCCCCAGGACCCTCCACCCCCATCCTATAGCCCCCTTCTGCCGTCCCAGCGGTTGGCGGTCCCCTTGGCCCCGCCGTAGGCACCGGGGCTCCCTCAGGGCTGTGCGCGCACCCATGAGTGCCAGGACACTCAGGCTTGGCTCATGTCCCAGCAGGACAAAGCCTGCGGCCAGGGCCAGGCCATGGGTCAGCCCTCTCCCTGCTGCCCTGGGGACCTCATCGCAGCTGGCCGGGCCGGGTGGACCCCACTATGTAACTGGCATTTGTTAATGGCACACGCCATGAGCACCTGTGATGGGAAGCACTAAATCACCGAGGGTGGCAGGTGGCTAGGGATCATCCAGACCAACCCCCAGCTCAAGCAGGGTCAGCAGGAGCTGGTTGCTCCGGACTTAGTCCAGCTGGGTTTTGAATATCTCCAATGATGGAGACTCCGCAACCTCTCTGGGCAACCTGTCCCAGTGCTTGACCACCATCACAGCAAAAAAAAATGTTTTCTTGCATTCAGAGGAAGTTTCGCGTGTTCCAGCTTGTGCCCATTGCCTCTGGTCCTGGCACTGGGCACCACTGAGAAGAACCTGGCTTTGCGTCCTCCCTTCAGATATTTATGTGCATTGATGAGATTCCCCCTTGAGCCTTGTCTTCTCCAGGCTGAACAGTCCCAGTTCTCTTGGCCTTTCCTCATGGGAGAGATCCTTCAGTCCTTTCATCATCCTTGTGGCCCTTTGTTGGACTCTCTCCAGGCTGTCTATGTTTCTCTCGTACTGGGGAGCTCACTGGACACAGCGCTCCAGGGGTGGCTTCACAAGTGCTGAGCAGAGGGGAAGGATCACCTCCCTCGACCTGCTGGCCATACTTTGCCTAATGCAGCCCAGGACACCATTCGCTGCCTTTGCAGCAAGGGCGTGTTGCTGGCTCATGTTCAACCTGGTGTCCACCAGGACACCCAGGTCCTTTTCTCCCAAGCTGCTTTCCAGCCAGGTGGCTCCCAGCATCTGCTGGTGCCGGGGGCTGTTCCTTCCCAGGGGCAGGACTTTGCACTTCTCCTTGTTGAACTGCATGAGTTTCCTGTCAGCCCGTTCCTCCAGCCTGTGGAGGTCCCTCTGGCTGGCGTCATGACCCTCTGGACTATCAGCCTCTCCTCCCAGTTTGGTGTCATCTGCAGACTTGCTGTCGGTGCGCTCTGTCCCATCATCCAGATCACTCACGAAGAAGTTAAGCAGGATTGGGCCCAGTATGGATCCCTGGGGCACACCGCTAGTGACTGGCCTCCACCTAGACTTGGGACCACTTATCACCACCTTCTGGGCCCTGCTGTTCAGCCATGTTTCAGTCCACCTCGTTACCTTCAGTCTGCTCATCCAGCCCATTCTTCATCCGCTTCTCTACGAGGATGTGATGGGAGATAGTGCCAAAAGCCTTACTGAAGTCAAGGTACCAATATTCACTGCTCTCCCCTCATCCATCGAGACAGTCACATCATTGTAGAAGGTGATCAGGTTGGATAAAGCATGATTTCTCCATGCTGACTAATGCCAGTCACCTTTTCATCCTTCATGTATCTGGTAATGGTTTAGCAGAATTATCTGCTTCATCACCTTCCCAGGGTTTGAAGGGCACATGACTGGCCTGTAGGTCCCTTCCTTGCCTCTCTTGAGTGACATTTGCTTTTTTCCCAGTCTTCAGGAACCTCTCTCGATTGCCCGTGACCTCTCAAAGATAATAGAGAGTGGCCTCACAAAGTCAGCACATCCTGACAGGCCCCACGGGCTTATGTATGTCTGTTTCGTGCTCCCTTACCTGGTCCTCTTCCACCAAGGGTAGGTCTTTCTTGCTCCAGAATTTCCCCCGGGTCTCAGGGCGATTCCTTGAAGGCTCGTCATACCTGTAAAGACTGAGGCCAAGAAGGCATTGAGAGTATCTGCCTTCACTGTGCCCTTTGTCACAGGTCCCCTGCCCCATTCAGCCGCAGACCTGCGTTTTCCCGTCTCTTCCTTTTGCTCTTGGTGTCCTTGTAGAAGCCTTTCTTGTTGCTCTTCACATCCCTCAGCAGATTCAGCTCCAGGCTGGCTTTGGCTTTCCTAACCCCATCCCTGCATGCTAGACCACGTGTCTCTGTGCTCCTCCTGGGCCACCTGTCCTGCTGCCACCACTCACACACCTCCTTTGTATGTTTGAGTTCAGTCAGGAGCTCCCGAGTGTTTGACAGGAGCCCCAACCACCTGAAGGTGTTCTGAGGGAGCAGTAAAGGCTTACAGAGGGTGGTGAGACACTGGAACAGGTTGCCCAGAGAAGCATGAATGCCCTGTCGTTGGAAGTGTTCAAGGTCAGGTTGGGCAGGGCTCTGAGCAACCCGATCAAGTGAAAGATGTCCAGGGGGACATGTCCATGGAAGGGGATTTGGACCAGATGATCTGTGAAGCTCCTTTCCAAGCCAAACCACTCTATGATTCTATGAAATGCTGGTAGAGGCATTTTCTTTGAGGAACTCTCCTTCCTCACCCTGCAGGGTCCGTGTACGAGATTTCGGGCAACGAATGCTGTTTGTCAACGGGCGACCTGCTGAAAGTCATGGCCGTGGCACTGCAGAAGGTCATTTGTGAGGACACGGTGACAGGGCGGACAAAAGAGCTGCCGCCAACGTTTAAGGGTGAGCAGGGCTGCCCCGTCCCAGCCTGAACCTGGTGGGTATCCTCCTACGGGGGGAGACCATTGAAGCCCCCGTGGGCTCAGCCTCCTTGTCCCACAGGTTTTTTCCAGCCTGCCCCAGCCCCAGGGTCGAACCCGACACTGCGGACACCGTTCCTGGGTGGCGGGCAGTGGGGCCTGACGCTGCACCAGGCGCTGGGGCGGTGCAACGGGCAGCCGCAGCCCCTGCTGTGCCCTGCCATCGGCCCCCACACCCTGCTCCTGCACCCCGTCTACGAGGTGCAGGCCGCCATGCACCGTGAGTCCGGACGGGGCTGGGGGGCTGAGGTGGGAGCCCGGGGGGTTGGGGTAAGGTGCTGGGGAGTCAGGGATGCTGTAGGGTCGGGGTGCTGAGGTGCTGGGGGAGCGAGGCTGTGGGGTCATGGGGGGGATGCTGTGGGGTTGGGATGGGGGTGACAAGGTCGGGGGCCTACACCGGCTTGGTGCTGGGACCCCCACGCACAGGGTGTGGGTGGCTGCAGGTGGGGGGGGTCATGAGGTGGGGTCATCCCCCACATGGGGCCAGGGAGAGGCCGAGCACAGGGTCAGGGCGGCTCTGCCCCTGCAGTGCGTCGGGACGTGGTGAAGATCCCCTCCACGCTGGAGGTGGACGTGGAGGACGTCACGGAGGAGGCGCAGCACGTCCACTTCGCCCGGCCGCTGCTGCTGAGCGAGGTGCTGAGGATGGAGGAGGCGCTGCCGGCCCAGGCTGAGATCCTGGAGGGTCCGGGCGGCCCCGCCATCTTTGAGAGCGCCTGGGTTTCGCGGCTGCAGCGGGGGCAGCGGCTGCATCTCCACGGCCGTTCTCCTGCCTGGCGGGTCCTGGCCTCGGCCCCCAGCAGTGGCCGCCATTTCCTCCTCTCCAGTGCCTACCAGGGCCGGTTCCGCCGGCGGCCCCGGCAGTTCACAGGGGTGCAAGAGCTGGCGGCCGGCCTGCGTCCCGGCCAGCGGCTGCACGTGGTGGTGACGCAGGACTGCGAGGGCCGGGGGGATGATGTGCCTCCGCTCGGCGTGGGCGACCGGCTGGAGGCCCAGAGGCTGCAGGGGAGTGGCCCTGGCACCCGGCTGCTCTGCCACCGCCACGGCGGGGAGGAGGAGGATGGCGAAGAGCTGCTGCTGCCGCTGGACCTGGGGGGTGGCTTCGTGGAGGAGATGTGTGACGGCAAGAAGTACGGGCTGGCGGAGCTGCTGGATCAGCAGCCGCTGCCCTGCGAGGTCCGGGTGGTGGCCGCCGACCCGGGTCTGGAGCGGGACGCGCTGGGCGCCCTGCCCGCCCTGCGGCTGGAGGCCCGCCTGGACCAGCCCTTCCTGGTCGGCAGCTTCTGCCAGGAGCCGGAGGAGGGCTTCGAGATCCCGCCGCGGTGGCTGGACTTCTCCCTCCTGCTGAGCGAGGGGTCCGTCCGCTCCCCGGCCCCCTGCACCCTCCGATGTCGGGTGGAGGAGCTGACTGAGGCCTTCTACTACCGGCTGCTGGCCCAGCTGCCCGGCAGCGCAGCCCCGCCACCCCCACGGCCCCCCAAGCGGACACAGCAGGGGATGAGCCCTGGGAGATGTCACCCTACAGCCCCCAGATCCCTGACGGCAGGCGCCTGCCTGGCTCCTCCACTGCCACCGCTCCCAGCCCTGCCCCAGCCGAGCACCTCCAAACAGTATGGCCGGCGGAGAGCCCCCAGGGATGCAGGTGAGACCCCCAGCACCTCACGGGCCCCAGCCCCTCCGCGGGGCTCAGCCTGGAGATGCACTGCCATGGGGGGAGGACGGGGCCCCCCCAGCAGCATCGGCAGGCCGTGCTGCCGGCCACCACCTCGCCGGGGCTGTCCTCATGGGGACCTGGGGCGGGGACGCCTGCACCCCTGCCAGCCGGGCCCCCGTGGGGGCTGCACCTCCCCACCCCCTCGTCCCGGGTGCAGGGGGGGACCCACAGGTGATCACCCCACCCCTGTGTCCCACACGTTGGGGGTACCCACAGGGTCTGCCCCATTCCCTTGTCCCACACATGTGGGGTAACCCATGGGGAGCTGCCCCATCCCCTTGTCCCACACGGGGACCATGGCATGAGGGCACGCAAGGCTTGACCTCAGTGGGGATGTCACGGTGAACACCGCCAACAAGCCCTTTTCCTCCATCTGCTAGCGAAGGGGGCGCCTTCCCTCCCCACAGATCGCAGGGGACCCGTGGCCACAGAGGCTGGTGTCTGCGGTGACAGAGCAGCTGCCACCACACCGCAAGAGGCCCTTCTCCCCCCACCCCGGTCCCTGCCGTGTCGGTGGGGAGGGCAGGTCGGGGCCTCCCCCGCCGGGATTCTGCGCGGTCCGTGGGGTGCACGTCCACAGGCTGTGCTCTCCCTTCCCTTCTAGGCACAGACAGCGACAACGGTGAACACGATTACGAAACTGTGGATGATGACATTCAAAAGACAATTCGCAAAATGCAGGCAGTTTTTCCCTTCTAGTCCTCTGGTTTCTGGAAGCCACCCAGCCTCCAACTACTCTGAGACCTCACGTGACATCGGTTCCTTGCAGAGGCTAAATACAGCCCAAGGGATCCACAGCACAACCTCCAACTGCACAACTCCTGCAGAAAGGTGCCCACTTTCCTCGAAGGCAAGCCGCCCACACCCCCTCGGGACAGCCCCAGGCACAGAATAAAGCCCCCTGTTGAGCTGTGGGCTGCGTCCTCAGCTGTCACCTGTGGGACTCTGACAGCACCGGACCAGCACACAGCTGGGCGGCCACCGAGATGCCACTGAGATGCCAGGTCCTGAGCTACAGATCTCTGCTCCACTGCATTACCACGGTGGCTGGGCTGGGATTACGGACGCTTCCAGATGGAGATGCTTTGGGGCCAGTGCATCCAGACAGTGTTTGGCACGTGGGGTGGGATGGGGTCAGGAGGAGACACGACAAGGTACTTCACACAGTGCAAGCGATGCCCCAGCTGGGGCTCAAACGGCTGAGTGACACACCTGAGCACATCAGAAGCCCACCTTCATAAGGCATTTTTCTCAAGTACAGCCAAACTCGCCTCCCACTCTGGCCTAATTTCTCACCAAGGCTGCAGAAACTGTGTAAAAATATTGTGGCTTTAGATTTTGCTGGCTTTCTCATCCATTTTTAAATGCACTTGCAACTGGAAGTAATGTTTGTCCTAGGCCCCCACGACCCCCTCTTGCTTGTGAGCGTGCTTGTCGCACTCCTGCAGATTCTTAGCACCTACGAAGGTCCCTGCTGCACTCATTGCACTGGATGCAAAAAAAAGACCTGGAAACCAAATAAGGTCCAAAGTTCAGGTCTTAATTTCCTGGAAGTTTGGCAAAGCCCCGGGAAAGCAGCCGAGACAAAGACCTCATAGTCCTGATGCGCATTAAGGGAAAAGAGCTGACGAGGGGAGAGCTTTTCACTCCTGCATCACGCAACTGCACTCCTTTCACATCAGAGCAGGAAAATAAATGTCATTTAAGATCAAATTGTTGTCCCTTTTTTCCCCCCTCTCCCAGTGAAGAGTAGCTTTGGGTTGAGTTTTCAGTTCACGCCGTTCCTCACTCAGTGCCTAGGGCAGAGTCCCGAAGCTGCAGAGAGGATCTCATTCATTCAAGCTTGGCTCGAGTCCTAGCTTGGGTTTGGGCTGGTTTCCTCCTCTGGCTCTGCCCTGGGATTTATGCTCCTGAGATCAGCACTGTGGGAGAGACACTGACCATTGCTGTTGAGGTCCTTTCATGGAATAGTCACTCAAGGAGGGAGAACCCAGCTCTCACCTGCAAACACGCGCTAGCCGTTCATTAACGGCACCTAAATCATAGGATCAGATCACAGGATGGTTTGGGTTGAAAGAGACCTTTAAAGATCATCTGCTCCAATTCCTCCCACCAGCCCAGGTTGCTCGAAGCCCTGTCCAACCTGGCCTTGAACATCTCCAAGAACGGGGCAGCCACAGCTTCTCTGGGCAACCTGGGCCAGGGTCTCATCACCCTCATCGTAAGACATTTCTTCCTTATGTCCAACCTAAATCTACCTTCTTTCAGTTTAAAACCGTTCCACCTTGTCCTGTCATTACAGGCCCTGGTAAAACGTCCCTCTCTATCTTCCATATAGGCCCCCTTTAGGTAGTAGAAGGGGCTCCAAGGTCTCCCCCGAGTTTTCTCCAGGCTGAACACCCCAACTCTCTCAGTCTTTCTTCACGGCTTCATACGATGTACAAAGATTCAGCCAAGAGACACACCGGGGTGGCAGGGGCCAACAGGTGTTTAAGTCTCTGCAGAATCCAATTTTTCCTCCTCTTGGGGGAAAAAACTAATCCCTGGACCATGGCTGGGGAGAAGATGGGCTCCAGGGAGGAGGAGAAGAGGAGCAGAGCAGAGCATAGAGGAAACCAGAACAACCGAAAACGCCCAAGTGTTTTTCCTTCTCTCCTTTATTTGAGACAAAAGCATTCAGAGTTGGGATTTCACTGTTATTTCACAGTTTTAAATGCAAACTTTTTGTGAAGCAGCCAACACCTCTGTCCCCTAAGCCCTATTCCAAATCATCCCACTGGCCAGACAGCAGCCAACGCTCCTGGATGCTTTGAAGATCAAACACCAAATGGAGACTAGGCAGACTTAAACTCCCTCCCCAGGCGATGAGTTTTTCCTCTCCAGTCACATCGCAAGAGCTTTGTCTAGTCACACAACTACTCTCTTTACTGCAAGCAATTCCATTCATCCTCACTTCCAAAAATCATCAGGGATTTTCTTCCTAACCTGCACGCCCCCTGCAAAAGGGGAATGACGGTATTTTCGGCTGCTACATCTGCTGGGCTCCAGAGCCTGGAAGTTCACCTCTTCCACACCTACAGCACAACTGAGGCCCAGCAGCACACCGTGGGCTACGGCTGCGCCACTCTCGGAACCGGAGCAGGACATCTGGGTTTTGCCCCAGCACTAACGCCGGAAGGAGACGCCCTGGGCCCACCAGCCAGCCCCACAGACGTGCACACAGGGGAGAACCGCTTCTTCAAAACCAGGTCCTTTCACCAGTCCCGGGTAACAAAACCCCCACAACTTGCAGCTCCCACAGCACCGGAGTCAACCAGCCCCGGCTGCACATGCTGTTTTTCCAGCAGGCCCCTGGGCACTCACAGGCAGCAGTCAAGGGACAGGTCAGTGCAGCAAACCAGGCTGCCATCTGGCAGCAGCAAGCGCATTTCGGTGTCTCAGCATTCAGCTTGAAAGATCCCGGGTCCTGCTTTTTGGCAAGCCCTTCACCACGAGAGCTGTGGTTCCTCCTGGGAGAACAACTACATGCCTCGTGGGGTCAGGGCAAAAAATGCTCCTGAAAATCTGTGAACCGCTGAACTGCTCCCATTAACAAACGCAAAACAGTTCCCAGAAGGTAGTTTTCAGCTTCACATTTTATACAACAGGAAGCATATCATGACTAAGAGGACAGAAATAGGCTGAAGCAGTTGCCCGCGGCACGCTGCCTCCCCAAACAAGGCAGGATTGTGCAGAGAAACAGCAGATGCAAATCTGGTAACTCCACCCTGAGACACCGCCAACATCAACCCTGCTGTTTCCCAACCTACTGTCTTTTCTGTTATTCTTTAAAAATAGTTTAAAGAAGAAAAACTTGTTCCACGCAATGTAATTCATTTGCACTTCAGCTGAAGTACTTTAGGTGGCAGGAGTGATCCTGGCTGTATTTGTAACATTGATACAACACGTAGATTTCTTCGGTAGTACAATTATTTACTTTCTTAGTGTCCAGGCATTCACTTCAGTTTGACCTTTTAAAGCAATTTACTTCAAAAGCTAAGGGAAAAAAATAACTATAGGTAAAGAAATTCTGAAAGCAGGGGCTCTGTTTTTACCCCCACGGCTACATTCCGTCCAAGCAGATGATATTCTTTTTTAGGGAACAAAAGCCTCTAGAGCCACACGCATATGCCAGACTACCCATGTTAAAATTTTATTGGAAACATTCAAAAGCTCTAGTAACAAGATCACCGCGCAGTACAAATATAGATTTAAATGCAAAAACTAAACCACTTAAAAATATATTCATGATTACTGTACATTAGTGGAATACTACTCTTGGCTACCCACTTTGTGAATGAAAGAGAATGAAAGCTGAGTTAGGAGAAACAGCTCTAGAAACTAAAGACAATCTGCCCAGGGCAAGATTCGAAAGAGGTGGTTCTTTCTAACACCGGCGTCCTCTAAGGAAACAGAAACCAACTGAAAGCTTGGAGGATTTCGGTTTTCCCATGTCTGCTTATGCTTTCAGTCACATGGTCACAGCATATAATCAAGTCCAGTTCACAGAATCTATACGTTCTGCTTGTCCTTGAATTCCAAGGAGGCACTCACAGAGTAACTGGGACTTCCACAGGCTAGAAAGAGCAAAGATCACCTTCCACGTCACAAAGCTCGGCAGGATAACTTGATACAGGGACAAGCATTTGCTTACAGCTAAATCCAGCTGGAAGTAACTTCACTCAGCATCTGTTGACTTGTAGTGATCATCATCCACAGTGGAGTAGATGTGTCCCTCGCTGCTAAGGAATTCAACTGCTTGCCTTTGAAGAAAAAGAAAAAAAAGCAATTGTTCACTAGTTCACATTAACACCTTTCTCTCAGGGATTTCCCATTTACAGACTCCACCCGGTGGCTCCCTCCTGTGAGCAGTTCTACCACTCAGGAGGTACAGAAAATTCCTCCAAAACTGGGGCAACGTGCTCCCCCAGCAGCTCTTAGACCCCGCCTGCCACAGAGGGGAAGGCACCGCTCTCGGTACTTGGCAGGTAACAGCGGTACCTGGCTGGGCTTCAAAGGGGACAGAACACAAAGACAACAGACGTTAATTACTGCCTTTGGGCTTCACTCTTTCTCTAAGTCTCAGGGAGGGGGAAGCTATATGAGATAGTAAAGGAGAAGAGAAACAGTCTATTCCCAAGTGCTGATCGTGTGCAGAGAGCAAGGTGGTCCTCGAACAGGAGAAAGTCCTGCTGAGGCACTGCAGTACTCCCAGGCACCTACTACTTTGCTACTGAACTGTTCAACAGCTTGTTTCAGAAATAGGGCGCGAAGCATTTTATCACATCAACTGATAATGGCTCATTTTGGGCTGCTGGAAGATTTCAAACGCTCTAGCTCACTACTGCATCCTACTGGGAACATCTGAAATTACTAGCGCTGTTGAACAAGCCAGGACCTGGGGCCTGCCCACTATTTTCCCCTCTGCCTCCTTTTATCAGACACCAGGAAGGACTGCCTGGATTTCCAGAATATCCTTCGTTTCTACACACTTACTTGATTGTTGACATGCTCATATTGTGGAGCTGAACTTTCAACTCTTGAAGACTCATACCTTCTGGGACATGGCAGTTTTTAATCAAGTTCAGCACCTGGAAAAGCAAGAACCACCATTAGCACACAGATAAGCTTCTCTGTCGTAAACGACACCAAGGCTGAGGAACTATCAGTCTTCAAAGAGCAACTGAGCTTGCGTTTCTTTGTCCTACGTCACGCCACAGCAGCCTCCACGGCAGCTGCTGTGTTCCCGGAGAAGCTGCTTGCACGCACCTGACTCTGATGCACTGTGAGTCCGTTCACTGGCAGGCTGCCACCACCTCCATAGCCCCCCATGTCACCAATCCCAGCAGAGGAAAACGACTGAGGCGCTCTTGATGCTGACTACAATTACGAGAGTAAAATTGCTGTAGTTACACAGGCTGCCACAAGCCCACGGCATTAAAGACTCAGTGTTATTCCACAGAAACAATGATTAAAAACAGATTCCCAAAAGAAACCACTGGAAACGGACTGCAACACACTCTCCAACACAGCCAGGACTCCTGTTAGACCTTCACTGTAGCCCTTCAAGCTTTCCAGCCCCACAACTCGTGTACGATCTCCCAAAGTCCCTCTCTTTGGGAGATAACCAGTAACCCAGTAAGGGCCAAGATGGAACCAGGATCTTCAAGTACATACCGTAAGATTTTTTCTGAGGATCATATGCGCGTTGACAATCTCTAGTATGTGTGTGGTGAACTCATTCATATTTTCCAGAGGCATGATCTTAAATGCCACCAAGCTTTTCTTATTCTTTCAGAGGAAAAAAAAAAAAAAAAAAAGAAGAAAAGAAAAAAAAAAATTAACATCACAGCAACAGGAACACGCATAACAGCCAGCCCCACCATTCTCTCTAGGAAGAGGGACAGTGGCAGGTAGGGAGCTTGTCTGCATGTAACAAGTCCACAGTTTTCTGACTTACATTTTCATATGTGATTTTGCAAGACAACACAGACAGGGTAACTTCTGTTAATCAATTGCACTTTTCTTTAATGCCTGCACCATTATTTGAATGTTTATTCATGTATTTAGTTATAATATTTAGTTATGAGGCAACCACATCACATAATATGCTACAAGAAGCATCCCCATTAACTAGAACCTGGTCTAAGCTCTACAGTACAAACACCCAAGAACCTGGCGGCCAGTACTCTGTTCTGCTGAAAACAACATGTTATTGAAAACAATTCTGTGATTCTATAAAGACCACAATCAAGTGGATGTTCTAAAAGGAACCCACTAACACTGTGCCAGATCACCAATCCTTCACTCTGCTGCTCCAGCCTTGTGACTTGGAGTCAGACACGTGTAACATGATCTTACCTGGAAAGAACGAAGATGACCAGCTACTTTCACGTAAGTTCCTGGAGGTACCACAACATTCTCACTACCTGCCTCCTAACAGAGAGGAAAAGGAGAAAGGAAGGTTTTGCTGATTCGTGTTTCCATTTCTCAACTATCACAATAAATGACTTAGGAAAAGAGGCTTATCGCAAGCAAACACAAATGGCATGCATTCCTACACCCAGTAAGAGCAGTCACATAAACATAATTATAAGTGAAAAATCAAGAAAAAATATTTGCTTGTTGAACTTGACAGCAAAGCCATCTGTCTGCTCTGCTCTCTCTATACACCTCTCAGGAATTTTCACAGAGCAACAAAAGGAAAGAACCCTCAAATAATAAAAAAAGCAAGTATACAACTACATAACTTGCCTAGAGGAACAGAAGCAGGCCAGAACCTTTTTTGAAGTTATGCAAAACTTGCAGCTAAGCCAACTGAATGTCTGCCTAATTACTCTCCCAAAGTTGTTCAACTGAACTCAGCTGTTCAACCTCAAATACACGTCACAATAACACGGGCCAGCTTTAAAGGCTGCTATACCAGCAGTGACAGTTATTAGCACTTCAGGAGGCATGCATCAGAGAATGAGACAACAGTCATCAGTATATGTCTTTGTCTCAATCACCGAGCCACACAGAAAAGTCTCTGTTCACTCCCTCTCCTTGTGTTTCCACACAAAGGTCCTGAGCACGCACCTCTCAGTTCAGCTCTGAAGTAACAGTTGAGCTTCAGCAGCTGCACTCTGAACAACTATTCAAAGTGATTCAATGTAGAACCACACACGAATGACAGAACAGAAGAGCCACGTACAGCACCAGTAATCTCTGCTACAGCAGCATCCCCCTTGGCTTTCAGGGGCACGTTACTCTTAAGAGCTTTCAGAACAACCACACCTTTTTGATATAGGTTTTCTCTCTTCACCACTCCCAAAGCTTATAAAGAAACGCGCTCATAAGGAATCTGGTGCTTACGTCAGTATCAACCCACTGCCTGACATCCATCGGGGCTGCTGTCATGTCGTCCACTTTGTAAAGGATGTTTGTCGGTGCTTTCTCCGCGTGCCGGACGATGCCCATGATGGTGACCTGCGGGGGAAGAGGGGCGGTTCACCCGGGAAGGCGCCGGGAAACGCGCCCGCTCCCCCCGCTCGCCGCACTCCCCCCACGCCCACCTGGGAGATCTCCACGTCGCGGATCCGGAACGTCTCGTCAACCTGCTCGGCTGCCAGCAGCTGTGACACGGTGCAGGGCACGATGTTCTGGGAGCGGATCCTCTGCAAGAGGCGGCGGGGCCGTCGTCAGCGCCGCTGGGGCCGCCCGCCCCGCTCCCCCCGCCGAGGCCCCGCTCCCGGCCTACCTGCTTCTTCTCCGCCTGGGTGCCCGTGGGGGAGCCGAACCCGCCCGGCGACTGCGTGTAGCCGCCCGCAGGCCCCGAGATGCTCGTGGTGCCGTATCCGCCGTCGAAGGCGCCTGAAGGCGGGGAGAGAGAGAGAGAGACCATGAGGCGCTGGCGGTGACGCGCCCTCCGTTCCTGCCGCCGCCGCCGCCGCCGCCATCACAGGGCGCGGCGGCGGCGACCTCGGGCCCCTCCGGCCCCCCCGTCTCCGGGCGCCCCACACCGAGCCCTCCCCGGCCCGGCCCGGCCCGGCCCAGCCCCGGCAGCCGCGGCCGCACCGTGCCCGCTCCACATGGCGGCTGCCGAACGTCGGGCGCCCGCCGGCCCGCGCGCACCGCCCCTCCTCGCGCCGCTGCCTCCTGCCCAATTCGTGGACGCCGCTCCGCCGGCCGACAGCCAATCACGGCCCTCCGTCTTCCGGCTCCCGCCAATGGGGGAAAGTCCCAGGGAAGCGTCCGGCGCCATTTTGAGTGCGGCGGCGCTGAGGTGAGGGGGGCGGTGAGGGGGGCGGTGAGGGGGGCGGGCCGGGAGGCGGGCCGAGCCGCCCAGCCCAGCCCAGCCCAGCCCAGCCCAGCCCAGCCCAGCCGGAGCCGACGTACAGCACCTCATGCAGCGCCTTATGCAGCCCGTCGCGCTCCTCCTGCTCTGCCCGCTGGCCGCGGCCCTGTCAGGTAAGGGGGAGACGTCCGCCCCGCTCCCTGGCCAGCCGGGCGGGGGGGCCCCGAGCGGCGCCCGGCGGCAGCTCCGCGCCCCCCGCCCCGCTGAGCCTTGGCGTCTCCCGGCAGGTGCAGGGCGCTTCTGGCACATTACCGACCTCCACTGGGACCCCGACTACGAGGCGGCGGCGGCCGCCGGGCAGGCGTGCCCCTCGGGCAGTTCCCGCGTCGACCCCGCCGCCGGGCCCTGGGGTAGCTACCTCTGCGACGCGCCCTGGCGCCTGCTCGCCTCCGCTGCCAGCGCCATGAGGAACCGCCTGCCGCGGCCGGACTTCGTCCTCTGGACCGGGTGAGGGGCGGCCGGGGACCGGGCCGGGCCGGGCCGGGGTCCCGCCAGGAGGGGACGGGTGGGCTCTGAACCCGCTCGCTGCTGGGGCTCTCCTCAGCTCACCGCCTCTGTCCTCCCGCTGCAGCCCTGGGGGCTGAGGGACCATGTCTGTCTCTTTAGAGAGCTGCTTCTCCGAGGAGAGAAACACCAAACACTCCAGGAATTGTCACTGGGTGTTCTGGGCTTGTGCGTAGCTCTCGGGCTGGGGTGCGATCCTGCCTGTTCTGGGGCTTGCTAGCGTTTGGAGGGGAGAAGGGGCATCTGGAGGGCCAGGCCATAAGGAGCTTGTGAGGGATCCAGGGCTCTTTACATGGTAACAATTTTGGAGAGGTGAGATACGGATGTGTTTTATAATGCAAAATGGAGGCTTGGGGGAGAGTATAACCATGATGAGGCCTCTTGACACCTGCAAGAGGCTCCCAACAAGCTCCAGCAGTGAGAAACAGCAAGGAAAGGAAAGGATCGCAACTCTCAGTCCTTCCTTTTTTTAATTGTTGACAGCCCTGCCTGACTTCACACAAACTCTGAGTACCGAAATGCTGGGGGGAATCGGATGCTCTCTTTCTCTTGGTGGACCAAGCCCTGCCTGTTAGAGGCAGTGGCAGGAGGGCACTGCAAAACAGACCTGTGGCATTTCTTCAGCCTGCAAAGAGGCAGCTGGGAGACTTGTCTCAAGAAGGGGCTGTTTTGCTTTAGAAGTATGAGGAACCTTGCCAAATGAAGCATGTTTTCTCCTAGTGTGTCTCCAGAAGCGGGTACCCTATTCCACAGGTCTCATGTCACTTATAGGCAGTAAAAGCTTTATTTTGCATTATTATTGTAAGTATATATGTCCTATTGTAATGTTTGCTTTTTTTCTAGCAGTGCAACGTCAATGTTTAATTTGCTATAGCCTCCAGAAGTCTGCCACGCTTTTGGAGGCAGGCCTCAATGATCACTGCCTTACTGGAGGCATTCCTTTTTTTTCATTTTAATGAGTTGTTATCCTGCTGTTCAAACAGCTGTGCAAACAGCTTTGCTTCCCTATTGCTGATCAGATGTTGACCTGAGATTGCAAATACTATTCCTTGCAATATTTCCAGTCAGCTTTAGTGCCTATTAAACGCACTGAGGCAGAGTGAGCATTCACTTCTAATGCTTGTTCATAGGTTTTTTCAAGGTAAAATAAAGTGCAGACCGTTTTCACTTTGAGCAATTCCTTGAAACTCCTTCAGTGCCTTGGCCACCCAACATGGTTCTGATTACTGCTCACAAAAGCTTCAGCTTTATTTTCTAGGAGGCACACGGAGAAGCAAGCAAGTTTCTCTGCCTTGCTTATCCCTTTAGGCATATGCCCTGTTAGTCACAGATGGTGACTGTGATGCTTTTATTTTTCTAGAGATGATACTCCTCACGTCCCCAATGAGAAGCTTGGAGAAGAGAAAGTTCTGCACATAATAGAAAATCTGACTTCTCTGATCAAAAAGACATTTCCAGGTAGGATTGAGGGGATGAGAAGGGGAGAGGGGCACAGAGTCTCACAGGTAGAGCTTACCAGGGTGGAAAAATTGTGAAGAGGAAAGGCACAGAAGGGCTGTGGTCGCTGGGACTTGTTTGTCTTCTCCCTAGTTGCTGTATGGCATGAAGCATGTCTGAATTAAGGCGTCTGATGCATACTCATTGTTTCAGGTTAGCTCACTCAGAAGAGGAAAATAAATGTTTCTGTAATTAGTCATTAAGACAGAAAAGGCTGCAAGATTTCCTCACAGTTAATCCATGTCAGCAGTGGGAGAAGGAGCATTATTGATGGTGAAAGCTCACTGATTCATCTGTAAAGCTGTGGCTTGTCTTTGCAGTGTTGTATTCCCAGTCAATGCAACCACATGGCTGGGGTGTGGATGATTCACCTTTGCAAAGCTTTCAAGCCATGCTGAGTCTGTGGGTGCCTCGGGCAGCTTTGGTGCTGAGGAACTCTGAAGCAAGCGTGGATTCTTCTGTGCCTCCTTTTCTCTGTCTTTAGATACTAAAGTCTACGCAGCTATGGGCAATCATGACTTCCACCCCAAGAACCAGTTTCCAGGGAAGGAACACAAGATCTACAACCGAACAGCTGAACTGTGGCGTCCTTGGCTGAATGATGCTTCTGTTGCCCTTTTCAGAGCAGGTATGGCACCACTGGCTCATGTTGGCAGCACTCTGGGGAGATGGGGTGGTTAGGAGAATACCACAAATAGTTTTCCCTGCTTCTGTGCTCAGAGCAACGGTACTTGTAGGGTATTTGCAGCGGAAGGGTACAATTTAATGCTGATTTCTGGCACTGAGTTCTCCTGCATGGGAGAAAATAAATTTATTTATGCTTTATTCTCACCTGCTTTCCTTGAGTTACTGGGAACAGGGAATGCAGCATGTGAGCTCAGTGGAAGGAAAAAAAGATCTTTTAAGAAAGCTGCTGATGCAGGCCGGTACTGTGGCTCTCTAGAGCTGCCCGGCTCCTGGTGCTGCATGCTGTCCCCATGCAGGGTCTGCCTTCACCCAGAGAGGCATAAGCACGACGAGGTACAGAGGGGGGAGCGTTGCTCCAGATCCCCAGCCCGGAGCATTCAGAGCACTGCTGGCACCTTGTCCAGACAGTGACTCTGTTGTCGCTATTGCCAAGGAAAGCTGAGAGGGGTGGAAGGAAAGGGATCTGGGGTCACAGCAACCAACATGAGCAGACCTCCAGCTCTTTCCTGGCCGGTTGCATTTTTCAGGAGCTTTCTACAGTGAGAAGCTGCCCAGCCCAACGACAAAGGGGCGAATGGTTGTCCTCAATACCAATCTGTACTATGACCAGAATGACGAGACAGCTGGTGAGGAAGATCCTGGAGGGCAGTTCCAGTGGCTGGAAGAAACACTGACCAATGCCTCTAGAGCAGATGAAATGGTATTGAAAGAAATAAATAAACAAACTTTGTAGAGGGCTTCTCCCAGCCTGGAAGCTCTTCTCGCTCCTGCTCTCCACTCTGTGCAGTCACAAGCCTGCCCTGGGAAGTGTGGGCTTTGCATTTAGTGCAGCTCTTCGCTTTTGTAGGTCTACATCGTGGGGCACATCCCTCCTGGCTTCTTCGAGAAGAAACGAGGCAAGCCCTGGTTCCGGAGCAGCTTTAATGAACGATACTTGAAAATTGTGGAGAAGCACCACAAAGTGATTGCTGCCCAGTTTTTTGGGCACCATCACACGGACAGCTTTCGAATGTTTTACAGTGATACAGGTACCAGTTCTGGCCACCCAAGCATTTGTGTGATAGCTCTGCCAACACCCAGAAAATCACTGTCAATGAGAGGTTTCAGTGGCTGAATGCAGCTGGGAAGCCAGAAAAGGCTTGTGAAATGCTTTGATCAACAAGAGACAACAGTGGTTCTGATCTCCACCCCCAGCCTGTAGCTCCACCCCTCCTTTCTTTTTACCCTCAAATTTTGTCATTTCCCCTCAATGCCTTGCAAATTCTTGCCTGCTCTCCCTATTGATATGGTTTGGACATCAACTGAGACATAAGGGAGCAGTTACGAATCTTTGCGTTTGGGTTACACATAGTGCTCTGGGTCTCTTGCTGAGCATGGTTCTCTTGCGCACCATCACTACAAGAGTCTTCAACAGCAGTGGAAAGCCGGTTCTTAGCCGCAGCAGTCCCTGATGCTGTTCGATGTGCTGATTTATGCATTCACTATTGTGACAGAGCTGCTGTTTGCAGCGTGATTGGTTCCCGCGGTGCTCACTGCAGCATGGACGGGGGTGATAGAAGCCAGGGTCTCCCATTCATGGGTTGTTTTGCCTTTCTGTTAAGGTTCTCCAATCAATGTTATGTTCTTGGCTCCTGGAGTGACTCCCTGGAAAACAACATTACCTGGAGTGAACAATGGAGCCAACAACCCTGGGATCCGGGTGATCGACTATGATCCAGACACCCTTCAAGTGTTGGTAGGGGATCTCCATGTGCTGCACACTTCAGTTCTAGAAGAGTACTTTAATTCTTCCATGTGGTTTTAACAGGCAGGATTACAGGAGCCAAGCAGCCGTGTAGGAGAGGACGTCAACCAAGATATTTCAGCTTCATGACTAGCACAAAGATTTAGTAAGAGCGTCAGTGAGTAAAAGGCAAGGCGACTGCAGTCAGCTGGCCCAGGCCATCTGCTGGGTTGAGTTCCCCAGTGCAGGACAGGCTTTGCCATGTTCTTCATGTCTTTATCTAGTCTCCTTTGACACTTGCTTTACTACCCAGGTAACGTGGATTGCAGAACTTCTCTTTGGGGACCAACAGATTTGTCAGCTGTCCTCCAAAAACATTTAACTGCCTAGAAAATTATTTGAGTCCCCCGTACTTGCTAAATTGATTAATTTGTAGTGGATCTGAATTTAGGTGAATTGGACGGGCTGCATCCGTTTCCTCAGTCTCTTATCTGCTAAGAGGTAGAGGATGGGGTGTTGGTGCTTTTCTTTGCAATCGATAAAGCATCTCTATAGATGCTCTATTTACATGTTTAGAGCATGAGAAATGAATGCTAAAATACTCTGCAGAAGGCTGGGGAACTAGTGAAGGAGAGAGAAATAGTGCAAGAGACTGAGCACAGAAGTTAAAAACTTTATTCTTTAGTTTGCTCACAGTTGAGAAAATGATGTCACTCAGTAACTAACACTACTCCAACCCTTGCTTCTGCCGGTGGACAGTGTTGGTAGTAAATAACAAGTATGATTCTGAAGCAGGCTCAAAATTCCTGATGTTTGGAGATCAAAGTCAAGCAGAGAAGAGCCCTCCCTTTATCCCTTACCAAACAGGATGCATTTGTGGTGAGCTCTGGAGGCTCACCACAGGTTCACATCTCAGTAGGAAGCACCTGTTGGGAGGCAGCTCCCCTGTCACTGGGCAGGGAGATGCACTGCCCATGGTGAATACACGGGTCTGTGGTGCTGCCCACCAGCGCCTGGGAGAAGGGGCTGATCACATCCTAGCCAAACACTTCACTCAAGGCCTGGTCCTTTCCTGATCTGTCCTCCTTCTGGTTTTCTCTCCCTGCAGGATATGGTGACTTACTACTTGAACCTAACTCAGGCCAACATGATGGCCCCGACATGGGAGGAAGAGTTCCCAACATGGGAGGAAGAATATAGGCTGACAGAAGCCTTCCAAGTCCCGGATGGCTCTGTGGGCTCCATGCAAACGGTGCTGGAGAGGATATCAAAGGATCCACACTATCTGCAGAAGTACTACGAGTTTAACTCTGTCAGATATGACCTCACCCCGTGCGAGGAGGCCTGCTGCATTGATCATGTTTGTGCCATCAGGGAAGTTGATTTTACAAAATACGATGAGTGTGTTAAAACCAGCAGCTCTGCCTCTGCCGTCATCAGGGTTTGGCTTTTATTATTCTCCTTGCTCTTAGGACTTCTGAGTCCCCAGCAAGTGCTGTAATGACTGAGAGCAAGAGAAAACGAAGAGGGCACAAGGTCACGACACACATGAATCAGCAATTATGAATGCTTTTGACGTTGAGAACTTAGTCGGAAACCAAGACAAAATCAGTGACTTTTAGTAAAAGCTCTGTGATGTTGATTTGAAATCCTCTGGAAAAGCTTGATGTATCGGGAAATGGCGGTGGTTGCTACAAAGTCTTTTTGTGCCAGACTGACCTGCATCAGGGAGTCTGTCTCCCTTCCACTGTGACTTCTGAGATAGTCTCACAAATCAGATGAAGACCAGGCCTCCCCGTGGACTTTTAACTTACCACGGATGAGAGCGGTGGGCTCCCTTGTGTTCCCTAGGAGTCTGCTGCCAGGTGAGTTCCTCATGTTGGTACACACTTCTCCTCTGGAAAGAGCACACAACCAGCAACCTGAAAGGTCTTGTTTCAGTGGCCTTGCACCACAGCAGCCTTGCCTTTGGCTTGCGAGCAAGACAGGTGGGATTAGTTCTTCCTTTGACAGTGTATGAACTTCAGTAAGTTTGGGCCATGATTTTCACATGTGTAGGGTAAGAAGCTTGATTATTATCTCTGATAATAATTGATTATACCTCTCTGATAATAATCGATTGTACCTCTCTGTCTGGCAAGATCATGGAGCAGATCATCCTGGAAACTACTCAGGCACATGGGAAATAAGGAAGGAGGTGATTGGTGACAGCCAATGTGGCTTCCATAAGGGCAAATCATGCCTGACAAATTTGGTGGCCTTCTACAACGGAATACAGAGTTGATGGACAAAGGAAGAGCAACTGACTTCATCTACCTGGACTTGTGCAAAGCATTTTGCACTGTCCTGCACGATATCCTGGTCTCTAAATTAGCGAGATATGGATCTGATGGATGGACCACTCAATGGATAAGGAATTGGCTAGATGGCCACACTCAACAGGTTGCGGTCAAAGGCTCAATGTCCAAGTGGAAACCAGTGACAAGTGGTGTTCCTCAGGGGTCAGTACTGGGACCAGTGCTGTTTAACATCTTTGTTGGAGACACGGACAGTGGGATTGAGTGCACCCTCAGCATGTTTGCCGATGACACCAAGCTGTGTGGCACGGTCGACACGCTGAAGGGAAGGGATGCCATCCAGAGGGACCTGGACAGGCTGGAGAGGTGGCCCCGTGTGAACCTCATGAAGTTCAACCAGGTCAAGTGCAAGGTCCTGCACCTGGGTCAGGGCAGTCCCAGGCACAAATCCAGGCTGGGTGGAGAATGGACAGAGAGCAGCCCTGAGGAGAAGGACTTGGGGGTGCTGGTGGATGAGAAGCTCAACACGCCCCAGCAACATGCACCTGCAGCCCAGAAACCCCCCACAGCCTGGGCTCATCCCCAGCGGCGTGGGCAGCAGGGCCAGGGGGGGATTCTGCCCCTCTGCTCCGCTCTGTGAGACCCCCCTGCAGTGCTGCCTCCAGCCTTGGGGCACCAGCATGAGAATGACATGGACCTGTTGGAGCAGATCCAGAGAAGAACACTGGAGCCCCTCTGCTGTGAGGACAGGCTGAGAGAGCTGGGGGGGTTCAGCCTGGAGAAGAGAAGGCTCTGGGGAGACCTTCCAGCCCCTTCCAGTCCCTAAAGGGGCTCCAGGAAAGCTGGGGAGGGACTCTGGAGCAGGGAGGGGAGCCATGGGACGAGGGGGAATGGTTTTAAACTGGAAGAGGGGAGATTGAGATGAGATGTGAGGAAGAAATTCTTTCCTGTGAGGGTGGTGAGACATCTATTTATTTGAGGTCCCTTCCAACCCAAACCATTCTCTGATTCTGTGATTATTATTTTTAAATTTTTTATTTATTTTTTTCCCCAGTTGTTGAGCATGCATAAACAACTCTTCCCTTCTGTGCTCTCTTAACTTGCCTCTGCTTAGTTTCTTCCTTCAGCTGGGCATTGCAAGCTGACCTTGACTGCTTTGCCATTGAGAAACCCTGAACGGTTTGGTGATTCACCAGCCTGGGGCTTTGTTGGCTTCTCCGGAACCTCGGGGGAACCAACGCAAAGTGTTGGAAGTGGGGCTGGGACTAAATGATCTTTAAGGTCCCTTCCAACCCAAGCTATTTTATGATTCTGTGGTGTTGGACCCTTTAGAGGTGGGTGAGGGAGACAGAGAAGGAACATTTGTGTTGCAGGGGTCTGGCAGGGGGCTGCGAAGCTCAGAGCATGCAGCCTGAGCAGACCCCGGGTGGGCGGCAGCGCCAGTGGCTACACCTTTCGCCAGAGGGACCTGGGCAGGGCTGCGAGGCGAGGAGCCAGCCTGCGAGCGGAGCAGCATGCCCTGGGCACGCCAGCGTGGTGGTGCGCCCAGCCGAGCGGCCGCGGGGAATGGATGTCTCGTGTTGGAAGAGGAGCGGGGGCGCAGGAGGAATTTACAGCCGCAGTTGGTGTTGGAGCCCCTGGTACCACCTCAGAGCATGTGCCGGAGCCGTGCTGCCGGTGCCCGGGACTCGGGGCCTGTGTCAGGTGTGTCACGGATAGAAATATTTGACATGGTTATGATTTAATAGCAATTTAAAATTTATTAATTACTTGAGGTAGATCAAGAGTTGAGTTTTAGCAGCACTTGATCGTTAACTGATTTAAGGATTTACAAGGTCATTTAATAAAATAATTGAACAACGACTTAATTACAGATTCAAAGATGGCAAGATTCACAGTAACTTACTATATGGTGTCCTAAATCAATGCATATAGGTATAAGCACGAACATTCAAACACACAACACTTAAGGGGTTGAGCACACACCTACACCCGAGTTTTAGCTATAAGGACTAAAGGTTCCTTCACAAGGGGCAACTCCTGTGAGCCGACGGGTGCCCCTTTTACACGTGCACAGGCAGAAATTTGGATGTGGTAAAATACAGGAACACCCGCGTGTCAGCTAGTGTGCGTCGAGAGGTGGGGGAGCAAGAGCCTGGCCTAGAGTTAAAATTGCCCTCTACCAGTTTGGAGTGAATGCTCCCACCGCATCGGCATTGCTCAGCGGGCGATAACTGGGGCTGGAGGGGGGTTGGCTCACCCTGGCTTTTCAGTCCTCAAGGTGCTTGCCTGAGCGGCTCCCGCCTCAGGGGAGGTGCTGGCCACAGCCCCCTGCGAGCCAGAAGAGCTCAAAGGGTCTCAGTAGAATCCCTACTTATAGGGTCTAAGATAATTAACTTTCATCAGGTATTTTTCCACTCTGTCCCATCTCGGACAATGGGATATTCCGGTACTTTCCACCAGCTCACTAGATTGGCAAGTTCTGCTATCACCCGGCTTTGGGCCTTGACGCGGGCACAGATGTACCGGGCGGTCAGGGGGTGATTGTCCCCAGCGATGGGGGAGGCAGCAGTCAGGCACATTCAGGGGTGCCTCAGCCCTGCACCTTTGGCGAGCCGTGCCACGTGCCCTAGGTTGGGATGTGGCCCAGGGATGGGGAATCCCACAAAAGAACCAAAGGGGGGTTCCCAACTGGCTCAGAGCCCAGTAATGATGCGGCTCCCCTCCTGCTCCTTGCCCTGCAGGGCTGGCTGGCAGGGGGAGACACTTGGTACTGCTGGGTTTTGCTGTGGCTTGGAGCATTCCTGTTTGGTTTGGGTGGGCTCATCCCCAGCAGCGTGGGCAGCAGGGCGAGGGGGGGATTCTGCCCCTCTGCTCCGCTCGGGGAGACCCCCCTGCAGTGCTGCCTCCAGCGCTGGGGCACCGACAGCAGAAGGACCTGGAGCTGTTGGAGCGGGGCCGGAGGAGGCCCCGGAGATGCTGGGAGGGCTGGAGCCCCTCTGCTGGGAGGACAGGCTGAGAGAGCTGGGGGGGTTCAGCCTGGAGAAGAGAAGGCTCCGGGGAGACCTTCCAGCCCCTTCCAGTCCCTAAAGGGGCTCCAGGAAAGCTGGGGAGGGACTCTGGAGCAGGGAGGGGAGCCATGGGACGAGGGGGAACGGTTTAAACTGGAAGAGGGGAGATTTAGATGAGATCTCAGGCAGAAATTCTTGGCTGTGAGGGCGGTGAGCCCCTGGCCCAGGTTGCCCAGAGAAGCTGTGGCTGCCCCATCCCTGGAGGGGTTCAAGGCCAGGTTGGACGGGGCTTGGAGCAACCTGGTCTGGTGGGAGGTGTCCCTGCCCAGGGCAGGGGGTGGCACTGGATGATCTTTAAGGTCCCTTCAACCCGGATCGTTCTGCCGTTCTCCGGCAGTGCCCGCCCCGGCTGGGCTCTGGGGCGGGGCGGGGCGGGGCGGTGGGAGGGAGCGGGGGGGCGGGGCCTGGGGCCGCGTCACCTCCCCCGGTCCGTCCGTCCCCCCCGTCCGTCCCCTCCCGCCGCCGATGGCGCCGCGGTTCGGTCCGCTGCAGCTGGGGCTGGCGGCGGCGGGGACGGCGGCGGCGGTGCTGGACGTGTGTGTCGACGGGTGGGTGGCGGCGGAGTACGCCTGGGGAGGGCAGCCCGGCTTGGCCGCCTTGGTGCTGGCTTTGCTGGCCATCGCTTCGGTGGCCACGCAGGCCTGCAGCTGGCTCTGGCTCCGCTCCGACCCGCCCGCTCTCCGCCCCGACGTGCCCCAATGGCTGGTCGCCGTCCTCCATCTGCTCCAGCTCGGCTTCCTCTTCAGGTACGCGGCGGCACCCGGGCACCCCCCCGGTACCGCCCCACATCCCCCCCCCCAGGCATCCTCCCCGGTGCCTCCGCCCCGCCCCGGCCTCTCCCCTTCCTCCGGCGGCGCGGGAACAGGGGCTCGACCTCCTGCCGCCACCGCTCTGCGCGGGGAGACCCTTGGACGCCCCCGGGGGCCCCTCGCCCCGATCCCTGGGGGTCGGGTCCAAGGGGCTCCCCGGACAGAGCGGTTTGGCCCAGCCCTGGGCTGGAGCCAGCTCGGAAACGTTGTCGGTGGGAGCCACCCGCGTCCCGAAGCGCCGGGTTTGCTCCGTCTTCCCGTTGCCGCCGCCGGAGGCCAAACCCTCGGGGCCGGGTGTCGGAGCCCGCGGGAGCAGCGAACGCCCTGAAGCCTCGGCTGGGCCTCGGCTCTCCCGGCTGTTCGGGGGAAGCGGGCGGCTGCGCGGGGCCTCCCCTCCGGCGGGAGGGAAACAATCCCTCAGCTTCCGCCGAGGGGGATGCTCGGGCTCACCTTTGGACTTGAAGGCTGAGCGTCGTGTGGACGCTGCGGTGTGTGGCTTGGGAAGGGGCAGGGAGAGGGTTGAGCGTAAATGGGGAGCGGTCTCACCTGTCCCGCCAGGGCGGCATGAGGACCCAGGGGTGCGCTGCGTTGGCACCCAGCAGCCCCTCACCCCTGGCCGGGTCCCCCCACAGGTGCCTCCACGCTCTGAGGGTGGGCTGGAAGGTGTGCTGGGAGAAGGCGGAGGAGGAGGAGGAGCAGAGCCGTATGGCCTTCCTCTCCCACGACATCAGCATGCTGCGCCTCTTCGAGACCTTCCTGGAGAACACCCCACAGCTCACCCTGCTCCTCTACGTTATCCTGCAGACGGACAAGGCGGAGCCCTCCCAGGGTGAGGGGTCTGGGGCAGGGGAGGGGGGCTGTGGGGGCACAGGCTTGGACGGGACAGACCAGATGGGCTGTCCGGGGCCCGCAGGACCCAGCAGGACACTGTTCATCTGTTCTTGCTTGAGGTGTCATCCTTCTCCCATGTCACTCCTTCCTTTGACGTGACACACGGGAACGTGGACCCCTGTCCTGCGCTCACGTTTCCCAATGGACTATGCTGGGCCTGGGGTGGGAGGGTTGAAGCTGGGGGACCTCTGCGATCGTCCCCAGGGGAGGCTGAGGGTCAGGAGAGAAATCGGGAGCCCGCTGGGGAGCGGGGAGATGCTGTTGTGGGTGTGGATGGAGGGTGGAGCGCAGGCCACCCAGGAGGTGCTTTGGTGGCCTGGCGTGGGCAGCAAGTGTCACTGCGGCGACATGGGGAGCCCAACCATGCGCCAGCTGGGTGGAGCCAGCACTCACCTCCTGCCCGCCTGGGAAATGGGCTCTGCAGAGCCGCTCTGTCCCGTCGCTTCTTCCCTATCTCCTGTGCAAGGCCGGGCACCAGCCTCCTCCTCCTCCTCGGGGAGGGAGGAAGGCCAGTGGAGACACAGGTGCTGAGACTCTGACCCTCTGCAGCTGGTGGGAAGCTCGTTTTAGCAATGCCGGGCAGGGGAAGGTTTGAGCCAGGCTGGGCCCCCCTTGGTCTGCCCTCAGCATCTCCGCCGCTGTGTTTGCAGGACTGGGGATCTGCACTGCGTTCCTGTGTGTGACCTGGTCTCTGCTGGACTACCACAAGTCCCTCCGCTCCTTCTTGCAGGACAAGTACGAGCTGAGCCGGCACTCCTCCATCGTCTACTTCCTGTGGAACCTCTTCCTCATCTGCCCCCGCATCCTTGTGGTCGCCCTCTTCGCCCTGCTCTGGCCCTACAGTGTGGCTGTCCACTTCCCACTCGTGTGGCTGGCCATGTTCCTTTGGGTCAGTCTCCAGGGCACGGACTTCATGGAGTCGCCCGGCCCCGAGCAGCTCTACCGCGCCATGGTGGCCGTGATCCTCTACTTCAGCTGGTTCAACGTGGCACAGGGAAGGACGCTGTACCGCAGCATCATCTATCACGGCTTCATCCTGGTGGACAGCACGCTGCTGGCCTTGTCCTGGCTCTGGTGCCAGTACCCCTCTGAGGAGCACTCGTACCTCGTCCCGCTGGTCTCTGCTGCGCTGCCCTGCTACCTGCTGGGGCTGGCACTGAGAGTCGCCTACTACAAGTGGCTGCACCCCAACCTGCAGATGCAGCAGGAAGGCAGCTATGACGTGGTGGATGCCAACGGCAGGACTGACGGGCTGGAGTTCCGCTCGCTCTCGGTGCCGGACCTCGTGAACAGGCGGATGCAGTGGCTGGCCCAGGCCCAGTTCCCCATCTCCTGGACAGTGGGGCAGCGCTTCCCGAATGTGGCTGCTGCTCTTGAGTCTGCTATCTGAGGCCGGCTCCTCCAAAGTGACTTGCTGGGGAGATGATAGATTTGTTAGCCCTGCTCCTGCTTTGGCCCCCCCAGGCAGCTGGAGGGACCTGGCAGAAACCAGGGGTGATGCGCAAGCACCCATCGAGTCCCACGGCACAGCTCCCGTGGCTGTGCCCTCGGGGAGAGCCACAGTGTTCATGGGGGGTCCAGCATGTTGTGGTCAGCTTCTCTTGTTATTTATTATTAGCCTTTTTAAAAAAAAAAAAAAAAAAAAGAGCAACAGTTTGTTCTCCCTGCGTGTGCCTCTCTGTGCTGGCTGCCGCCGTTCCTGCTCAGGGAAGTGGGTGCTGGTGGGGAAGAGCTTGTTCCCTTGGCGGCAGCAGCTATCTGCTATTTCTGTTTCCAGCCAGGATTTTCCTCCTCCTCCTGTTTTGCTGTTAAGGTCCAAGGTCGCCTGTTACAGCCCTGCTGAGGGAGGGGAAGGCAGCCGGGACTCCTCTGGGGGTGGGCTAGGCTGGGGGGTGCCTGCAGGGGGGGAGGATGGTGCAGGGTCAGGATGGGTCGAGGCTGTGTCCCTCCAGAAACCAGGAAGCACGGTCCAATGTGGATTCTCCGTGGCCAGAAGTGTTGGTTGGGTCCCTGCCTGCCCTTCCCTCGCTGCCGCGGGCTCAGAGAGGGGCAGAGCTGAAGCTTCTCGCTTGGAGCTGGGCCCGGGGTCCCCCCTTTGCTGTTGCCCCAGACCCTCACTTTTCTCCTTCCAGCAGCTTTGGTGTTGGTGAGGGGCGGGCAGGGTGCCCGGGGCCCCCGGCCTCCCCAGGGCAGCGGCTGTGTCCCGGCGTACAGCCGCAATGTGGCTCAGCACCTTTGGCTTATTATGGCCACTTCGCAGGGCCTTCGCTGGCATTCCCACCGCCGCACCCCGGGTGGTGCTCGCCACGTTGTGACATGGCTGGTGTTGGCCACAGCCGGTGTCTCAGCTGTACGTGGCTGTAGACGTGGCCAGTGTGGGGCTGAGCTGGCTCCTGGGCACAGACACCTGCTGCTTCCCCGGCAGGGCTGCCCCCGGCTCCATGCCTGAACCCCTGCAGGCCCCAAGGTGGCCCCTGCCTCCTCTTGCTATGGCCCAGCCAGCAGCTGTGACGCCTCCTGGCACTGGCCCTTGGCCCTCACCTCCGACCCCCCCAGCAGGATCCTGTCCCAGGGTACCAGGGCGGCAGTGGGACGCCGCTGGAGGTGCGCCAAGGATGTGGCTCCGCAGCCAGCTGGGAGGAGGGTTGTTTGTCGGCCTTGTGCAAAAGGGAGAAGGGGGGAGGGTTGTGTGAGACAATCCAAGCACCGTGGGCTCCCCTGGGCGCCACAGCAGCGCCGCGGAGCCAGAACTTCCACCGCTGGCTGCCGCAGGCTGCCCCAGGACAGTGGGGTCTGCGCCAGCACCTGTGGAGGGGACCTGTAGCACCATCACCCTGAATGCCATCAGTGCCACCAAACCCAGGCCATCGCAGGGGACAGGGAGTGACTGCAGGGGTGTAAGAGAGCAGGCTGAAGCAGTGACTATAGAAAATAAAGATTTTATTTTTTTTTTCTTTTTCCAGTTCATAGGACAGTTCCCATAACACAGACCACGACCGGGCAAAGGCCCCGCAGCGCCCGGGGCTCACCGCACTCCTGCTGCCGCGGGGTCGGCAACGCAGCACAGGGCTGCTGCGGGGTCCTGCTGCTTTCCGCGAGCGCCGGCACAGACATCTCCCCCAGGGCTCTTGGAGGCAGCAAACATTAGTGGCTCAGGTGGGTTTTTCAAAGCCTCCACAGCTGCGGTGGTGCTGGAGGGGAGCCCACGGCCAGCAGCTGCTGTCGTTCCGGCGTTGGGGTTTGTCACCAGTTCAGCTACAGCCAGGTCAGGGGAAACGGGAGAGCACAGAGACAGATGCAAACCGACGTGCAGCTAGAGATGCTGTTCCTGCCATACGAGACAGGAAAAGTCTTAATTCAGCCAGCAGAGGCAAAAATAAAATAGCCAGGTCAACCTTTATTAAACATAAACACAGAAACGTACCATCAACCTCCTATTATAAAAGTATTTTACATACATTCAAGGAGACATCGTATAAATATCAGTATGAAATGTCACTGGCTGCAAGAGTTCCACACTCAGCTAAAATTTTGCCATCTTAAAATTTCCTTAAAACATTTTAAAGTAAACAAACACAAAGCAAAGCCAGCCAGCTGCCGGGCTGCTTGGTACCTTGGGTCCAGCACTCACCGCGAGTGCCTGGGCAAAACACGTCCCACCTCCCGCCGCGGGCCAGCACGGGCCGCTCTCCCACAAGCCGCTCTGGCCACTAGTGAAGCCAATGGGCCGCTCGGCCACGCCGGATGGTGGAAGGTTAAGGCACAGGTTTTAATCCCAAAGTTCAGCTGGCCAGAGCACGAGATGTGCCCCGAACAGGCTGTTTCACAGGCTGGGACACGTCCCAAGCCCGCTCACAGGAGACCTCTGGATGGGCTGGGGACCCGCCGAGAGACGGTCAGGATCCAGCACAGACTCTTCTGTGACTGCAAAGAAGTTCTGATCTTCTGGAGACATTTCAGACCCTGGGAGCAACGGGGCTGCTTCTCGGAGCGGCTCACTTCCTACCAGATCCGCCCTGGCTGACGCGGTAACGACACGTCGCAGGGACCCCAGATGAACCGGGCTCTTCACGGACCCAGCAGTCACGGAGCTGTAGCCCTGCAGCGGCTCTGCCTTCCCCGCACGGGGGCCCACACCGTCGTGCAATACCACCGCACGCACCTGGGCTGCCCCCGCCGCCGGGGAACACCCAGCAGCACACCTGAGCCCTCCCCTCCGTGCACACGGCAGGGGGGAGAACACCCCCGTGGGCTCCTGTTCCCGCTTCCCTTCAAGCCCTGCTGCTGCGCAGGACACGCATGGCCCCAGCTCGCCGCGGGGGCTCTGCTGGGCCAGCAGCTGCCGGCAGAGCGGCTGCTGGCAGCGCAGCCAAAAGACACCCCTTCCCCTACTGAGGGACACCCGCAGCAGAAATCGACTCCTCGCATTTTTCTAACGGCATTTTTCTCACAGGCAGCAGCTTCTCCACAGATGACGATGCTCCTAAAGCGGAGTTCCTGGGGAAATAACGCAGATCCAGAGCATCTGCCTGAGATGAGAGCACAAGGCCAACACCCAGGAAGGCGTCGGATGGAAAGCGCGCTGCTCCCAACTCTTCTGACCACCTTGGAGAAGCTCCTCTGATTTTAATTTTTTTTTAATAATTAAAACCAAAACTGGAGCTAGGAACATGGGAACAGAGACCTCTGTCTCCAGCTCCGTTAGCTCCGGGGATCCAAACCCCTTGCTCTAGGCATCTCCTCCACGGTGCTGCCCAAGGAACGCTCCCGGGGCGCAGCAGAGCAACGCCCCCGGCACTGACGGAAATTATTCCTCAGTAATTAATGCCACGAAAGGAATGCAACGAACACATCACCTGCTTCTGCGGGCGCAGCCCCAGGGGGGCAGAGCGTCTCCCCTGAAGCAACACGCTTCCAGACCAGCCCCCTGTGGGTCCCAGAGGGTGACGCTGGGCTGGGGACCAGCGACCTGGCAGGGTTTGGGTGCAGCTGCGGTGGCAGAGGAGCGCAGCGGGGCACAGCTGACGTCTCCCCTGCGCGGAACCCCCCAGCACCTGCTGATTTGGTGCCGCCGAGGTACGGGCAGGAGGCAGACACGGCTGCACGCGGCCTGACCTGGCACGAAACCAGCGCCTTGCGCCAGCCCCCAGCCTCCAGAGCAGCTTCTGCCCGGCGGTCCTGCAGGTCACCGACTCCAGCCTTTTTCTCTGAGACGGCGGCAGAAAAAACGGCGTAACCATCACTCCCAAGGCCAGTGTGCTCCAGGCTGCCAAGTCACAGTGTCTCAGAAAATTAAGTCCCTCTTAACAAGGGTTTTGTTTCTAACTATGTAGTTAGGCTAACGCAAAGAAAAATACAAGAAAATCCAATCTGATTCTACTAAAAGGAACCTACTCTCACAAATGGAGTCAGGAAAGCAGAGGTGAAGGTTAATGAACACACCCTTCTTTGTAACATTCATGAGAATTTAGTTCTCTCAAATTACTCCTAGTCCAGACGAGGACTCCATTCCCATCTGAGCAGTTCGCAATAGCATTGTGCCGTATCTAATGTTCCAGGCAGTTTTGTTTTCCTTCAGAGGGAAAATCTGTGGGATCTACGCGCTGGGTCACGGACAGCTGAAATCCAACGATCTCCCGCTTGTTAACACGGCTTGTGCACGCACTGACTAGAAGCTGCCGGATCAACTCCGAACACCAACACTGTCCTCTACAGAAACCACGTGTCCCAGAAACATTCCCTTAACTTTCCATTTTCCAGTAATCCCACGCTGAGGAAATAACATAAGGACATTGTAATAAATAAAACTGCTTTGAACACCCGGGGAAGGAGAGAGGACACATTTCACAGCAATAGAGGTATTTTTGACATTTTCATTAATATTTCCTATGGAAAAAAAAAAAAAAACACATAGCTTTTCGGCTTTGCGAAACAAGGGAGGTTCAGCTCTGCCATCGGTATTTTTCTATAAAAATAAGGTTTTGTGTTTACTTGGGTTCTACAACTAAGCTGAACAGAAAGGAGAAGGCTCTTCCAAATACTTCCGCTGTTGTATCACCCCCTCCCGCTGGAGACTACCTGCTCCAGGAGTTCAGCTGGCTTCTGTAAATCCCTTCTCCAGAGAAGCTCTAGCTCTGCTGAGCCTGGTGCTCCCTGACGGGACACCTCTGCGCTGGCAGGGCCTGTGCTCCTGAGGAAATGACCCGCTGTCGTGTTCTACTGTACAGTTTGCATTAGGTATGTTTTCTTCATCAAGCTGAAAAGTGAGTCCCCAAATGTACGAGATTCCCGCCTCCCCAGCGATGGAGAGGGCTGGAAGGAGCCGCGGTCAGGCCTTCGCTCCGGCTTCTTACAGGAAGTCTAACTCGAGGGCTTGGTGAAGGGACACGAGGTCTGCGTGATTCGTGATCCTCCAGAAGGGCATGTTGTGCTGGAACAGAGAGACGACAAAGTCAGGGCTGTCGGGGTGATTTTACAGCTAGGCGGGAGCAGCCAAGGTACGCCCGGGGGGTTGTGCCATACGGCCCTTGCGAGAGCAGCGCCTGAGCGTGCCGTGTTCGGGAAGGACCTCGGCCCTGCGCACATCGGTACCATCGGTTCAAGAGGGACAGGGAACTGCTGGAGAGGGGACGGCAAAGGGCTACCAAGATGCTGAGGGGACTGGAACATCTCTCTGATGAAGAAAGGCTGAGGGACTTGGGTTTCTTCAGTCTGGAAAAAAGACGACTGAGGGGGCACCTTATCAATGCTTCTAAATACTGAAAGGGTGGGTGTCAGGAGGATGGGGCCAGGCTCTTCTCAGTGGTGCCCAGCGACAGGACAAGGGGTAACGGGCACAAACTTGACCACGGGAAGTTCCACCTAAACATGAGGAGGAACTTCTTTGCTGTGAGGGTGGCAGAGCCCTGGCACAGGCTGCCCAGAGAGGTGGGGGAGTCTCCGTCTCTGGAGACATTCCAACCCCACCTGGACGCGTTCCTGTGCCACCTGCTCTGGGTGACCCTGCTCTGGCAGGGGGTTGGAGGGTGATCTCCAGAGGTCCCTTCCAGCCCTGTGGTTCTATGAGTCTAGGATCTTATCTGCACATCTGTTTACAACGGGCACCCGCGCTATCAGCTGCTTCGCACACTCATGATGGAAACCTCAGCGCTCGGCTGTGAGCTGCTGCTTCGCCCAGGAATGCCCTTCCAGGGCTCCCAGGGAACCCGCGGAGGTGACAACTCCGGCACACAGCAGACTGCCTGAAGCCTGCAGAGATGGTGTCCTGACAATGATCTGTTCACTTTGCTGCCTTTAATTAACATGACCGAACAACCTACTCAGGCCTGTCCAAATCGATGGAACCGTTTGCTCCTTGTCTGTAACTCACACTATCGGTAGATGCTGTGTATTGATCTGATCGCTGGCAACTGAGTCCTGACTCCCTCCGTGCCTCTGAGAAATGCCATTACCCCAACTGACCACTGCATGCTGTCACCAAGACACGCTACATCAAGATACTGTCTCACAGGGCCAAGGTTCATACACAACCCTAAACAAGAGTAAAACAGAAACTTTAAACCCTGACGAGCCAAAATACTCCCCATCTTAACACAGTGAAAGGAAAATCTCTTGCATCCAAGGCAAAGTTTCCCCCTGGCTGCCCCTGGCTTGAAGTTCAGCCCTGGAAAAAGAGTCCCCGCAGAAAGAGACGGCTGCGGTAACTTCCCTTTGCGTCCTGTCCTGGTTGGAGGTAAAACAGAACCAATTTTCTGATTTGTAATTTTACTTTTCAGCTGGGCCTCGTCTAACTGACTAAAGCCTGAAATTAACAGCGTGTTGTTCAGACACTGTTCGCTCTCAGGGTGATAAGACCTGATTACACCACGGAACGGTGCGCACAGAGGCTCTTGCTTAGACTTATTGCCGTAACAATCAAGGTCGGCTAACTTCGCTGTTTGCCCCGTTGGAGGGTCAGAAGTGGAGAAGCGCAGAGGGGTCCCACCTGCAGGGAGGAGCAGATGGGACAGGGGACCCCAAACTGACCAACAGGGTGTTCCATCCCATCTGCATCACGCTCAGTGTAAAAGCTGAGGGATCAAAGGAGCAAGGGGGCTCTGGCTCGCTCTTTCTTCAATGGCCGACGTCTGAGGAGGACCCTGTCTGTCCGTCTGCCTTTGATCCCGGTCCGAGCGTTCCTGACTCTAGTTACGGAATTCAGCTCCTGTCCGTTGCTGACTCTGGTCTGGGACTTTCCCGGTGTCTGCTGGTGACACGATCGTCATCCTGGGAGCTGGATATGGTTTTTGTATATCTTGTATACTTTTTTTTCTTTGATTTTTATTATTCTATTATTATTTACTAGTTTCTTATTTATTATTGTTTTCATTAAAGTAGTTTAGTTCTTTTTTGAAACTCGTAAATCTCCTTATCTCTTCCTCTCCTCTCTGAGGACAGACGGCCATCTGTCGTCCTGATCGGCCAAAACCACGACACATCCGCCCACCCACAGCCCACCTCTGCAGAGTCAGAAACCCACCTGCTTGGCTGCAACCTCTTCGTCGCGCCCATCTCCAATTACCACATAGGTGACTTTCTTTCCAAATCGCGACACAATCCTCTCAAAACAGCTCTCTTTACCTGCCAAAAGACAATCCCACTATAACGACCCTTAGGCAGAGAGTAACAGAAGCCTGAACCAGGTCCCTTTTTCCCAGTACAGAAACACGTTCGTGTCTTACTGGGAAGGGGATAACACCCAGTTCAGCTTCTGAGGCCAGAAGCCACCCCTATTACACGGGCAGCTGGTCCACAGCAGCCGTGGGGGCTGCTCGGATGCAGAAACTGCATTTCCTGTGCAAAAATCCCAGCTGACCCGCAGCAGATGTCTCCGCGCCAGGCACCCAGCACCACCCCTTACCTATTTTCGTAGCGCTGTAAATATTTTCGATGGGAAACACCTCGCCCAATCCATACAGGAGAACTTTGGCAAGAGCTGGCACCAGTTGGGTGGTTGTGATCAGGATGTTCACACAGTTTTTTCTAAAAGACAAAAAACACTTATAAAAGCACCTCGATGGCCAGCAGCACCGAGGGCTACTCCGGGGAGCTTGCTCGCCTTTCCAAAGTGCCACATGCTTCGGCGTCCTGCTTGCAAGAGGCTTTTTAGGCCAGGATTTTGACGTGTGGTTTTTGCTTTTTTGTTTTAATCAGAAATTCTCTGACTGAAACGTGATTTTGTGAGGACAGCCCTATTAAGGGAACCTTCTTAACAACGCATGTTGCAGCAGAAAAATCCCAAAGGGCGCTCCGGAGCGGAGCTCCTGCACTCACTCACTTTGCTTCCCGGCACCTGTGACAAACAGCAGCAGTAACGTAGCGCAACACAGCACTGCACGCACATCCCAGCGAGAGAAAGGGCCGAGAATGCAACGCGCGTGTTTCCAGTTTCCGCACCTGGACTGTATGAGCAGCAGGGACTTCAAGGCAGTTTCCAGCCAGGAATCCGTTAGCACTTCTATGTCAGTCCTTAGTCGCTGCAGAGCTTCCCTCTTCTGCGGGCTAAGGAGGCCTGGAAGGCAAGTCAGTGTTCCAGCTGAGCTGGCAAGTCTAACACAGAGCGCGCCCTCCCTCAATTTAACAGCTGCCTCTTTGGCAATAAATAACCCGGTCTTGAAGGCACCCGAAAGGTGAAACTGTCTCGGGGCAACGGCAGAAACCAGCTTCCAGTGACACAGGCACAGGTGAGCCCAGACACCCATCTGCGACACCGACCGTGGGGAACTGGGTAAGACGCTTTCTCCAATTATTTCAAACCATTTCTCAGGATATGCCCAACAAAACGCATTTCTCTTGTACGAAGCACCCACAGCAACGGGTGTTGTTCAAGGCCCCAGACGGCAGTCCTGCAGTCGCCCTCTTTGACTTCCTCCTTCCCAAGCACCCTTTCCACTTTAATCCCTTTTAGATATCTTTTTTTAACATCCCCCCCTGCCCGCCTTTTTTTATCCCCGTACTTTTTGTCTCTTTTAGATACCACGTACTCAAAGCACCCGGGTTTGAATTAAAAGCAGCCAGCAACGGAGTCCATACGCTCAAACCTGCTCCCCTCAGTAAATACAAGAGAGCAGCACCCTGAGTCTGAACGTCTCTCCGCCCAATTTCCAGCCATGGCGTATGAACCCCCCAACTTCGCTCCAACCCTGAACTACGCGTGTCCTCCGACAACGAGGCCATGGAGGAACCCACTGTGGGCTGCATTGCCAACTGCTTTACCAGGTGGCTTTAGGCAGCTCCTGAAAAACTCTGCATCCAGGTTTCCCACGTGCAAAATACGGAATAACGGCCTGATCCCTACCAGGAATAATGTAATCGCAGGATACTGAAATGCAGACTGAAAGTTACAGGTTTGAACACCTGGTTTTTAGAAAATATGTCCAAGAAAACCTTCTATCAAGGCTTTTTTTTGTGTAGGCAAAGGGTACCCAAACCCACACCCCACCAGGCCGAGCCTGCTCCAGCAGCACCCCTCTCCCAGGGATGGCAATGCCAAGGCTCGGACTAAAAAGAAAATGTATCTACATTTGATATCTGTGGTTTGCAGCATTATTACTGCTTTGGCATTGGAAGGGAAACAAAACTGGGAAGATTGCAAGTGACTTTGTGAAGAGATGGTAGAGATGTCCTGTCAGACTATGAGCATGACAGCCGAGAGGGTGAACACTGTATTTCTTGACAACAGCATGATAAAAGACAGACTTCGTGAAGACAGAAGTGAAGAGACCTCCTAAGCAGCATGATATGGACGTCATTTAGGCCCGTTCTAAGCAGGGTGACAGGCAGCCTTTCATACAAAATTAGCAACAGGACACTGTCTGCACCAAAATTGTCTCTGACCACCCCTAGCTACGTAACTCCCAGACTGCACTGGCATGCTGTTCAGTGTTGGAAGACGGACCCTCTTAGATTCCATGGAGATTTGATCCCGCTTAGCACTATGAGAATGGTTACTTTTCATGTCCAAACATTCAGAAAAGCAAAAGCTCTGAGAAGGACGGAGTGCGGCACCACAAACCCTGTTCAGTGCCCAGATACTGGGTGCAGGTGAACACTCACCTCCAACGTTAGTTTTGTACTTATCGTAGATCTCTCGTACCCTGCGATAGCGGAAGGCCAGTTTTCTCATCCAGTCCACTCCACCCTGGACGCCAACTGATGAGCTGTGGTTTGCGTTACTTCCTGAGCCGCTGAAGCCATCCGTGGAGAAATTGTAATTGCTGTTTCAGAAAAGCAGACGCGTTAACGTGTGCCACAGCAGCAGAATCGCTGCAGCTTTCCTGGCGGGGTTGCAGACTTCAGCTTGACCGCAGCCAGAGAAGCACCTTGGAGGGGAGCTCTGCGCAACCACCACTGCCCCCTGCCAGCAGAGACCGACTTCTGTTGGCAGCACCCTCTGATACCCAGCTACACGTGCTGCAGGATCTGAACTGCCCTACTGCAGCGTACCGACTCAACTCTTCTTCCACACCCTCCACTACCATACCTGCCTTTGCTCTTTGCCTGCTCGCTCCTCTGTGATACAGAGCATCCTCCCCACTAACCCCTTTCTCATCCTGCAGTGGTTAACCCCCAGGATAGGACCTTCCAAACATAACGTCTGTGTCTTTACATCGCAGCTGTAGCTCCACAAGCAGACGAGCTGCTTTACCAGTCCATGACCGCAGGAAGCAGGTCGTGCTTCACCACTTTCCCCGTATTTCTTTCTCCCTGACAGACAGGCACTTCTCAGACCTTTCCATGAGCCAGCAGAAAACCTACCCTCACCCCCCCCCCGCAGTGTGCACAATCCGCTCACAGAGGGATGCAAACCACAGGGAGACTTTCAAAGGTCAGATCGTGAAGTCTGGAGTGTCGGTTCTCCAATCGCGACATGGCATCAAGCACACAGGCAACACTCAGCAGCGGACAACGTAATTCACATTATCATTCCCAAAGCCTCAAGGTTTTGTAGGCCTTCAAAGAAATACCACCCAGCAAACAAACACCGTTTGCCAAGTTTCATCCCCTGCACAATGCTGCCCTCCATCCCTTTTGGGTTTGAAGACCCCACCAAAACCAGATTACATTAGCTACACATTTCACGCATTCATCAGTACACCACCTTAAATCTTGGCCATTGTCATCAGATGCCACATCTTCTATATGTACCTGGTCACACTCCTGTTTAAGAAAAAAAAAAAAAAAAGTCACGCTGTTGGAATCCAGAAACATACTGAAATTTGCCGATAAAGGAAAGTGTGATATAAAACAATCCCCTCCCGTTTCCCAACAGCAATGAGCCATGCCATACTGCCTCCGCAAGCCTATACACAGCTTCCACTAGCTTCGTCTTCCAGTACTAGGTTTAACTTCTCAGCACCTACAGGTCCTTGCCAAGACTGGGATTCAAAGCAACCAGAAAATTCTGAAAAAAACATGTTTCTACGACATTTTGAGTCATGTGCGAAAAAAGGAACTCCAGCACTCACTAAACAGGTTGGACTCAGAGCTCACTTCTCATTGGAAACCCTTTTGCCATCTCATAAAACCAAACCAAACAAAACCAAAAATAGCCCCAAACCACATGAGCGGGTCAAGTATGGATATTCCATTTCATCAACCCAACCGCCAATTCTGTCAGAGAGCCACAGCACAAACCCTGGAGTTCAGCGTCAGCGTGGCGGCACTGCCAAGACCCTGGTGCTTCGCACAGCCGGTTTAACCCGAACTGCCAACACCTTAGGACAAGAAGCGAATTTTTGCCATTTCAAGAATTTCCCCCTGCTGCTGCTAAACACCACCGACAGCAGTAAGTGCTGTTGCTGGTCACATAGTTACCGTATCAGCGACCACCTTTCCAGCACAAGAGGCTGTATTTGGGGTTTGGGATTTGGGGTTTTTTTTTGGGTTTGGTTTGGTTTTGGTTTTGTTTTTTTTTTCTTTTTTTTCTCCTGGGGCTGGGAGGTAACTGTCATCATCACCCTTGCAAAGTTTACAGCTGCAAGTAGTCACAGCCACGAAATGGAAACTTCATTTAAGTTTCTGTTTGCAGTAACAAAAACATCTCGTTTTCCCACAATTTGCATCAGTGAGGCACCTACAACGAATGGTTCACTGTTCATATTCAGCCTTCCTAAGCTTTAAACTAGTCCTGTAAATTCCGCAAATTAGGTTCATGAGTCCATATTTGTGGACTCATATCAAAGAAGACATGAGTGAGGACATTTGCTATTTCCAACCATTTAATCCAGATTCTGACCTAACTTCACATCTCCCAGTATAGACAGAATCTTCACCTTCATGGAATCTTCACGGTTGGAAAGGACCTTTGAGATCATCGAGTCCAACCATACACACACCAAAAAAAAAACCAAACCCAACAACAAAAAACCCCCAAAAAACAACCACAAACAAACAACCTACAATCTCTGTCACTAGAGCGTGCCCTGAAGTGCCAAATCTAGACGTTTCTTAAACACCTCTAGGGATGGTGACTCAACCCCCTCCCTGGGCAGGCTGTTCCAGTGCCTGACCACTCTTGCAGTAAAGTCATTCTTCCTAATATCTAATCTAAACCTCCCCTGCCGCAGCTTCAGCCCATTTCCTCTGGTCCTGCCGTTATTCACCTGGGAGAAGAGGCCAACAATCACTTGGGAGAAGAGGCCAGAGATCACGCTACTGTGTCCACTACTACCTGACAATACACAATAGCAAAGCACAGAGCATTGCCGTGATTAAAGCAGAGATTTATAATCAACCTCTGTGGAAGTGGTGCATAACAGTGAGATGTATTTATTTTGGCAAAGAATACTGTGCATGAAAAGAGGACGGGAGCTGAGCAGAAGTCCGTGAGGCGGGATGGGAAGGGGAGAGCAGCAGCAATAGCTTGCAGGAAAGAAAAACCTAGGGTGCTGCATGACCTCCCCGTGTAGAGTGTGCTTGCCGACGGAAGCAGGTCCTTCTGAGTTGTTACACAGACAAGGTAACCTGCTGAGACACCGGCTGAGATGCACAAGTTGTGTTCTGTCCTGGGCATGGTCAAAGCCCCTGAGAACTGCCATTCTCAAGGTCACCCTTTCCCCACATCTCCGGTCTCCATTTCAAAACAGGATCAGTGAAAGCAAAGTGCTTACCCGTCCAGAATGAAAACGTAAGACAAAGCAGACATCACTCTTTTCATTTATACGGGTTCAAGCAGAAACCCACAGGAGAGCTAAGAGAGCGCATGACACTAGAAGTCTGCAGAATGCCTGTCTCAGACAAAAGGGTACACCTCTGATTCGGCTGTGCTTAGAACCGCTTCGCTTTTGGCAGCCTGTTACGTTTCAGCACAAAGCGGCTCTGAAGCACGACAGCCCTCACAAACGGCACTGTGTAATTTTAACTCGGTAACGTGGAATTTTGCCTTTCAAAAACATTTGCCACGTACCTCCAAGTCATTGAAAAACAAATGAGTATCAGCTACTTCAAAAATCATCTCCTCCATTGAGAGACCCGAGCCAATTACTAGAGTTGGATCCTGGCAAAACAAAAAGAAAGAATGTCAATTTACCGGGGTTACAAGTAGAAGTAAATTGTGAGAGAACTTTCATCAGTTACACTGCACAAAGTTTCTACTGTACATCAAGCCTGAGGTAATTCCAGCTGCACTCAATGGTGTGAACAAGTTTCCCTAGTATTTTAAACAACTCAAGGAAAAAAAAAAAGGTACTCCAGTGACCCAAAATTTAACAAAACACTTCAGTACTGCATAGCAGGGACCGATGCATTTTCAGAAGCAACGAAACAAGACATTCAAAAATCTTCAATATGTTTTGAAGGAGAAAAAACGCTTCCTTTCACTACGCGCTATGACCTCAGTAATTCCCAATGATGATGACAACAGGCAGGCACTGTAAGACTCGTGTTGTTAGAAGGGAAATGTTTGTGATGTCCATATGCCAGCTCTGCACAAAGCCAAATTTAGTGTTCTTTCTCCACCCCAAACTGCCAACAAGTTAAAAATATCACCTTATACGTTTAAAACAAAATATCGTTTTCTATTCCTTTTCCAAAGATTAACGTTTACTGCTGCGTGATGGATAGGGTTTTCCTTCCACACAAAATACAATATTACCTTGCCGTATTTTTGAGCGTAAGACCCTGTGAGAAGTGAATGGAAGATTATGATGGTCTCATCCAGGTCCCAGAGAAACACTCGCTGCGTAGACAACAAAAGCAGGTTAGAGCTGAGCTACTCCAAGCACTAAGCTTTGACAAACGAGCAAGTTTTAGCGTTAATTTTGTGGCTAGCTGCAGTATGCTTTTAACAGGTATGAACAGTATTTAACAGTATTTGTCTTACAGGCTGAACACATTATTAATTAAACTCTTTCAGTTTAATGCGGTGGAGTTTATATATCGTACAGTGCAACCATATGCTCAAAATACGGCTCTCTTGGTCAAACTCTTTCCAAAGCTTCTCTTCCTTTTATAGTTATAAAGCAAAAACTTAAAGAGTGCTGGTGAACTTTAGAGCCCTGTGAGGGTAGTTTATCGTCTGTGATCTTGCAGAGCACAGGTAAATGTCCTCGGTGTTTATCAGAGACACCTTTGTTATGATAAACAAGGGGGACTGGCTGTCACGAGGAATAGCAGAGTTTCAGTACAGACGGACTTTGATAAACTTGAGAACTGGGCCAACAGGAACTAGAAGTTCAATAACTGCAGATTGTGCGCATGGGGTAGGGTAATCCCTCGTGTTGGCCCAGGCTGGAAGGAGCTGGAGGCTACGGTGCACACCAGGTGCAGCATGAGCCAGCGGCGCTCTCTCCCCGTGGGTAAGAGGAACTGTGTGCTGGAGAACACCAAGTGTGCCTAGCTAAGAGAAGCGAGGAAGGTGCTGTCTCACCTACCTGGCACTGCGTGACCTCAGATTGCGTCCCCACTTCCAGAGGTACGTGAGCAAACTAGAGAGCAGCCAGCAAAAGGCTGTGGAGATGGTCAGCAGCCTAAAGGAGAGGCTGAGGGAGCTGTGATGGTTTATCTCAGCAAAGAGGAGAGTAAGGGTGACCTAATAGCAGATCACAACTAATTGAAAGGAGACGGAGACAAATTCTCCTCAATAATGGCAGATGGAAAATTGCCACGGAAAAAGAAGGGGAAATTTGTAGCTTGGGAGATCCCAGCTGGGGACAGAAAACCTCCTTCCCTGGGTGGACACAGCAGTCATGGGACAGATCACTAGACAGGTACAGGATCTCCAACCTTGGAGGTTCTCAAGACTCAGCTAGACAAAGCCATGTCTAGTGCTGGGGACAGGCCTGAGCAGGAGGCTGTACTGGAGACATCCAGACTGGCTCCTCCATTGACACCACTATGATTCCAAGATGTGTTTGAGTGATGCTTGTCAAGAACCACTGAAGAACTCATTTGGGCCAGTTCTCAGATAACATGGCTCATGGGAATTTCCCAAATTATCTCTCAGTATGGGAAAGACATGGACCTGTTGGAGCAGGTCCAGAGGAGGCGACAAAAACAATCAGAGGGATGGAACACCTCTCCTATGAGGACAGGCTGAGAGAGTTGGGGTTGTTCAGCCTGGAGAAGAGAAGGCTCCAGGAAGACACTGCAGCCTCTCAGTACTGAATCATGGAATTTTTCAGAGTTGGAAGGGACCTCTAGAGATCATCTAGTCCAACTCCCCTGTTAAAGCAGGATTGCCCAGAGCACATTACTCAGGACTGCATCCAGGCGGGTCTTGAAAGCCTCCAGAGAAGGGGGCTTATGAGAAACGGGGAGGCAGACTTAAATGGGTCTTATGAGAAAGATGGAGGCAGACTCTTCAGAAGGGTTTGTTGTGATAGGACAAGGGGTAATGGTTTTAAACTAAAAGAGGGTAGATTCACTCTAGATGTAAGGAAGACATTTTTTATGATGAGACTGGTGAAACACCGGCCCAGGTTGCCCGGAGAGGTGGGAGATGCCCCATCCCTGTAAACATTCAAGGCCAGGTTGGACACGGCTCCGAGCAACCTGATCCAGTTGAAGATGTCCCTGCTCATGGCAGGGGGTTGGATTGGATGGCCTTTAAAGGTCCCTTCCAACCCAGACTATTCTATTATTCTAATGATCTTCTTCCATTTCCATGGAGATAGGATGAAAGAAAGAGAGGAGGCCTTTTACCACCACGCTATTCTGCGATGCTACCTGTAGAAAACAAGATTCCTACTTACCTCCAGTTCACTGTCCTGTGAGGAAGAGGTATCTGCTTTCCTCTTCCCCCTGTTCTTCCCAGGCATGTTTTTTCTTGCCTGCTCATCTAACTCTTTACTTGCTGTTGCTCTTGATAATGAAGGGCTTGTGGATGCATCTCCTAGAAGAAAAAAATCACACAGCTCTCACCCCCTTATGCCTCAAAACACATCAAGATAAAGCTTTCAGCATTTGGCCACAAACCTCCTTTGCAAAAGGTAAGATGTTATCTTGCTTTATTGATGCAGTAGTAGTTGAACCCTTATTAGAACATAAAACATGATTTCTTTGTCCCACTGTTTCAAAACAGCTCCGTGTCCGCAATTCAGTCCAGCAGGACTGAGCTACTACAGCTACAAAGCCAACGACAGAGCACCCTCCATCCTAAGCCCTGTAACCCCTCAGATGTCTCACTACCCTGGAACTGCTTTATTACTCAATTGTTTCTTTTTTAAGAATTAGTGAAGAGTAACAGGGATGATCTCAGCCCTGAAGGCGCAGAATTGGCCAAGCACCATGGCCATGACTGATGGGGACGGAGCCTATTCTGTGACTGGTAAGAACACCCTTCCCCAGGGAAAGAGTAAAGCACCACCATGAAAAAAAAATTAAAAAACCAAAAATCAGTGCTTTGATGTGCAGAATATTACGACCCTAATGGAAGATACTTTCTGAATCCTTTACTAGCAGGCAAAAGAGTTAACCAGCTCAGAAACAGGACCAGAACTGTACTGGGATGGCAGAGGGCACAGGGAACTTGAGAGCTTGAATTCAGTCTGGGTCTTGAAGATGAGACCTTGCAATTCCTATAAAAATTGATGCAGAGCTGTGAACTTGGAGAATTCCTGAGCTAAGAAAATGGCACTGAAAACATTAACAACGGGGCCATTCCCTGGCCAGTGCCCTTAAACAACAGGTGAATTCCTTAGGTTTTCAAGATCAAGTAAGAACAAATTCTCATGGGTAAATCCACTGCTGCTCACCCCAACTAGAGGGCAACTGCTTCCTGAAAGAGGACACGTGCTTGAAGCACCATGCTTCTTGGTTTACATGTCACAGCACGGTGTTTGTCATCCCCTGTCTGTAGCATCCCATAATGTAAAGGTGAGAGAGGTATGGAACTTCACTGGGTTCAAGACTATCGACCTGTGTGCTTTGCTCACTGGCAGCCACCCATCCCTGCTTTCAGGTTGCAAGAATGAGTTTGAGGACCTGGCATAGCTCAGGTACTACTGATGGACTTGGGGAAGACGCAGAAGGCAAAGCGCCGCAGAGGCAATCACCAACCTCCCACAAGCAGGATGATGTCCAGCAAATCTCCAAGCAAGGGCCACCTTGGAAGCTAAACCCCATCCCACCCCTTCTTCATCTGCTTCAGTTTGTATTGATGAACATGACATGTTCTGGGCTCCCCGGGTCAAGAAGGACAGGGAACTGCTGGAGAGGGGACGGCAAAGGGCTACCAAGATGCTGAGGGGACTGGAACACCTCTCTGATGAAGAAAGGCTGAGGGATTTGGGGCTCTTCAGTCTGGAAAAAAGACGCCTGAGGGGGGATCTCATCAATGCTTCTCAATACTGAAAGGGGGGATGTCAGGAGGATGGGGCCAGGCTCTTCTCAGTGGGGCCCAGCGACAGGACAAGGGGTAACGGGCACAAACTGGAGCATAGGAAGTTCCATCTCAACACGAGGAGGAACTTCTTTGCTGTGAGGGTGGCAGAGCCCTGGCACAGGCTGCCCAGAGAGGTGGTGGAGTCTCCGTCTCTGGAGACATTCCAAGCCCGCCTGGACACGTTCCTGTGCCACCTGCTGTGGGTGACCCTGCTCTGGCAGGGGGTTGGACTGGGTGATCTCCAGAGGTCCCTTCCAACCCCTGCCAGTGGGATTCTGTGATTACACGGTATGGGATATCCCTTTGGTCATCTCAGGCCAGCTGTCCCAGCTGTGTCACCTTCCAGGTTGTTGTCCACCCCGAGCCTGCTTGCTAGGGCTGGTGTGGAGAGGAGGAAGCCTTGACACTGTACAAGCACTTTTCAGCAGTAGCCAAAACACTGGTGTGTTATCAACACTGTGTCCAAAACACAGCACCAGCGGAGCTGCTACAAAGAAAGTTAAGTCCACCCTGGCCAGACCCAGGGCACCAACAAAAATCAATGGAATCTGTATTTTTTTTCCAGCCTACCGATCCGTAACAGGCAGCAGATTTCAGTTTAATACTGTCCAACATCACAGGATGAATCTCACACCTCCTTCCCTAAGACACTGGAATAACCACTAAGTCTTTGCTCTTGTTAAGTTTAGAAACCTGTATTTTTGGTGAGGAAATTTTAGCCAACGCCACTGCGATTGATACATGACACGACAGTAGTGGAAAGGGCCAGCGAAAGATGTGACGTCTTTACAACAGTCAACGAAACGCTTTCAATCCACTTTCTGCATCTCTTCTCTTACCAGCTAAAATCTTCTCTCCACAAGTGCCAGGTAACATAATGCTATGCAGATGCAGATCCGCTCACATGCACAGCAGAACAGGTGTCATTTCAAAACCGGATTACACAATGAAGCAGACGCAAGGAACTAGGTACTCCTAGGCACATCAGAGACCGACGCGTCAGGAGGCGATGGCTGAACTACAGCTCTTGAAAATGCATGAGCAGTCCCGGAGGACTCCCATAACTGGGACTGGCAGCTCTGTCATGGCTGTCAGGTAATCTGCACACCTGCCTGCGGGAGGGAAAGAGCTAGCAGGAGCTACTGAGACTGGGTATCACCAACTGGCCTGAAGCACAAGAGAACACCCAGCCCCGACTCAGGACAGAATCAAGGGTCCCCAGGGAGCTGCTGTTGGCAACTCTTAAAAGTCAGCCCTGGAATTCCATCTCCCTAGGGCATTCAGAGCATGTGGTAAGTGTCTCCTGAATCGCAGCAGCTAAGACTTCCAATATGGTAAGTTTGGCTGGTCCACCATAACACCAGTCTGACAATGGAAGGTAAATGCCCTGTCCGGGCCAGCAGGCAAAGATGCTGCAATTACCTTTGGAAAATAGTTTTCCCCATTAAAAATAGTGTGACCAGCAGAAGCAGGGAGGTGATTGTCCCCCTGTACTCAGCACTGGGGAGACCACACTTTGAGTATTGTGTCCGGTTTTGGGCACCTCAATATGAGAGAGATCTCGAGGTGATGGAGCGAGCACAGAGGAGGGCAACAAAGCTGGTGAAGGGCCTGGAGAATAAATCTGATGAGGAGCGATTGAAGGAGCTGGGACTGTTCAGTTTGAGGAAGAGGAGGCTGAGGGGAGACCTCATCACTCTCTACAACTACTTGAAAAGACACTGTAGAGAGGTTGGTGCTGGTCTCTTCTCACAGGTCATTAGCGATAGAACAAGAGGTAACGGGTTCAAGCTGCAGCAGGGGAGGTTTAGGCTGGACATGAGGAAAAAATTCTTCCCAGAAAGAGTGGTCAGACACTGGAACAGGCTGCCCAGGGAGCTGGTGGAGTCACCATCCCCAAATGCGTTTAAGAGTCGTTTGGATGTGGTGTTGGGGGATATGGTGTAGGGGAGAACTCTGTAGAGCGGGGTTGGTGGTTGGACGCGATGATCCCAAGGGTCTTTTCCAACCTGAATGATCCTATGATTCTATGTCTGCACACTGTACTGTTTAACACAAGTGTTTTGCAGCCACCCTGTTCAAGATTCAACCATTACCGGAGGAATGTCTCTGCACTGTCCGCGTAGGCACCATGGTGTTTGGTTTTTCGGTTGGGTACGTAGCTGTTGCTAACGCAGTACTCTCCGTGTTGCTGTCTGCTGGTGTTACAACTCCAAAGCCAGAACTTGGGTAACATGTCTGGTACTGACTCTGGCCAAGGATCGTGTAGGTAGGGTATTCCTGTTAGAGGAAAGGATTAGTAATGACAGGACACTTCTTTCCGAAAACACTCTACATTAGGATGACTTTTACGCTAGAATATGCCTGCCAGAAAGAAACCCCAGCAAGAGTGCAGTCTGATGTCAGGCTCTTTCTTTCTGCATATGTTAGGCACCTCCAAACAGGGTCAGGAGATCTGACTTCCCAATGGCCCCCGCACAGGCCAGTTCTGCAGGCAGGAGGCTAGCGGTCACAGAGCCCCTCCTCTGCCTCCAGTTTCTTCAAAAATGAGTTCATTATGAACGGTGTGGCAGTAACAGGGGAGTATCGAGCGGATGCCATGGCATCGGTCCACACTGTCTGTTTTGGAATTTGTGGGTTTGTCTTGTGTTTTACTTTCTGATACCAAGCATACTGACAGCAACAGACGGTGGTCCTGGCACTGGCTGAGGGTGCAATCCCAGCCACTAGAGCTACAGGATAAGCTGCCTTTACTCATGTCCTGACTTCACCAAGCAATTATTTCGCACGCTGTGATGAAAGGTATCCACTTACGGAGACTATTTACTCATTTAGGAGGAGATCACTGAGCACCTGAAGCTGTGCTTGAGGATTTTGATTTTCACTATCACTCCTGATAGTGAAAAAAGCAGCCCCCCCCAAACGTCAGGTCACAGCCTTCTGGCACACTGTGCACTTCTGATTCCCTCAAAGAGCAACCTGGACTTGTGAACCAGGTACCTTGATCTGCACCACTGAAAGAAAATCTTTTTTTCCCCTTACAGCTTCAAGCAAGTTTATGTTAATTAAAGAACCTTAAAAAGCAACAGCATAAGCATACAAGGATTTTGGTGCATCCACTGCGTTATCTGCCCTTCCTATATTCTCTTGCTGCAAAGTTGTAACATTGCAGGGTTCCTTTGTGTATCTAAATATTCAGAATAGCCGTTAACCACTGACAGCAGTATGTATTACCCACAGCAGGTCACAGTCAGGGCGAAGGGCTCTGTCCTAGCTGCAGGAGTTTTTGACTTTGTTTTATTCCAGCACCATCAGGATGCCTCTCCTACTTTACTGGGGTGGTTTTGTTTGTTTTGTTGGTGTAATATCTGTTTTCCTTTTCTTGCTGAGGGAGAACAAAGGCATTCAAAAAATATCCACCTATAGTTCTCCCCGGAGGTTTGACTCTCAGAACAGTTCTACTGTTTCTTCTCCAACGTCTCTCAGAGATCTCAGCACCCTGTTTAAGATTCACCACACAACCTGCAGGCAAGGGAACAGCTTTGAACAAATGAAGTGAGGTCGTTGCAAAGGCCAAAGGGAAAAGCATCACAGTCAGAGAGCCCGCAAGAGTAATTTTGCTGACTTTGAGTAACATACTGAGCCCTGTAACTCTAGTACCGGTTGTGCTCCATCTGAAGTGATGCAAGTTTTTGCCCTTCCTTTCTTAGCTTTGGGTAACATGTTATACAAAGGTGAAGGAGATGGTGCACATAAATATAACAAGGAAAAAGTTTTACCTGTGAGATGGTGGCTACTGCCGACGTGGAAATATTGACAACAGTTGAGGATGTAGAGACTGGACTGGCATTGGTAGTCGATGCTGTAAAATTAAGAATTACTGCATTAAATGCTTCTAGAAAAGCACAAGAAGCGAGACCAATCCAAGCTGTGAAATAAGTACTTACTAGGCTTTTTTTGTACTTCCAGCACCACTCTGCTTCTAACAGCCAAAAAAGAGCTGGGATGTATTTTGAAACCAATTACGTTTCAACTGGGCTTACAGGGAAGGAGAGCTAGCGTATCTTTTAAAACAATACTTTCAAATGTTTCAGAAACCTTTTCCCTCCACGCCTGCTAAGCAACTGGAGTATAATTAGAACGGTTTCGCATCTTTACTATAAGTTTTGAGAAGGCAATCACATTTTCATGTTCAATCAGTAGCAGCCGAAAATCAATCCGAATAAATCAGTAAAATGGATATGAACGTGTTTAAATCATCTCTGATAAAAACAATTCTCTCTGCATTGCAATCAGCACATTTAGTCTAATTACAGAAAAAAAATTAAGGAAACATACAAATATTTCAAATAGTATAAAAAGGGTGCTTCCTACTGGAGAAAGCACACGTATCTCCCCACGTTTCTATCAGACTACAACTGTTTTTTGGATGCAACTTTTTGAAATAATTTGTCAACAGCTTGTAGGACAAATTGTTAGAGACGTGGAGCCGTTAGTATGAGTTTTAAGAATTTTAATAGCCTTCATGGCACTGCATTTGGTTCTTCCAAAACACAGCAGAGGCTGCTAGAGCACCCCCTGGGAACACCAGTCATTAGCAGATGCGGTGGTTTTACAGCCACGGGGCCGCTCCATTAAACGTTGCTCAACACGGGGCTTTGGGACTCTCACGGATTAGTGAAAAAAATAATTTACGAAATCAGCATGAACAAAATCAGGTACTAAACCTGGTGCCACCAAGAAACATTTTCTTTTGTTAAACCTTCCTTCTCTGCACACAAATAAAACCAAAAATCACTTTTAGATGCTTATGAAAAGACCTGCAGAAACCCACAGTATCACCTACTTTACCGTCCCTCTGAGAAAAGCCCTCACTTTCTGCAAATCACACCCACGCGGAATCACCCCGAGACCGAGGAACTCAAGCTTCTGAAGGCTTCAGTCTTTCTAGTCCAGGGAAACAGACCCACCGCGATCTCTTAATCAATGTACGACTGTTGCGTTACGGCAAGCACAGACACTACCTGGTGAACAGCTCCTGGAAAGAGGAATGGATCCAAAACATGCCTCCAAAAAGATGAAAAACAAAAGAAATATATCTTAAAAGAGTTGCAGAAATACACACTATTTACAAGAGGTGAGAAATGTGAACGGTGGCATCTCTGTGGAAGCAGAAACGAAGGCAAGTAATTAGCCCCGGGGAATCCCCTCATAAATAGGAGCAGTAGTGATCAAAAACAGATGGGAGAGAATTTTGGGAGAAGAACATTTAGGAAGAGGGGAAAAAGGCTGCACTGAACAGCAATAATGGTAATGAAGACACTCAGGTACCTATGCAGCTACTAGAAGCACAGCTGTGAGAGTAAGGTATCTATCAAGATGCTCCTCATAAGCAACTGCTAGAGAACAAGGGTTAGTTTCCAAACAGAACTCCTTCCAACTATACACGTTACGGAAACCATCAAGGCTGTCATTACCTTAAGAAAACGTCACTTCCTCGGGCACTGCAAAGAGCAGCTCTCCAGAAAAGATCCTTGCTAACGCGGAACAAACCCGCTGCAAAGCTGGAGGAGATGAACTACCTAGAGGGCAGATAGCTCATCACCTCTCTCAAGATCATCACAAACAGAAGGCGCTCTTCATTCGTGGTGACCTGAAGAGGCTGCTTCTCCACTGAGATAGGTAACAGAAGTTAAGAAATCATAGAAAAAAGATTCCAAGTGTTGGGATTCTGGTAATAACACAGATTCCCTCGTATGAACTTCTTTCTTTATCTTAACTCTGGTCTCCTTCCAAGATTTCTTTTTTAATTACCCTTTATCTATACAGTGTTACACACCAGATCTTTACAAACAGCTCCCACTACAGAGATTAACCAGTTCTTTCCACACTGTGGGTCAGCTCCTTTTACCTGGGAATGGGCCAAAAACACGCAAAAAGTGTTTGGCACGGATGTGCCAAAGGGACCACTTGCTGGGACTATTTCATGGCCTCGGCAAACACAAGTATTGCCTTGAAACTGCTGTGACTCTTTTTCTCTTCTCCCCTCTTTCTTCCCTACTTCCAGATCTCCTCCTCAGACCTTGTATCCCTACCTCCCCTGCCTCAGTCACCCCATTTGCTGTTGCTTCAGTTGTTTTCAAAGATGTTTCAACCTGCTTCGTGTGCTAGGAAGGGAAATTGCAATTAATGCATTTTATGCTTCACTTGGCTGCTTTGCTCTCACAGGGGAGGAAGAGGCAAGGCAAGAAGCAGCCATTCCTCCCACGTCGCCCCCAGTGCTTCCAAGTGCCCCTGTGACGTACCACCATGCCCATCGCTCGGGCGAGTACAAGAAGCAAGGTTCTCAGTCACTAAGTGCATCTGACCATTCACCAGGGTTCAAATATGACGTTACTTCGGTCCAGCATCTGCAGACTAAACTATATCCGTGCACTGCCACGCACGCTGGTGGGACAGCAGCGCCGTACAGCTGTGTGTCACCCTACTGTCTTGACTGGAGAGAAAAGACAGATTTTCAAGAGATTACTCATAAAGCACCTTTGTTGATCCTTCCAGCTCCTGCTCCCCACCACCTCCAAGTACTGACCTGACCCCTCAGTGGGCTGATTGCTAACTTGACAAAAAGGAAACGTAGCAAATCTGAAAAAGGAAGACCTTCCTGCCACTTTGCAAAAAGTTTTTCAAAAATCAATAGCATTTACACAATTCCAGTGATTTTTTCACACTTTCAAAGGGCAGCCTGCAGGGAAACTCACACGTCCTCACAGCAGCACGGACCAAATGGTTTAAAATCCTTCCGCAGAGCAAGGCCTGACGGTGGCTCCGTCACCTCCCCGATCCCCAGGGATTCACACGTGGTACATCACTGGCAAACCTGCCCGCAGTCATGTTATGCAGATCCATTTCTGACCCTTGGCACCTAAAGCTATAAAACTATACTGCACTCTGCCCGTCGGAGTACCTGGAGGAGAGTTATGTCTGAAGGAAGGTAGTACTTCCAGCGTCGTACTGCTCATTTATGAACGTGAAAAGTGAACTGAGGATAAACATTACGCTGGGCCATTTACTGTCACAATGACGCAAGCATGACATACTGCATGGCTTTTAGCATATTAGATATGCTAAAACCCACTTATTGGGCTAAAACCCACTAATTTTAAGAGTTATTCCCCGTTACTTGGCACCCGTTAGACCACATCTGGATATGGCATTCAGTTTGGGGCCTCAAGCACAAGAAACATGTTGATAAAATTCAAGGAAAAAATTCAGGCAAAGATCCAGCAAAACAGCCGGAGAGCTGCGGCACGTGCCCCGCGAGGGGCAGTGGGACCGTCCAGCCTGGAGAAGAGATGGCTCTGGGGGACCCGAGAGCAGCCTGCTGGTACCTGCACGGAGGTTATCGAGGAGTTGGAGCCAGGCTCTTTTTGCAGGTGCACAGCAGGAGAAGGAGAGAAACCGTCACAACATGAAAGAGGGGACGTTCCAAGTTGACAAAAGAAGAAAAGTTTCACCATGATTGGGCACCGGCATTAGCAAAGTCTCCATCCTTGGAGGTTTTTGACACCCAACTGGATAAAGCCCCGAGCAACCTGGTTCTGAGTTCAGTGTCAACTCTTCTTTGAGCAGGAGGCTGAACTAAAGACCTCCTGAAGTCCCCAAGTTAGTCTATTAAAATATCACATAAGAAATAGATTAAAAATCCCTGAAATGCTTTTTAAAAACTACAGAGAAAGAAACAAATTTTCCCCATTCATGACGAAAACATAAATGGCAAAATTCTTGCCAAGCAAAAAAGTATCAATCTGCACCCATTTGCCATAAACACCAGTACTGCGTTATTCAGCTAAATTGCTTTGGAAGCTGGTGAAATTCAGCACCCGGCTCCATGTGGCACTTCCAGCAGCCGGAATACTTGTAGGCCAGTTCTATACCGAGAGTCCCACTCTCTAGCAGATCTACCAACCCGGGCTGTGCGTTTAACATATGAGAGCCATCTACCTCCAGAAGTAATTAACAAAAAAATTTAAAAAAATCCAATGCCAGTCAGCGTATTTCCTGACATCAAGCTAAAGACCACCGACAAAGAGCTGGAGCTGGAACAGCATTCCCAGTAAAGGCATGCAAGAACATAAGTCTCCTCTCCCCTTCCCATTTGCTCTTCACCCCGTTAAGTCCATCAGCATGGCACCGCCAAGCCAGCCTGGTGCATACAGAGGTACGTAGCAAATACGAAACCAAACACATACACACGCACAAAAAGAAAAGAGGCAAAGCATAAAGAAGCATGCACAAACCAAGAACAAACGTGCAAGTCTCTCTACTTGTGGTATCTGGACTCGATTAGGTGGAGAGAGATGCAGATAAAAACCATGCCAAGTTACCTTCAATGGAATAAGAATAATGTGCTGGGCTGGGCTGGCTTGTGGTTAACCCTGTAGTGCAGGTAAGAACACTGTGCTGACTTGTAGATGGAGTCTGAATTAAACCACTTTCAGGTTTCATACCTGGCCACAGTGCACCTGAATCAGATAAATTGGACCAGTTACAAACAAATATGCTGGGACCAAACAGCATGCTGCTACCTCAGATTAAGGTTGTTGCTCATCACAAAAGCAAGTAACAAATCACACACGGAAAATGTTTAATTTCTGCAAAAGTGCTGACTGTCAGGCTGTGCGTGGATTAGAGCTGCTGACAAAACGGCTGAAAAAGAGAAAATTAAAAGCACCAACAAGACCCATTTCAAAAGCTTTCAACTAAAAATCTGTGAGTGTCACAGTAAGACTCGCTGCCACATCGGCACAAAGGAACTGCTAATCCCTCTTTGCACGGCACTGCAAACGACCCCAGCTCTTACACAGCCAGGCTGAAGTCACTGTCTGTTAAGGTCAAAGTCAACACTTCCACTCCTTCACTGGGATTTGGGCTGAGTATTTGAAAACAAGCTACAAGTCAGTAGCTTTCACAGACTGACAACAGTGAATGTAGAGCTCAAAAAAGAATGGGGAAAAAAGGTATAATCTAAACGTTTCTTCTAGATGTCCTGCCATTGTGGAAAGCATTTGTAACAACACTGGGCAAAGCACAGAGACAGCAGAGCGTCTGTAAGTCGTGTGTGTGCAGAAGGCGCACGTCAGCAGTGGGGTTTCGACTCGGGCGCTGTGCTAAGGTCTAGCCTACCGCGCTGCCGGGGTGAAAACAGCACCTGAGAGAAGGAGCTCAGCTCAGGCCTGGGTCTTCACAGCTCTCCAGGCTTTTGTTTAAGTGCTTCCAGACCTACAGCCAAAGTCAAAGGCATTTCTCCCGGGCCCTCGTTGGAAAGCAGGAATCAGTTGAGAGGATCTACTTAAAAACAAGCAGGAGCGTACAAAGTGGAGGGATAAAGGACGTTTGGAGCTAGACACAAAGTTCAGGGCCAGCAGAAAGACCACCCTCTTCTTAAGCCCCAAAAAATCAGTACCAAGGCTGCGAAAGCCACCTGCGGCCTTTCACCCGCTCTAGCAGGATGAGCCATGGGCTACGAGCTCCAAGTCTCTTACCAGAAGACACGGGAGACCCCACAGAGCCGGACAAGAGCTCGCGCCATGCTGCGTCTTTGTCAGAATTAAATTCTGCAATAGCTCTGGTCTATTTATATACCTGATCTCAAACTGTCACCTATGAACCAAATTAAGTCACTCGCCTATCGGTACAGCCACACCAGGGCTTTGGTTCTTTGACTCTCAAGTTGCATCTTTGTTCCTGTTTCAAACCTCAAGAACTGTGATAATTAGCAAACAAAAGGGAAAGACTGATTTAAGAAAGACTGTAGATATACTGCAGAAACTCCAGAATAAAATGTATGGGAAACACATCCTGTAAGGAGAGGGGGAGTAGCTGCATTTGTTTAGTCTGGAAAGGGAGTGCCACAATTTTCAGGTGAGCAGTTTTTAGAGGGGACAGTAACCAACAGCCCCTTACAGTGCAAGACAGATGGACAAGGAGCAGACAGCAACATGACGAGAGGGTCCCAGGACACACCGAAGTGCCAAATGGCTGTGACAAAGAAACACAAACCAACTCCAAACGCTGCCGGGTAACACCAGGTCAGACGCACGGGGCAGAGGCGCTCACAGGGCGGGCTGTAGGCAAGCGCGGGAGCTGGCTCAGGTCGCGCGTTAAGGCGCCTCTCAGCCCCTGCTTTCCATGACCGTCTCCGCCATCTCCCAGGACAGACACGTTCTGCTTTCCGTGCAGCAAGGCACACTCTCGGCCTGCTGGCACACCTCCGTCCCTCTCACTCTGCCAGGCAGTGCGCATAAGCTGGCAGAGCCGCAGGGATGACAGAGGGGAAGCCAGGCGAGGATGGAGGAGACCCCTCCATGTCCAACAGCAGCACCGCAGCTGGGGCAGCAGAACGCCACAGGACATGTGTACATACGTGGGAAGGCCCCACAGGGGATAGCCCATCACCCGTAGGTTTTTCCTGAGTTCGTGTAAACTATCACATCCACGGTGTTTCCAACACCAACTTACAGCCGCCCGTATGCAGCTTGTATGTCACTACTCCTATTTTAGTGCTTCTTTAATAAAATCTCTCCAGACCACAGGCAAGTCCTATGGAGAACAATGCACTGAACGCCATCAAAAAAGCATTACAGCACAAGGAGAGGAGACAAACTGGCAAGAACATAGGTGATCTCTTCTCTGAAAGCAGCATTCCGACCTGAGCGATCTCAAGACTACGCTTGTTGTCAGCTTGCTTGAAATTCGTACTTAAAATACATCTGCTTTGCTCCGGATAGATAATCCATGATGCGTTCTTTTTGGCATAGAAACAAATACACAGCAGAAAGTCGCGCAAACCTCTGGAACAGGCCCTTTGATGCGGGTGAAACATTTGGCCAAGCTGCCCGAGTCCTCGCCTGCTCAAGGGAGATTTTGTGAGCAGAAACAACTTGTAGAATCTCCCCTGCACTGTGCGTGGTCAGCCCTCCACCCTCCACCTGTCCATCACACCAGGCAAGGTCCATCTTCTCAGTACGATCGAGCAGGTACCACCCCAGGATGACTTCCATTACTGGAAATACGACTTTTAACATCTTCCTAACACTTAAATTCAGACTAAAAATTTAGGTATTTAATAATAGACCTCAAAATCCATACCAGTAACCGATCACATTTCAGGAGGTGTTTAACAGACAAAAGTTCCTATGAAGTCAGCAGAAAACGCCGATCTCTTGCCTAGGTCTTCAGAAGAATTTTTACTGTTACATTGAGAATACAACACTGAAGCAGCTAAATATCCCTGAATTCCAAACCCTTTCTATTAAAAAAAGCCAAACACCCACACCCCCCCACCTACACCACCAAAACATCCCCCACACACAAAGCACTAAAAAAAACCCCTACCTCATCCGTCCCCCCAAAAATTTTAGAAGTCTAAAACACCTTTGTAAAGATCTTGGCCCTAACACTTCAAGGGAGCATTACACATATTACACATTTTTTAAAACAAAAAAAAAGTCGACGTAGGCAAAATACCTAAGAACATACAAAGCAGCCTTGGTGCGCCGTCCTCAACAAACTACCAACGAACACCAAATAAATGAAGTAAAGGAAACTACCGGCAGCTGTTCAGATACAGCAAAAACCAGCACAACAAAGCATTGAAACCGAAGCACAGGCACGCAGGGAACAGAATTACACTCCAGCAACCTTTACGTGGGGTTGGGCACGGTTCGTAGGTAACAGACTGTTGTGAGAACACCCGACACTACAGCGGGACAAAAAGACGAGGAGCAGAGCGTTGAGAGAGACAGCAGACAATCCGCGCCGGCAACCGCAGACTTGGGTATGGACACAGAGACAGGCTGCTCCGCACCGGCTCAGCTTTCCAGGAGGAATGAAGGGAGCTCCGAAAACACAACAGGCAGAGCAGGACACGTCACACAGAGTCAACTAGCTCCTCGCTTGCTATAAATCCTGAGACCGCCGTCATGCCAGGTGGTGGTGGGGACGGCTGGTTATTTTTAAAAATCTCTGCACCGGCAGCCTTCCCTGAACCTTATTGGCAGGGGCTGAGCTAGAAATGCAGAAGCAGCAAGTTCCAACAGCCACCCAGATGACCCTATTCTCCTGAAGAGCCCCAAGTTGCCAATACAACAGCCCTGAGTTGCCAATAAAACAGCCCAGCACTCACACCCTGCAAAGCTCCCACTTCATGGCATTCGAGGGATCAGGCACAACAACATATCTGAGCATTAACACAGGGTAAATGAGATCTGGGAGATGCTGTTTGATCAAACCCTTGTGTCCCAGTTACTACAAAACCATCGTTTCCTTCCTAAGGATCCCTCAACCACAAGAAAGCTCCTTTTCATGAATGCCAGGTGTATATATATTAAAAAAAAAGGTATGTAGATTCATTTTGCATATTGACCTCTCTCATACGGGTAATAATTTGTGCCATATTACTTTAAACAGAATTAATAATGTAACTTATGTCTAATAAAACTGAACCTAGTTGTGTCATCTTTTCTACACCACCTTTCAAAAATACCATGACAAATCAATTGTTTTGTAATTTATATAGAAGTCTGTCCTGGTTTGAGGGACACAGGACTAATTTATCTTCTAATGCTTGGGAAAACTGCACGTTTGTAAGACTCTAGTGTCTGAATTTGTGAAAATATTTACTTTATAGCCAGCTAGGCTATGTGGGATTCAAGGTCTCAGTGTTTTTGAGCTCACCAGGTGCAGGGATGAGGAGGAGCGAGACCCGGGCACTTGATCCAAGCTGCCGACTGGATTATTTCATTCCATGAACGTCACATTCAATATAAATTAGAAAGTTTGCCACGTGGTGCTCTCTCTCCCTTGACGGCTGCCATCCTGAACACTCCTCGCCCCGGTGCCAGACCCCCGCGCCCTTCCCTTCCTCCCGCAGCTGCAGCGCTCGCAGGGTCCCACATCGGCTGTCCCTGCTGGAACGCACGGCTTCTGCTGATGGAATGGGCTGGGTACAGTCCTTGTGTATTTTACATTGGTATCAGGATCAATACTGATTCTTTAGTATTATTAATGTTAATTAATTAGTCTGATCCTATTAAATGTACTTATATTTCAACCCTCGTGTTTCCTTGTTTTCCCTCGATTCCCCTTTCCGGGTGGGGAGGGGTCATTGGGTGAGAGAATAATTGTCTAAACGACAACAAATTGTTGCGGGTTTCTCAAGCCATACCAAAGTCCTTGCTCTGTCAGCAGCTAACAAAAGCCATAACGTTGCTAGTTTTACTCAAAGACATCTAGTTTTCCAGAGAAGGGAAAATTCATCCTTTTACACTTCAAGACAGGAAGATTTTAGCACTGCAGGTAAATCTGCAAGAGGCTCTGTTCCTTTTGTTACACAGCACGCTGACAAACCCCCAGGGCAGAGCCTTCACGGCGATCTCCCAGCTGCGCCGCTCGCAGCCGGCGCGCGTGGTGCTCCCCACGGGACCGGCATGGAAGGGCGATGATCTCCCCTCGTTACAGCTGGGTGCTGCGAAACAGCCTCCGCCACCATACGCTTTTGAGAGCCGGCAACAACATTTACATACGAAACCAGGCAGGTATCACCAAAAATGATAAAGAAGTTAAAATGTTAATTTTTAATAATCAGTTGTAAAATTTCATACGTGCCGGGGATAGTCAATCCTGTGGGTTTTCTCCCTAGTGCCTGACGCTAACATACGAAGGGAAGACCAGGCAGCTCCTCGCACCAGCTAACCCGCTCACAAGCTAGATTTTTTTTCTGTCTGCACTACTCATCCTCAACTCCCTTATGGAGAAAGACGGCCATTAGCTTCCAAAACAGCCCAGCAGCCCAGAGCGTGTCTCTCCCTCCCTGCAGCCCAAAGGACGCACGGAGTGACTCACACCCTCTCCCGGAGCGTTACCTGCTCAGTACGACGGGACTCTTACACCTTCCAATCATTCGCAGAAACTGCAACGGCTAATAGATGGCTCAAGCAGTAGAGCGACTTAAGCAAACTTATTTGCCTAGTAAACTTGGGAGACATTTTAGCATAAAACCTGTATTAGGTGAAAGCTGAGATAACAAAAAAGTCTTAATCCTAGCCAGGAAAAGGAAAGGAAAAACACCTTCAGCAGAGACGCTGTAGTATGGGGTCTTGTGTGATTTCACTGCCAAGGAAACTGCACAAACACAGCTATACCACGACTGGAGGAAATAATGACCCCAAACTAAGAACCATCTGCCAAAGCTTCGTGGGGGGACACCCAAACTAATGGCCAGGAAAACAGCTTGGAAAGAAATAATACGTTATAATATGAAGTCCCATCAGTTCTGTAGATACCGATCTACAATTTAAGTTAGTTGTGTGCTCTCCTACGCGCCCTTCTCTCCAACACACCTGGTTAAGCTTAACATTGGCTTTTTAATGAGACATAAGACAATAATTGCAGGCACTGAGAAGACTTTGAAAAGTTCCTTCTTACCGAAAGGAGGTAGTCCGTAGGTTTGGGTGGTCTGGGGGTAGATGGTGTAGGGCTGCGACTGCTGTAGTGCTTGGTACTGAGTCTGACCTGGGTAAGGGCTCATTGTTTCCGAGACAGGTACAGAAAGGATATGTGCATATGGCCTTATTAAAAAGAAAGAACAAAAGTAAAAGAACAATTTACATTATGCATCTTTTGGCCTCCAAACCAGAAGACAGATAAAAAAATCACTTTAGGAAGAAGAACCAGTACACACTGACACGTGCTCTTAGTGTAATACCTGCCTGTGTTTCTCAACACGACAGGCGCTGGTGTTACACGCGCTGCCTGTTTCTTGCCATGACACCACGGGAAACTCTCTCCTCCACGGTGCCGGAGCACCAGTGCTTATTCCAGGACTGGGAGAACAGGGTGGGAGGGGAAGAACAAACTCCCTGTTCTTACAGGCACGAGCAATTAGTCTCACTCATCATGCCTGACAACACCAAATCCTAAAGCTAACACAACGTAGTAGTACGTGTCAAAGCTACTGCTGCACACAAAGAGACGACACAAAAGCAAGCGCGGGGGATTAAGGCCTACTGTGCTGCAATGGGAAGAACTCTTAAGACCCCCAAACATGGTAAATGAGCAGAAAATCCTATATTCCCCTTATATTCCTTTACGTCTAGTTTGTTTATTCCTCACACATTATGGGCATTATTCAGCAGGATTATTGTGGTGTTAATTATTTGAAGTGTCTCATTTATCCTTGTGATCAAAAGCCAACAGCCACCGAAGCCAAAGGGTGACTTCTATCAGCTTCAGTGTCCGCACCAACGAGTATCTGTTGCCAGAAGATACGAAAGCATGATTTACAGCGTTACAGAAATGCATAAAGATGCAAAAAGATAACTTCAGAAAGAAGTAAGAGTTACAGAATTTAGTAACAATTGCTCGACTTACTTTGCAGAATACATTTGTGAGGTATAATCATTTGATGACCTTGGGATATAATCAGTGCATGCCATAACTGAAAAAAAATAGTTTGTATAATTACACAGGCAATTTCAAACCCCAACAAATAACAACAATAAAATATCAGCAGGCATAGTACATTTTAACCAACACACTGGACTTACAGAGGTTTTTTAGTGCCTTGAATATCTGTTTCAAAGTAAATTCTCAAAACCCACACTGTTAAAATACCACAAAAATGTTTTTCTTGCCAGTTCACACCAGGTAGATGATTCAGGCAAGCCTATTTCTCCCTTTCTAACAGTGTTCTTTCTCTTTACCAGCTGGTACCGTCATCTCAAAGGAATCACAGAATAGAAGCATAGAACCATTTGGGCTGGAAAACCCCTTTCAGATCACCAAGTCCAACCGTTAACCCAGCACTGCCAAGCCCACCACCAAACCACGTCCCTCAGCAGTACGTCGACCCATCTTTTAAATCCCTCCAGGGACGGCGACTCCACCTCTCCTGGGCAGCCTCTTCCAGCACTTGAGAACCCTTTCAGTGAAGAATTTTTTCTTAATATCCAATCTAAACCTCCCTTGGCACAAAACTTGAGGCCGTTTCCTCCTGTCCTATCACTTGTTAGTTGGGAATTTGCTCCAGATGCCAGTGATGTGCTCCAACAAGTTGGGCTTTCCCTATCTGGAAAGGCCCTACATCATTATTGCTCTTGTAGTTAACTTTCTTACCAGTTACACCCGCTGAGGGGAGCAAGTTAGTTTGCACAGCAACCCTGACTGTAACATTTGCATTCTGCTACCCAAATAACCTCCTCCGCGCAATCTGAGCGTAAGCGGCTGAGAAACACAAACCATCAGCCACACGCTCCAGACCTTCTGAACATTCCAGGAACCACTCCCCGCCCCGGTCCTCAGTGTTTGCCTTTCCTCATGCTGTGAAGCCCACCTAGCGCACGGATACAACAGGAAACGCAAACTGGGAACTTCTGGACCTAAAGGCTTTCACTGAATGTATGTCAGATATTCCCTTATCCCTCCTCCAAAAATGTCCCCCGCCCTTTTTTTTTTTTTTTTCCAAAAAGAATGTCAGTATTTCTAGAATTTGTATTCTTTAACATAGCACATAAAGAATTAGGTAATGGCGTGAAAAATAAAAAAACCCACACCACAGTATTACTGCATCCAGTCGCACAGCAGATTTTGCCGGCTAAAACTTCTGGTAACTCCTGCAACTGCAACATCATCGCACGCTGATTAGAACAGCAAAGGTGCAAGCAGTCAGCAATGAATGGAAAGTTACACGTTACATATTTTCCATCAAGTTGAGCTGATTTACACTTATAAATAAGTATCGGCAGTCAAAGGTGTTCTACACAGGAATCCTACTTTCCTAATAATCCCCAGGCCTCTTTTTCCAGAAAAAAGGACACGTTCCCCCTCTCACTTACTATACAGTCTTTTTATTTTCTGCCTCAGTTTCCCCTCCATTTATTTCATAAGGAATTTCTGCAGACATTCAATACAGTTCAGAGTCTAAGATTAAGACCCTACTAGCTCAACCCCTTCCCTCGAGAAAAATCAGGTAGAAGGTGGATAAGACATAGCAGTACCCAGGAGCAAGCTGGGGGGTAGTGACACAAAAGTGTTTGTTAGAAAGAGATATCTGGTTACCACCAGGCATTAACGCTTTGTAAGCACCACCGCAACCTTTCACTCTACAACCGACAGGCTAAGTATTACAAGGAGAAGACAAAGCTTGTGCTTGATGAAGCAAAGTAACGAGATGAGTGGAAGAAAAGAGGAAAGACAGAACTCCAGAAGATACTTACTCTCACTGGACATGGGAAGGTTTGAACCAAGGCTTGAAGATTCAGGTTTCTGATCGCTGACTTCCGTGTTGCTCACGTGACTGCCAGGACAAACAAAGGCTAATCATTAGCACCATGAACTCTTAAATTAACATCCTTGGGCATCACAACCCCTGGGTTCAACCTTCCTAACCGAGGCAAACTGACTCTTACCAGAAACTAGCTCTGCACTCTTTGATATTTCACACAGCAGCTCTAATTAGACATTAAACTGTTGCCACCTCCAGCACGTTTACTCACCACCAGTCTCTCAAGATAAGGCTGTCGCTTCACTGAGAGCTCAGCAGACCCCAGCGTGGCACGGCCACCTGCAGCAGAAATCACCAACCTCCTTCCCCTTGCCTGGGCACGGCCTCCTGCTCCCCTGCCTCAGCTCAGCCACCCTTCAGCCTCTCCAGCAGAGTTTATTTTGCGCGTCCAGCACAAAAACTGCGCTGTTATTTTTGCTGGGATGCCGAACAGACTCAGCTCACGGAGGGACGCAGCAAGCACCACGCGGAGTGCACACCAGAGCTGCGCGCAGACCTGCCCTCTGCAGCAACAAGCAGTTACACCGGCTCCTTCACCCTGTAAAACTGCAGCCTGAGGGTATCAGAATAACACACAGATGCCTCAAAACTTCATTAAAAGCTGTGTTGCAGAACTAGCAACAACAAAACGAAAGCCAATAAGGAGGCGCAGCTCTCCTAGGAGGGGGTAAGGGGGGAGCTGGCTAGTGAGTGCCACGGGTTTGGTTATAAGGCAAGTGATTTGCCTTCCTTTGGCTGGTGAGAGGGAGCGAAGCTTAACCAAAATGCATATTCTGGCGTTTTCCCCCTGAAAACCTTTACAAACAAAATCCTTGGAAAGCTTTCTCAATACTAGTAGCTGAACCGACTTCCACAATAAAGCGTGAGTTTTGCAAGAAAATAAGACGTTCCTACGCAGACTCGGGGTTACTCGTGTACTATTCTCCTTGGTGGAAAAAACGGCCGTGATTCTGTGGCACGGATAGTCCACCTGCGTCTGTTAAATGGCATGCGGTTTGGGAGCAGGTTGAGAGCTGCTCGTTGTGATCCCTTCCTGCAGAAAACGCAACAGATAAAAAACCCTTTCTGCCCACAGCATACCAGCCCGTGTTTCTGCTCTCCTCCTCACCGCCACTCTCAGCGCACCCACCTGCGGCTCTTGGGACACATCCATCCCAAGCGCTCTCATCCTCCATCATTTACAATTTTTCAATCCTCACGGACTCGGCGGAAAATTCTCACTTGCCCTGGGGCTGCCTCGCACTGCCGAGGGCATCCCCAGCACGCTGTAGTCACAAAAGTGTTAAGATCCTTACGGATGCTTAATGCTCCCAAGAGAGACCACCCTCCCTGGGTACAGCTCTTCCCTTCCCCACTTCCACGATCCAACTAAAACAAATACAGCCCGAGTATTGACATTGGCTGAAAATCACCTTGGCTGAGGAGAAACAGGTCTAATAAATTATTTTAAACTCTTCCTGTAGGTCAAACTTAAACTCATATATAGTTTTATCAAAACAGAGCCAGAATATTTATAGAGAATATTTAAGCAGGTTAGAAATGCGATTTTAACCCTCCTCTCCATTCTATTTTTAAAGACTATATAAGGATGGTTACACTCAAATCTGGAGGCTACGGGAGCCTGTAGGGAAGCTGTGACTGCACTGGAGCAGGGCAGCGCACCAAAGGAGCATCAGCACGTTCATCCAGCGCGTTCAGACCTGCCCATACTGCCCTCAGCTCCCGGGACACCAACCGAGAGCAAAAACCCTCCAAGGACGTGGATCATCTCGCCTCATACCGGCTAGAAAGGGGGCTTGCAAGGGCTCAAATTTCTAACTTTTGGACATAGAACGGATTTCACACGCTGTTTGCTCACCATTTCCTGGTAAAGTAAACACAGAAAAGGCTATCAATTTGAGAGGGTTTAATTTCTCAAAACAGTTACCCACACAGTTTTGCTCAGCACAGATATTATTAAAATATTCTAAGCTGCATCAGAATAACTGCACGTTATGTGCAGTACGCGACGGTCCCACCAGAGTTGGTGAAAAACAGGATGCTCGATGAAGCAATTGAGACTCTTTGTAGACACTTTGATAAAAGCTTCATACCAAAGGGCCAGTTAATCTTTTTTTATTGGGAACTTAATCTGTAAATTATATCAAATACAAAAGTGACTTATATTTGCCCTATCTCAGTGAAAAATAAAATAACACGCAAGCTTCTAAAATGGAAGCTTATAACGATAAAAGAACATTAAAACCGCTCCACGCTAAAACCAAATTCAAAATTACGTACCTCAAGCTTTGTTCTCCGGATTCCTGCATTTTGGCTTTTTTCACCTGCAAAGACAAAAACGTTCAGAGACACAAGTGACGAGAGCCGTCCTTGACAGCACGTGTGCAGGCAGAGCTCCCTCAGCGGATCACCACCGGTTACGGCAGAGCGGGCGCTGGTGTTCAAACTCAGAAAGCCTTGCGCTGAACTCCAGAGCTAACCCGCGCGACCACCGGCTCTTCATCCCAAAGCAGGCTTTCTCCTAATTAGCAAATAAATGTTAAAAGCAGAACGCATTAGCAAAATTGCCACGTTATTTAAGCAAGTAACAGATAATGGGATGGATACAGAGCTATGAATGTCCGATAAGGACAATTTCATGGAAATTGAAAAAAAAAGAGCCACAAATTTTAAGAAAATCGTACTTTGCAGAGATTCAGCACGACTGCCATGAACTCGGGTCCCTTGTTTTTTCCCCCATATATTTAAATATTATGTAAATATAGGAACTCGAATATTTTTTCTGCAATAAATTAGGAGTTCGACTTTCATTTCTGAATAAAAACAATACAGCATGTATTCTGGTTTTGCAGGTGGCCAGCTGGACCCAGGTCCTGTACAGGATCTCACACAACAGCAAGCACTGACTTGAGCCCAAATTCGGTTTTCTGCATGCAGGCTACGAGCACCGCTTAGAAATCCCGGGCAGGGTGACAGGGCTAGTTTCTGTAGCTTGTAGTCTTTTGAGTGAGACGTTCCTGTGATACACTGGCTTTTCTTTCCCCCGTCTTCTCCCTCTAGCAGAAGGTTTTGCAGCCTCCCGCATTCCTGGAAGATGTTTAGATGCCAGACTTGCTGCTTTGGTACCCAGGCGCGCTCACGGTTCATCCCGGTCTCAGCATTTGTCTTCTGCGAAGGGGGCCTGGGAAGGTCCGTGCTGGTATCGGGCTGCAGGGATGACACCCCCCGACTCGGGTACCGCGGTTAGAGAAAGCCTGCTGCCACATGTGACAGCCGCTGGCATAAATGCCTCACCACGCGATTCAAGTTTGTCTCTCTCAGGTGAGTACAAATAAAATGGCAGGAAAATGCGATTTGAGTCTGAGAGGTCAAAACGTGCTCAAAGCTTTTAAAAAAAAAATAAAATTAGTAAACCACAGGTGAATTCCTGATGGGTAGGGGGAGATGGAGATGGGAGGCAGAGATACAAAAAAAGGATAAAGGCCCAAGGCAGCAGCAAGGGGAAAGGACTAAGTAAACAGTAAGGATGGAAAGGAGAAAGCTGAAAGGACAATTTTCTCTCCCTCATGAAGTTACCAGTGTTTTAGAGCTCAGCCTGCTTTCCCCCCTGTGCTCATCCTGCCAGCAGCTACTCCCTCACGCAGTTCCCAGCAGAACGCTACAGACTTCATCAGCACTCACCATACACACAAAAACGGCAAAGGCAATGACAAAAGACCGAGGCAGTACAACGGCCTCGACACCACGTTGCCTCAAATCTGGCTTTTGTCACTTCAACCTAAGCAAAGAGCTGGTAACGCTGGCATTGACATGAACTCCTCTTGAGGTTCTTCAGCCCCACAGATTCACAGGCTTCTCCAGAGCCCCTCTCCTGCCTGGCTGGGAGCACACACTACTTCTGGTCCCCACTGCCAGGAGGTCCAGGTCCTAAAGGAGCTGTACGAGTCCTCCCCACCTAAAGATGATGGGGAAAGCAGGGACAGGGAAAGCAGACTAGTGTCCCCCCGGCTGCCTCGGGCACAGAGCTATCGGTGCATGACTGCCGCCCACCCATGGTGCCCTTCATCTCCTGTCGGCATCCTCCTGTCCCACCGCAGGTGCTCCAGCTCCTCACTGGGACTCTGCCACCTGCCCCTAGCAGGGACCTCAGACACCGACACTGCACCAGACAGCTCAGGGTGCCAAGCTGCCCGCAGGGCTCTTAAGGACAGGAGCCAGAAAAAAAAAGAATCACATCAGAAAAAGCAGCAGCAAACAGCTTCAGACCAAAGCTACACTGAGGATAAAAATAAAAATTAACTTAAGAGCTGGCAGCTTGAATTTTAGATTTCACAGGAGGAATGCCGCTGTTTCCAGTCAGGTACTCGGTAAGATCTGGCTTCTTCAGTTCAGTAGGTTGTTGTTTTTTGTTTTGTTTTTTTTTAATATGGGAGGTGGACAGAGAAATCAGCTCACTTACAAAACAAAAAACCCAAACAACAACCCTTCCCCCCAAAAAAGCAGCGAGGTTTTGCAAGAACACATCAGTTTTATTGACGTTTTCATCACAACCAGAATGGAACAGTTGTTCCTAAACCACTCCTCCATAGTTAGGGCTCAAAGCACTGCTCTGCTGCTCTGCCGCCCTCGCTCCCTGGGCTGGAGCTCTGTCTCGAGGAGTATCTGCACCGCCAGGCCATCCTGCCTTGTCCTCCTCTGATGGGAGACCTTCCCTCCCTCTGCCAGAAACGTGCCCTTGGTGGTGTACAGAGAACAGTATTTTTACTGAGTTTGCCTTTAATAGTTGATTTCATCTAAAAAAATCAATAAATATCTGGAGAGAGCTTCACAGTCTCTTTAAAGCCTCTGGAACGGGGGATCCGCAGTGCAAGGATGCAGTCAAGTCAAGCAAAACAGCAATTGCCAATTTCAGTCTATCACATCCCTGCCTCAACTGACTAGTCCCCATCTCTGCAGGCTTTGAAAAGAAATTCTAATCTCTTAATGCTAAACAATAACATTTACAAAATCTCAAAACTTTGGTGGGATTCAAACCCTGTCTTCTACCCATCACTGATCCCTGCAATTTACGCTACAAGTTTAAGTGGGAGGGAACAGTTTTAAACAGTCTTCCATGGGAGTGGAAAGCATTTTCTCTCTCTCCTGCCACATGTCATAAAACAGATCATCTAGTAACGATAATTCCAGGATGCTGCTCGGGGCACGGGAGAGCTCAGCCCTGCACTATCACACTCCAACCCCAGGCCCTCCCTGCGTCAGTCTCTCCTGCACCAGCCTCAGCAGCGGCTGCCGAAACCTCTCCAAATGCCTCCTCTCAACACACGCTCCCCTCCGAAAACCTCCGGAGAGACGCTGCCGGGGGGCGGGGGGGAATTCGTCCCCTCTCAAGTGACAGGATCAGAGTTTGAAGACTTTTCATGCAGGAGAAGTGAATTCATTGAGTTTTTTTAAATAAGAAAAAAAAAATGAAAAAAGAAAAGAAATTAAAATAAGGAAAAAGATGTGGTCTGCCTCGGTGATTCAAGTTGCAGCTTTAGCAACTTCAGCCATTATCTCACTGAGCTGTTCTGCTGCGCTACGCTGAATGATCTCCCGTAAGGTACATATTTGCTCCTACCTCCATCTTCTTATTTCACTAGAAGTTTTGGGTTTATGCTGGGTTAAAAAAAAAAGGGCGGGGGGGGAGAGGAGAGGCAAGTGATACATACTAGCTGATCTCTGCCCCCAAATTACAAATTTTTACAACTGGAAAATCCAAATTATTCTTTGTGCTGGAAAACTCTGTTTCTGCCCCAGATCTAACAGCGTCGGAGTTCAGTTGTATTTATAGAGTCAGAATCACAGCAGAAATAAAGTTTTCCTCCTGACATCAAGGGAAGAGTTGCTCTGCGACTGAATCCAGCTCTCAGGTTGATCTTCATGGATTCATTTCCTAGCCCGAGCAGAACCAGGAAAGCCCCGCGCTCGCAGCCAGCCAACGGGTCAGGCCGTGCCTTGTTGGAGCAACGGCTGCCGAAGCCACTGCAGCCCGCAGCAGCGCCGTTGTGCACGGATAACTGAACACAAGTCAGGAATGCAGAATTTTGTGGCAAAGCCTTTGCAAATTTCAATTAAGAAAAATCCGCAGCCCAAAGACGGGACCGTTGTTTTTTCTCTAGCCTTTTGGAGGTGTTGGGTCTTTCCGTCACCGCGCTCTCCCTACCACTGACCAGCTTTGCCCTGGCGGTCCGACAGAAGTCATTCCGAACGGAGAGCAACCCAGTGGGTGTCTGCAGTGAGTCTAACGCAAGTTCATCGTCCCTCATGAAAAAGGAGATTTTTCTCATTTTCTAGCATTAAGGATTACATAAAGTATCGTGAAAATCAACTACATGCATCCAAAATGCGTTCAACAAGTGAGAGACATGATTGCTTCTAAGAACTGATCCAGATTAAGAATTTACTATAAAACAATAAATTTTTCGTTATGAAAAAATCAGGGGGTCACTTCTGATCATTTTCCCCCAAAACTTCCCTTTGCTCTCTTATTTTCCACATCTGTTTCTGGTTTCTAGCACTGCAGTGTGCACAGAAACTTTTCCCTTCTTATTCAGGCTTGAAAAGGGAAGAAACACTCAAAAACAGGGGCAAAAGAGAGGGCTGTTTAACGTGCCAGGCGGCAGCACATGGGGTAAGGGAGAAGTCTAACACGCCTTTCGAAAAGACACGCTGGATACGTTTGGACCAATTATTACCATCAGTCGACACCAACACAAGAAAATGACCCAATTTCTTTTTTTTAATTATTTTTCTGGAAGTAAAATACATTGAACTCAAAGCCTGATGAATTCTCTACAGGCTCATTTCTGGATTCAGTTGTCAACAGTTTGCCATAAACATTATTTTCTGAAGTAACATACTAATTTTGTTCCCACAATTAAGAAAAGCAAAATTATTTGAGGGGAAAAAAAAAAAAGTTTGTACAATACCAGTGTTGGGCTACTAGGCAGATGAGCTCTTGCAAAGCTGATGTCAATTTTTTTATTTTATTTTTTTTTTAATTAGGAAAATTCACTTGTTTCAGGAACGGTCTCACTACAAAAACCAAAAAAGGTTTTTCTTTTCATTTCCTCCCCCAAGAATGTGCCCCCATACTCAAAACACCGTCTCAGGTGCTAGTTGTGATCAATACAGTCTCAGTTTTCTGCCTCGGAATGACTGTCTGGGATAAGATACTTGGAAGAAATTACCAAGAAAATCTTCAGCTGAAAATTACAGCAGAACCTCCTCACAGCGGATGCTGCCACGTACTGAAAATTAGCTGCACCCTGCCTCTCATGCCCTGAAGAACAAAATTTTGTAAAGACAGTTTTTCATCATATGAGGATGCAATTACAGAAATTTCCTTTTTAAATACGCACATTTGATTAATTTGTAAATCCTACACAAAATCTGACGTTCAAATTATATGTTTTTGCTGATTGGTTTGACGTTTTGTGCATATTGACTCAGGCGCCTAATCTGCATGTTGTGTCAAGCGGTATTTCGAGCAGTTGTAAATTTACATTTCTGTTCCATTCAATGTTGTTCCTAAGTCATAAAATTGCATACGTGACACTACAATGTATTTTCTAAGTAGTTAAGTGAAGAGCATAAAATTCTCACATTAAAAAAACATCAAAATCCTTCCAATGGGAACATTACCAAATTGCCCTCGGCCTGTTACTCTTTTTGTGTGCACGTGAGACGGTCTGCAAAATTAAAATAAGCTTCACTCTCAAAGTAACTTGGCAATTTCTTGCTGAGTTTGCATCAGGTTACATTTGGGAATATAGCATTAATGCAAACCTTTTTGCTTAATTCCTACACTATTAGATTTTAGATATACAAATTTAACTTCATCTCACGCTGTATTAATAATTGCTCTACCCAAAACTTCTGTGATGTGATATTATCAGTTACTGATGATACAGACAGTGGTGCAAATATATAAGACGTCTGGACAGCAGTTTTTAACTTAGTCGAACACACTGTTAAATTAAGAATTAAAAAAAAAAAAGCTGTCCACCTGTGGAGATGACAGACCATGGGACCTTTTCAAGATCTTAAGCGCAAGAAGAATTAAAGACTATATACACTGTAATAACCGGCATGCTGATTCTGTCATTAAAATAGTGAATTTTAATTTCTCTAGAACAGGCTTGAAACGGTCTGGCTTTCTGAGCATAACAAATAATTATTAGGCATAATTTTGCCTAGAAAGATTGTAGAGTTTAAGCATAGATAACTATTCCTTTTACTGCTATTGCCTGTATGATTATATTAAATTAAATGTACAACGCATTTTACTAACAGCAAAATGGCTTTTTCACCTCTAGGTAAATATACTAAGTATAAGCCTTATTTTCCATTATTAATTAAAATAACCGTATACTGAATTTGTGAGATCACCAGTTCGTTTTATATGTTCATTTTTAGCCTTTTTAAATGTACTTACTGGTTGTTCGGGTAAGTCTTGTGGCTCTTCCATGGGTATTATTATTTTAATGTTTAAATGAGTCAAATCGAGTGTTCCTCGGCAGTCTTCAAAGCCTGTCAAAAAAAGGTGTTCATAGCTTTATGTACTTTTTGGGGGGGCTTATCATTTAGGCTATCAGAGAATATTAATTGTTACATATTCCACCCACAAGCTTTCTAAACTCGTGTTGCCATCTCCCAAGTAAAAGACGAAATTCATATACGGAAAGATTTCATAAACAAGGGATTTAGCTTTAAGCTTCAAGATACAAACAGACTTTTTCACGCACGTGGCACATTTCTGCATCATTCACTTGTACCATACCGACTACAGAAGCTAATGTATCCATCAGACATGTGCACCATGATTTTAAAGACACTTTAAATGATCAAGTCTGGTCTACTAGGTCAGTAAACAGCGTGATTCAATCTAACCTGTTTTAATTTAGAACATTTATATAACGAACAAAAAAAAAAAAAATCAGGACAAGACCGTACACCTAAATGTATTTACACACAGGACTGTTCATTGTCAAATTCACAAAGGAAGTTCATTATTTCGATTGCACCCTTCAAAAAGAGAAGTTTGATGAAAATTCATAAAATAGTTTTTATTTTGGAAGCTAAGTAACCCAGTAGCATTTAGCATTGAGACCTTGGATACTATACCAAAGAGCTGCTATCCCCCCAGGGTTTTAAAACCACAAAAAGGAAATTTTGGAGATTGCCTTCACAACCTGATTGATTTTTTGCAATTTGCTGGGCAAAAGCTAAGGCAGGTGTCCTCCGCGGCATCCCCCTCTGCGCGACCAATGCTGACGAACAGCCTGACCTGGGCATTTGATTGCTGCTCTCATCTCAGAACCAGGGAATTAAAATCCAGCCCGACCCTCTCCGGACCAGTCCCGTCCCAGCTGCACCCCGAGCCCGTGGGTGCTTTGTCCCCCCCCAGCAGAGCTGTCCCTCCCTACGCACGTGTGTGGCGCCGCACATGGAGCAGAACGTAAGTGGATCGCACAAATCAGAAGAAATGCTGAAAAAACACTTAGTGGTTTGGAAAACATTCGATACAGCGACTGTCTGTGCCGAGGTACAACCTACTCCTGCCTCCACGGCCATCAAGGTTTCGCTGCAAATCCCAGTGGAAATGCAAAAGGCCGTTTCCCCGGCTCTGCCTTCTCCGTGCCTTTCTGTTCTCCCACCCCGTCAGGCACCTTCACATCACGAAAACTGTCCCCGTGCAAAGTGACTAAACAATTCACAGAAACAACTTTTCCCGCATCCTGAAAACAACTGCCATTTCCCCCCCCGGCCCCCGCCAGACCTACTTAACCCAGCAGCACGTGCAGCCAGCCTGCGGCGGAGCACCACATGCCGAGCACGGGGGCGCTTGGCAGCCTGCAATAATTTCATATTAACCAAGAAAACACAAAGGATTTCTTCTCCCTCGTTTGAGGGCAGGTAAAGGTCTTACATACCGGGGTGTATCATATTTGCCAGGGTAAAATTTCACAAAGGGTTTGAGTATTTTCCGAGGCCGCCTCCCCTAATCAAAGCCACTTAAATGTAAATCAACTGAATTTATACTAAGTCTCTTCAATAACTCAGGGTCTTTTGAAATGCCCCTATTCCCACCACACACAAGAAAGTATACGATGCAAAGTACTACTGTCACTGTCATTTTAAGTATAAAAGCTTATTTCCTTTTTACTGTTTTTGTAGGAATAACAGAAAAATCAAGACTTAAGAGAAACTGTGGCATTCAAAGATTATGAATAGGAGCGTAGAGTACAATGGCGAACAGCAAGAATGCTTGAAATTGATACCAACGGGTCCTGTCCTGTCCCTTGTCCTTCATTGTTGCTATTTGACACTGTTTCATTGTGTAATTTCTTAGAAAATTACCAAACTAAACTCTTCAGTATGGAAAAAAGATTCCAAATGACACTTTGATCCATGCAGCAATAAGTTCCCATTCCACGCTTTGCTTAAAAGCTGTGAGTACTTCTTTAATGTTGTTTTTGAGAAGGATCTAAGTAATTAGAAAGACAAAAAGATTCCCAGAGTCACGTCAGAATATGTTAGTTACACTTGCCAACAGAACTGTCCTCCTAAACGAGCAGGGCATCTCCTAGCACCTGGAAGCAAATGAAAGCAGCAAAGCAGGCGAGCAGCAACCACGTGCCAAGATGGAAAAGTGAAAACTTGACCTCTGGTGGCTTCATGCTTTCTTCTAGAGAACGCTCCATACCTCCAGAAACAGCAGCGTGGGGAGAAAACCTAGTGCTCATAGCTGTCGTGACATGGCAGGGGGCAGAACGACTAGAAGGAGCAGCGTGCGTTGGTAGATGAAAGGGATGTAGGTAACCGGTACCCCGGACTGCCCGGGAGTCAGCAACGGCCTCCTCCACCACCACCAGCCTAAGCTGCTGCTGAGGGAAGAGCTCCTGCCCCTCCGTACCTCCAGCAACCCGCTCTTGCTCGCCTGACACCCCTTCCTCTGTGGCCACCAAAGTGCTGGTGCGGCTGACCAGCAGTCTGGATGTGGGACCTGACCTTCTTCTAAGGACAAAGAAAGAAAGGGGGGAGGGGAAAAAAAAAAAAAGAGGCACCCAAGCACAACCTTTCTGCTGAGCTGCTGCAAGCGGGACCGGCTCTGGGCTCACCCAGCCCCACGCCTGGGTAGCCACCAGGATGGGGACCAGGCAGCGCACGCTGGCGGGGTAGTAGGATGCCCCTTTTCAGTGGCGGCTGTAGTAAATGAATCCATAATTTTACCATCTTATTTATGTTTCACTTTGGCAAAACAGAAAGCAGTGGGACACCAAGCAAGGCCAGAGCCTCTCCCAGCCATCACCTGCGGAGCGCGGAGCCAGGCAGGGAGCTGCCTGCTCTCTCCTCCTGCAGGGAGAGCGAAGCAAAGCTGCTGACAGCTTCAGCGCCAGGATCCGGGCAGCAGCTGCTCCGGCCACGCGCGTTTCCTTAACAGCACCATCCACGACGGCTGACCCCCCCCGCTGCCCACCTGGCCCCGGGGCCGGGGTACCCTCAGGGCAGCACCCAGGGCAGCAGGCCCAGCCGGGGCGGCCACCGCACGCTGCCTCTTCGCCCGGGAGCAGAGGGACGCACGACGCAGCGCCGGGGGCTTGGGTTTCCAAAAAACACACCCCGCCCCTGGCACCTCCTCAGCTGGAGCCACCCCAGTGTATTGTCTTACTCAGCACGCAGCTCACCATGAACAAAGGTGATTTTTAAAAACTGAAGATAAACAACACTGATTTTTTATTTTATTCCCCCCCCCCCCGTCTCAAAATGACGTTTTTAACTTGTATAAAACTCAAGGCGACTGTGCTTCAGCTAAGCTTATCTCACAGTTTCTATCATGGAACGTTTTAAAACCGTAAGTGACTGCAATGGAAGAGACATCGACACAGATCTTCAACACCCTCAGCTCCACAGAGCCCACGTTGCTGCAGCTGCACTCGGGACAGGGGCTGCCAACGCAGCTGCCATCGCTCTCGCTCCCCATCCCAGGCAAACCACAGCTTCCAAATGGGCACCGACGCGCCTAACCTCGGAAGAGATCAGTGATTAACAGCTTTGGGAGCAGCGGGGGTTTGGTCACTTCTTCCATCTATAGATCTATTTCTAATTATTTTTTTTTTCCTGAGAGGGAGGTCTGAAAAGTAGATTCCGGCAGTGAGAATATTTCTGTGGGCCACTGGGCTTGTCAATGAGAAAACCAGTACAAAACGTAACCGAGCGTGCAACACGCCATCACGTGAGCTGCCGCAATGAAAGAAACATTCAGAAAAAGGAGTCAAGTGTTACACTCATGAAAACCAGCAAATTACCATACTTTTTTCCCATTATGAGGTGGTTTTCATTATTTACCTGATGAAAATTATTTTGTAATACCTGAATTAGACAACATTTTTTATTTAAGCTAGACTGGTTTTGAAAGCCATCCTGGTCCAATTCCGACTTGCACAGAACACCAACAATATAAAACTATCAGAGATAGGTGTTTTGCACGTCTTTTCATTTTGCTTGCTCAATTTGTGGAGACACGGTCTCTAAACTCCAAAACAGAAGGCATCAAAGCACAGGAACGGAGTGCAGAATCGCACAGATCAGCTGCCTGCCTTCTGTTCCACGCGAGACTGCTACGCCAGTAATTCCCTTTTAAAAGCCCTGGCAAGCTATGTACAGTTTCTTGCTCTAAATCCTGTTTTAAATATCCTAAAACGCAAAGTCTACTTTGCTAGTCTAGTCACAGCGATACTATGGATATAATTTCTGAAAGCCACGCGCTGTTAGCATCAGGCCAGACTGCTATTTGCTTTCATTCTGCTCTTTTCGAGCCCGTCTGCCTTGGCTTGGAAAATTTCGGCTCAGTTCTCCCAAGCTGCAAATAATTAAAGGCAAGGATACTGTGATAAAACCAACAAGCAGTAATTATACTGCTGAGAAAAAAAGCTGTTTGAATATGGTTTTATGTTACTTTAAAATAGCCACTACTTAGCTAAGAACAAAGCTTTCGTTAGTGTAGTGAAAACCCATTTATTAAACAGAAAGTTAAAATAACTGTGCATACTTGTATGCACCGTAACGTAATCTATACGGTTATTTCCACTCCTTATTTACTCAAGAGCCAGCACCTTACCATGAAGGGCAATGGATATATGAATCAAGCAGCAGCAGCAGCGTCTAAGCTTCCTATATTTTCCAGTGGAGCGTTCCATGGTAATCTCTCCCATGCTGCTACGCTCCACGCACACAGGATCAGAGAGTGCAGCCAAAGGGATCCAAGCCATCGCCAACTGGAGCAGGGTTTTTCCTTGCAATATGTTTTCACGCCGGGCCGCTCACCATGTGACAAACTGCTTCTTTCAGAGAAGAGCAGAACTTGGCACAGCGGGATGTGGTGGGTCCACCCCCACCCTTTTTTTTTTTTAAATTTAATTAAAAATATCCCAATAAATAAATACAAAAAGTGAAGAGAGGAGAGACACGTACTGACATTACTACGCACTGCACAGCTGCTGAGTGATTTTTTTATTCTGAAGGTTTATGAGTTAAGTTTTAATCTTCAGGCAAAATACGCCATCAGCCATCTCCCACGCCAGCAGTGACCCGTGCCCCTCCACATCAGAGTGTGAGCCGGCTTATGGATATCACAGAATCATAGAATGGCTTGGGTTGGAAGGGACCTTAAAGGTCACCCAGTTCCAGTGCCCCTGCCCTGGGCAGGGACACCTCCCACCAGCCCAGGTTGCTCCAAGCCCCGTCCAACCTGGCCTTGAACCCCTCCAGGGATGGGGCAGCCACAGCTTCTCTGGGCAACCTGGGCCAGGGGCTCACCGCCCTCACAGCCAAGAATTTCTTCCTGAGATCTCATCTAAATCTCCCCTCTTCCAGTATAAAACCGTTCCCCCTCGTCCCATGGCTCCCCTCCCTGATCCAGAGTCCCTCCCCATCCTTCCTGTAGGCCCCCTTCAGGGACTGGAAGGGGCTGGAAGGTCTCCGCGGAGCCTTCTCTTCTCCAGGCTGAACCCCCCCAGCTCTCTCAGCCTGTCCTCACAGCAGAGGGGCTCCAGCCCTCCCAGCATCTCCGGGGCCTCCTCTGGCCCCGCTCCAACAGCTCCAGGTCCTTCTGCTGTTGGTGCCCCAGCGCTGGAGGCAGCACTGCAGGGGGGTCTCACAGAGCGGAGCAGAGGGGCAGAATCCCCCCCTGGCCCTGCTGCCCACGCTGCTGGGGATGAGCCCAGGCCGTGGGGGGTTTCTGCACTGCCAGCCCACACTGACAGCTCATGTTGAGCTTCTCATCCACCAACACGCCAGGTCCTTCTCCTCAGGGCCGCTCTCCATCCATTCTCCGTCCAGCCTGGATCTGTGCTTGGGATTGCCCTGACCCACCTGCACTTGGTTCCCCAATGAACCTCCTTGTTCCAGAGGGAAGTTTCTTCACAATTTCATCCTTCCCCATATCTCAGCATTCCCATATCCAACTGTGATAATATTTCATCAGCCAAGCTGCTGAAATATTTCCAACTTGGTATTCAACACGGCCAAACCAGCATCCTGCCAACACCGAGGAAGCAAACCCAGTTCGCTGCCTGCTCCTGCAGGATCTCTCATGAGGGTTTTGCAAAAACAGGCATTCTATAAACTTTTGAAGAATCTCCCATTTTGTTTTTAAACAGCTTGATTAAAGATCACAGGAAATGACAGCGTCAGCCTGGTTCCTGGTTTGGTCTCTGTCGAAAAACAGCCCCTTAAGGAGCTGTCAGGAATTAACAATTTTGTGTAGTAAGCTTCATTTTTCTTCCCTTCAGGCAAAAACAAGATAATTGGAATTCTTCATGAAGATGCATCACAGTGATGCAAACAAAATGAGTGAGTAGATGCCTGGGTGTGTAAAATGTTCTATCTGGGGAGTCTGAATATAAACTCAAAAAACTTTAAAGGTACCTTAAAAAAAAAAAAGGGGGAATCACAGTATTTAATATGCTAATGCAACTCCAGTGACAGGCGAAGAAAGGCGCAGAAGAGCAAAAGAGGAGGGGCCCATCCAGCCTTCCTCCTCCACTACGGAATGAAATACTTAAATCATTTGCTTTCACAAGTAGACCTGCAAGTAACACAACCAATGATCTCCTTCCCAGGGTGCTCACAAGTTCATTTATAAATATCACACTAAGGCTGCACATTCAGTATCTGCCTGTCATCCCACGGCTGCCAAGCGGATGAGAATGGATGCACTGCTCCGGTGTTTGACAATACATACGGAGTAAGAGGGCAAAGGAACTCAAGTTTCCAACTTCAAATTGTGATAGCCCCAAACCCTTCTTTCAAACACTATCAACAATCAACTCCTCAGACAACAGTCTCGCTCTCCAAAACAATTCTTAAAAATTCCCTCTAAAATCCATCCTTAAGGTGCCATACCTCAAGCTTTGTTTTGTTTGATACCCCCTTTTTGTAAGTACAGTTCTCTCCTATTTTCCTTTTTCAGCAGCAGAGAGCTGCCGTTTAAAAAAAACCACCAGAACCGAGTTAATGAATGAAAGCTGCACTACACTCCAGCCTGCTGATTTCGTATCTTTAACAAATCCGGTGGATCTCACGGCAAAGATTTATACTCTGCTATTCTTTGCTTTTTCCTCACTCTCCACGCGCACACCCACACACCCAGATACACACATGGATATTTGCAAAATACTATGAAGAATATCAAAGAATAAACCTTTGCCGTTATATCCGCGGGATTGTTTACCGCTCTCTAGCCGTGCTCTCTCTTCCCTTCTTTGTTAACCGGGAAGGCTCGGAATAAAACACTATAGAAGTTACGGGGAAGGCAGATTGTATGCCCTATTTTTGAAGGTGCGAGTGTCCATGACGAGCCTGTAAACACAGCCCTGTGATTGAAAAATCACGGTTTGATTAAAATTTCATAATCTTAAAATGGGAAAAAAGAAAAAAAATTTCATTAATAGGAATTTTCACATTATTTTTACATCCTGGAAAGGTTATCGACGTTAAGACCGTCTGCAGTTCACTTCGCTTGAACAATGACACACACGCAGCTTGGCTTTCCAGTTCTTATGCAATTCTGTTAAATTCGATTTTGAAACACAGCAGGGAAATTTTTAATGGGGAAAAGAACTGTTTTCAGAAAAGGAAAATTTGGAAATAACAGCTTCATCCGAGAAAAACAACTCCCACTGAGCCCAGAAACAAGTCGGCAATTTCTTCTAGATCTAACATGCTCGGCTCACATGGCACAAGATGACAAAACTGCTATTAACCTTTTAGTTACAAAACAAAGACAGTAATTTATGTAAATGTAACAAAAGCAGAAGAGTCGGTTTCCTCCTCTGTTCATGAGGATTCAACTTGTGCTGAGACTTACCGGATTTTTCCCTGAAGACCACAAGTTCTAAGATACCCGGTATCTTGGGGCTCACCTAAGTTTTTGTGGTTTAGATAACCAATAAACGGGTGACAAATCCCTAGAGCTGCGGCTCCGGGGGGGGGAAAAAAAACAAAAAAAAAACAAAAAAAAAACAAAAAAAACCGCTGTTTGTCTTAAAAGCTTTTTAAAATAAACCCTCAGACAGCAGAGCACGCTGCCCTTAATTTCGAGAAGCCACTTCAGACATATTCAAATAGATTAGGAAATTTCCTGAACAAAAGACTGCAATTCTTAATCCTCTGTCAGTCAAACAGCAAATCTGCATTATATTAACCACAAAAAAAAGGAATTATTTACATTATGCAGCTCTAAACTTTATTTTCAATAAAAGATTTCACTAATGCATATCAAAAAGCCATATAGCTACCGCCATGGGCTACCAGGAAATTAATCTGTAGTTCTGTTTGAAAGAAACTGTTTCAGTACTCAACTTTCACCACGATTTTATTAAAAAGGTTGTGACTATGGTAAATTTACTTATTTCTTCTGTTATTTTGCGTTAGAGGCAGCCATGGTATTTATCACGGTGCAATCAGTTCTGAGAACATCTGCAGCTATTTGAGTCTTAGCAACAACAGTTGCTAGAGTAACCGGCTCGAAAAAATTAAAGAATAAAGTACTGGATATTTGAGATTTTTTACGGGGGAAAAAAAGGTTTAAATGATGGTGTTCAACACGCAGCCGCTCAGTAAGAGCCGCTGCTTTCAGTTAAGCTTATTTACGCTTCGCACAGAACCAGTCCTGCTGGCAAGGGCAGGCGGGAGGACAGAAACACCCCACTGGGTCAGACAAACGCTCCGTCTCGCTCAGCGCAGCGCCAGCTCCACCAGCAGCCGCCAGCGGCAGGGACTGGGGGAGCCCGGCCCCTCTCACCACCCTGCAGGCCCGCCGGCGTGGGACCACGGAGGGGACATCCCTGCCTCCTCCTCCAGCAGCCGTTCACAGATCTGCTTCCCACCAATTTGCCCGCTGCCTCTCTGAACCGGCTGCCGTCAGCAGCTCCCGACCTGCCGCATAAACAATTTCTCAGCAAGGAGTTCCCAAGTGCCTTCGGTCCTAGTGCAGCAGGATTGGGTGAGCAGCTCCTCTTTCAACACGTCCCCTGCCTTCAGGATTTTGTGAACCTTGATTACATTCTCTCTCCAAGTCAGTCCCAGGCCTCAGCTTCTCTTCGTGAGGCTCCATCCCCTGCGATCACTGCTCCCCTCTTGAGACGCAGCGGCCAGAACTGCACGTAGAATACGAGATGTGGCTGCAACCGCAGCTTTACTACCGAGCAGTAAAACGATGTCTCTGGTGTTTTCAACACCCTTCCTAATGACAGCCAAAATCGTTGGCTTTTTGTTTGGCTGCCGCTTACACTAAGTAATCATTTCAACGGACCGTCACCGTCCTCAGGTTCTCCTCCTGGAGCGGTAAGCGCCTGTTCCGAGTTCAGCCATATGCAGATAGGGTTTAGCTTGCTTTTCCCTAGATGAATTACTCTTAATTTAAGGAAAGCAATCTAAACCATACTTATGCTAATACCGTAAGTTCTCGTAAATTCATCTACACTGAAGCTCTTCTGCCACCTTTTTGATCACTCAGCTAGGCAATATTCTTCCGCCTTTGGTGTGGCTTTTTATGACTCAAAAGTTCAGTAACATCAGTAAAGTTTGATCCGGAGAAACAAATGACCGGTGAAATATCCAAGGTAAAAATGCTGGACTAAAGCAGCTTAAGTGCAAACATTAAGTGCACCACAGTGCTGTTTCTTCTCCAGCCTTTGAAGTGACCATTAAGCCCTGTCCTCTGCTCCCTACGCTTGCTAATCATAGACTCATAGAATCTTCATGGTTGGAAAGGACCTTTGAGATCATTGAGTCCAACCATACACACACACAAAAAAAAACACCACACGAAAAAAAAACCCAAAACAAACAAACAAAAAACCCCAACAACCTCTCAAGTTAGAGGGCTTTCTAGTAGGTTTGTCAGGGCAGACCCACCAAGCAGGGGATGGCACATGTGAAACAGCGACAAAAATGCTCAGACAAACCAGCTCTGCTATGGACCCACAGCCAGAGCTCTTGCGCAGTCAGAACAAGGGTAGTCAAAGAAATGGAATATTGTGGTGGATGCTCACTACAGATCCTCTGTCAAGAGGTGAATGAAGCCATCTTTAAACAGCTGACAAAACCCAGTGATCGCAGACCCCAGTTTGCAGGAGGGACTTTAACCACCCCAGTATCGACTGTAAGAGCAACGTGGTGGGGCAAACAAAAGTCAGGTTTCTCAGTGCATCCATTTTGTTTTTATGTAGTGATGTGACATGGTAAGAGTTCAAGATCCCAGAAATGAAGACGACAAGTAACAAAATTAATAGCCATATTCCAGTTTGTTCAGGAGACTGATCTGATAAGTACGGTACTACAGGAGGGCCTGAAGGAGCAATGCAGCCCAGGATTGATGGCTGATCCTCATGACAGCTTTCCACCAAGAATGCATCCCAACATACAGGAAAATGAGCAGATGAAGAAGGACAGTTTGGCTGGACAGTGAACTTCCAACAAAGCTCAAAAAGGAAGCAAAGACCAGATACATGTGAGGAATTCACCAGAACTGATGAAGCACGCAGAGATCAGAAGCTTGGCTGGCTCAAATCCGGCGGGGGATGCAAAGGGCAACAAGAAGGGCTTCTAGGGCTCCTGTGAGCACGCTGGCAGCAAAAGACCAAGAAAAACCACTGGCTGAGCAGGGCAGGCAATCAACTGACCAAGGACGCAGGAAAGGCTGTGGTATTCAAGGTCTTCCTTGCCAGGCTTTACCATCAAGGTCCGCGCTCAGGCCTCCCAAGTCCTTGTGCCTGGTGGCAGAGCTTGGAGGAAGAAAGTGCCACCTGTCAGGGCCCCCAGCCGATATCCCTCCTCCTGGGGGTTTGGTTACCTGGGCTCAGAGCCAAGATAGTACAGCTGGTGACCTTGGGGACAGCTTTTCCAGAAAGCTCTACTGAAGGCTTCAGCAAAGGTCACCACTTCCTGCCTCAGGAGCTGCTTTTTAGCTGCGGCTCTCACCCTTGGCACCCACCTGAGCTACAGACTTGACTTCCCAGCTTGACCTCACCGTGGATCCATCTGCCAACCCGGGCTCTTGCCTTAACCCAGCTACCTGCCATCACCCAGCCTGCCTGGAGGGACCGTACCCTTGCTGGTGAGGCCACTGCCACCGCCTGCCTTGTACCACACTTAGCATCCCTTCCCTTAGGGACCAGCATGTCCCAGCTGCTCCCAGACACTAACAATGGTACAGAAAGATGAAGTTGGAGACCACCTTAAGAGAACTGGACACACACAACTCCGTAAGACCAAATGGGATGGAAAAGGAGCTGCTCTCTATCATTTTTGAAGGGTCATATCAAGCCAGGAGGTGACCGATGACTGCAAAAGGGCAAATGCCACCTTCAAGACTGGCAATAAGGGAGAAAAAGGCCAGTTAGACTTGCCTGTCTCCCTGCAGTGCCTCACGGCACTGCGGAGCAAATCCCCAGAGACCATTCACATGCACAGGAAGGACAAGAAAGTGACTGGGAACAAGCAGCATGGATCCACCAAAGGCAAATGGTGCCCGGCCAACCTGACCGCCCTTTCTGATGAAATTATTTGCTCTGGGGAGTAAGAGAGCTGTAAATATTCTGCATGCCGTTTTAGTAACGCAGAGTCCTTCAGCATCCTTGCAGCCACGCTGGGCAGGTACAAACTATGGACACACTACATGGTGGACGAAAAACTGTCTGCGGACTGCCAGGTTCAAAGGACTGTGATTACACGCCTGCAGTCTAACTAGTGGGTGGTAACAAAAAGTCCACCTACAAGCGGACACAATATTAACATCATCATGACCAGTGCAACAGCACATAACACCCCTTCAAAAAAAAAAAATCTGTGGATAAGACCAAACTAGGGGGGGGGCGGTCCAAAAGCCTGAAAAGCAGAACCATGATGTGCTGGAAGACTGGACCAGCAGGAACCTCGTGAAGTTCAAGAAGGGCAAGAGCTATGTGCCACCCTAGGGATGGAGGAACCCCATGCAAGGGGACAGGCTGGGAACAAACTGTGAGGTCACAGTTCTGCAGGAAAGAAACTGGAGATCCTAGTGGACAAGTTCAACATGACTCAGCTGCGAGTCCTGGCAGCAATGAAGGCATGTCCCAAGCTAGGCTAAAAAGATATCACAGAAAAGACACAGCCGGATTCATCTCAAGTGCCTAGAGAAAGAGGTAACTGTCACAAATTGCAAGAAGGAAAATCCCAGCTTGACATAAGGAAAAATTTCCTCACCTTGTGAGTCTTCTGCACTGCAAGAGTGACCCAAAGGGGTGGTGAAATGTCCACTCCTGCACATTTTCAAAACCCCTGTGGACAAGACCCTGAACAACCTACCTCCTGTGAGCAGGAGACTGAAGAAGGCCACCTTCTGAGGCCCCCTGCAGTTCAAATGTATGCTGTCACAAGCTTCCCACTGACAGAGAACCTCTCCTCCAAGCCTGGGGAAACTTAGCTTCTTTAATACAACTTTGTCAAATGTTTTCTGAAAAGTTGATTATACCTGTTGCTTCTGCCTATCCATACACTTGCAGAACGCCAGTACGTTAACAATGTGGAATTTCCCTTTACAGAAGCCATGCTGACTCTTTTCCAATGGACTGTACTTTCCAGTAAGCAGTGCTTTTGTCCTTTATAACTATCGTCTTATTGCTGCTGGAAATCTGTCACCTGTATGGTGTTCCCAGGATGTCCTCGAGAGCCCATCTTTAGCAGTAAGAGTGACAACAAGGAATTCACTGTGCTTGGCTGTTATGCCTTACTATCCCCAGAGGCCCATTCCACCACCCTCGGTCACGAAACAGTCCCACACAATCACTACCGGGATTCCTGTTCTTGATGGATCTGGAGAATCTATTTCTACTGGTTTGAGCCTCCTGTGCAAGCTGCTCTTCAACTCCCTTTTCACCCTTTTTAAATTCTCCTTTTACATTTCACCTGCCACGCTACAGATTTTCCTGTTCTCACTGGGTTTGCTTTCCATTAAGCGCTCATCTTCTCCCCATGATGGCTTTTTAGCTTTTCCATTGAGCCACGCAGAGATTTTGGGGAGGGACGATCATTTTGTTCACTTTCAAACGGTATACCTTGGCTTCTGACACAGTATTTTTTAAACAATCTCTAACAGCGGCTCCCTGTAGGCTGCTGTTTGGGCAGATCGTTTTATGATTTGGGGGATTTTTAAACCACTTGATGTATTTTCATTTCTTGACATTTAATATCCATGTGCTGGATCTATTTTGTCTGCTGTCCCCTTCTACTCAGTTATATTTAATTGTGCTGTGGTTGCTATAAGCCGTCCCACTACTAGCTTTAAGTAGGTCCTATGTACCACAACACTCCAAAAAGCAGCTTCTCTTGTCAGTTTAAACTTGGTTGTTATAGGAGGCAGTCATTTATTGCATTAGAAAAGGGTCCTCTCTACCTCGCCTCCAATGAGGCACAGACCCGGTCTCTCTCCAGTAGCTGAAATCTCCCACTATAACTCTCCCAAACTTCCAGCTCCTCCGATCTTACCTTCTAGCTCCTGACCACTATCACTGCCCTGATCCAGGGGTTGCCAGTATAATCCTAGTAGTATATCTGACGTCTAGGATTTCCACCCATACAGACTCAACAGTGCTTCTCTTTTCCTGTATTCGCAACACTATTATTACCCTTTACAAAAATCCTTCATGCCCAGTGCCCGTGTCCCACTCTATACCCTACCCCTATACCCTATACCTACCTCTATACCCTACCCTACAGCTGGTACCCTGGCACTACCGCATCCCGGGCAGTCTCCTTCCACCGTATCTCAGTGGCACTTGTTACAGCACAGATAGCATCACCGTGGGGTTAGTTCCCCATAATCACCATCAAAAGAGCATCTCTAATGACATTGATACAATAATCAGTACGATTAGAGTATCTACAACTAGCTAATACTATTGTGTCACAAGTCACCCAAAAAAGAAAGAATACGCTCCGTTTGTAATTCAACAACCCCAAAAACTTACAATTAGCATTACAGTGCTATCAACAGGTATCAAACAAATGCAGACTTAGAAGGTAAACGATTCACTTCTTGCTACAGGTCACCGGCAGAATCCTCTTCCCTCCCTACCCTGGGGAGGTCAGCTTCAAATAAGAATTAACATTTCACGAATGGAAGCATCATCTCCTCTGCTAGGTACAACTTTCACAAAGAAAAGCATGATGACTTTTTTTTTCCAGATCGATCCTAGAGGTTCTCTTTCTCCAAATTCTCTTTTTCTTTCATGTTAGTTCAGGTCCTCTTCAGTGTGAATCAAAATTAACATGTGCTACCAGTGACCAACTCGCATGCAACCCAAGAACCCTCTGAGCTGATGACGAGTACGTCGTGCATTACCTTTCAAAAAAGAGAAGGGGCTCTTTATTTACTGTCAGCGCTTCTAGCTTCCCTATGCTCCAGACTAGGACAATAAGTAAAAAAGCTACATTCAAATGCACAAAAACAGTACAAAGTTTCTACACAATCCTCAAAAGATATTGCATCCAGGACAAACAACTTTCGCAGTAAAAACCAGATTCATACTTCCTTTCTCTTCCCGTTGTTGTCCTCCCATCTATTTCAATTTCTTTTTTTCTCTTTCATGCCATTATTTATTTATTTGAATTATCTAACTGCCAGTCTAGTCATTACATAACTTTGTATTTAGCCCATGCAAAATATTTTCAGTGCAAGAATCCTCAAATATATTAACTTCTGAAAACAATGACTCATTCCAATCAACAACTCTCTTCTCCAGAAAACAAAAATACACTTCTAGTCAACAAAACTGTGGTGACATAAGCTTTCAGTTCTTTGGATCTGTCCTACTTGAAACCTTTTATTTACTACAGAGAAAGACAGCTTTAGCTCTGCGCATTCTTCCAAATCTTCTTCTAACCACAGAAAAGCAGTGCACTCAGTACCCAACGTGGGTGACTACTCACTATTGCAATTAGTGAGCCTCTGGGTTCATTCACAAGCAGCAACACCAGAGGGTCACCACATGCTGCTACCATACAGAGAAAAATCATTTGAAGGCCCTGAAGCAACAGGACGACACACACCAAAGATCAGGACAAAGGAAACGCAGCAGGAAAGGCTTCATAGAATCATAGGGGCTGGAAGGGACCTCTGGAGATCACCCAGTCCAACCCCCTGCCAGAGCAGGGTCACCCACAGCAGGTGGCACAGGAACGCGTCCAGGCGGGTTTGGGATGTCTCCAGAGATGGAGACTCCACCACCTCTCTGGGCAGCCTGTGCCAGGGCTCTGCCACCCTCACAGCAAAGAAGTTCCTCCTCATGTTTAGGTTACCTTTTAATAACATAAGAAGCCTTGTCTGAGATTGGTTTTGGTTCACAGGGGTCTCAGTCAGGCTATTTCACCAGATTCAGCCAAATGGCAACTACACATATTACAAAGAGCAACAAAACAGTCAACAGGAGTTGATGGAGAGCCACCAAGGGGGTCTTAGGGGTTTTTTTTGGTTTTCTTCTTCTCTCTCTCTTTTTTTTTTTTTTTTTTTTTTTTTTTTTTTTTAACCTTACTGCATTTCCAGAGTTACAGCTTTTGGGGGGAGGAAGAGGGGGGTGGGAAGAGGAGGTGAGATAAAGAAAAGCATGAGACTTCACAGTTCACACAACTGTGGTCACACAAAGAGACTCAAACTTTGTCTCTGCACCTTTCTACACCGTGTGTGGGGTTTTCTCCGGTCAATATTTGAAAAACAAACAAAACAAACAAAGAAAAGAGAATGAATTAGTCTGCTTCAGGCATCATGTAAGCCAGGTCCTCTAACCTTCTGGTACATGCAAGTGTTGCTTGTTTCCAGGAGGAAACAAACAAGATCATGATGTTCATTGCTATAAATACAGCTTCTTCAGACCTTGTCAGTGAGAATTAATCTCTAACCGGACAAGAAATAAATCCTAGCAAAAATAGCGCTGTGTGTTCTGACGTTTCTGATGCTTGCAGAAAATCTAGAACACAAAATGAATGTGCACAGATGAATGACCAGGTCATTGTTTCACTCAGATATTTGTAATCGGTCGAGTTGTGGCAAGTGATAATATTGTGCATTTCAATTTTACCTGACACCAGCTGCAAAGTGAATCACATTATGCAAACTACTGCAGTTGTAATCGAAGACACTTTAACCTTACACCCTGTTAAGTTACAATCAGTTTTATCTGACAACCAGGACGGGCAAGGAACGCAGGCACAACTCATTTTCGCAGCTCCAGGAGCCCTCGTGGCTCTGCCCCGGTGACCGCGTGCCCATCCCCGGGGCAGCCAGGGGCCCAGGCGAGCGACTGCCACGACAGAACCAGGACTGCAGAAGCAGCAGGATGGCACACGCCTTCAGGCTAAACAAGAGCCCGCAGAATTAGTATCTTCTTGCTCACTGTATGTAACAGGTAACCTTTGAGAAAGAACAGTCCACAGTATTTTCTGCTGCCTTTTAGCTCCAAAACTGGCCAACATCAAGGAATTCCCCAAAAGGCTGTCTTCTTTGACGTAGGCCTATTCCAGCCCATGGAATCTGCCAAAAATTCTCTTAAACTACTCCACTTTTTACTATCCTCATTGGAAAAAGACACTGCATGACTTACACTGGATTCTGGTAGTAGTTCAGCGAGAACTAACACTTCCAGTAAAGACCAATTATATAAATATATGTATCTATTTATTGTAATGGCATCCACAAAAAAAGTCATTTCAAGCAGAGATTAGAGAAACTTACTCAAGAACTTAGTGCTGTTTTTTCTCCAGCATGAAGTTAAATTCTGTAGGCCCTGGAACGCTACTACACAGATTATAATTCATAGAATTGTCAAACTACTTGTGCTATCTTATTTTAAAATGCTGATAGCAGTTGCATCATTGACTCATGGGGACTTTTTGGCTTTCTTCAGGTCAGGCAAATTCTGTGAGAATTTTGTAACTTTTTTTTTTTTTTAAGCCAGAAGAATTTTTTTTTTCTCATATCCAGAAAGGTCAACATAGCAGCAGGCTTGGCATGAGAGCTAATTACTGGATAGGAAAAAAAAAAAAAAAAAGATACAGTAGAAAAAGAAGACCTAAACCTCGCGTGTCTTTATACTTCTCCAGAACACCAGCCAAGCTAACAAAGAACATAAAGTAGTCCCTGTTACCTTTGAGTCCCTTTATCTTCTAGAAAGGCCAGCTCCCCTCCCTAGACCCCAAAAGTTCTGGATGGACAGGACATGGGGATTTAAAGTACGGAGAATACTCAAGGTGATGGCTTCTGAAGTTTCAAGAGCTCTTATAAAGGTACTGAACAAAACATCAGTCATATTGCAAAAGGGACCAGACTTCTATGTTAACCTTCAAAGCCTTTAACACAGGGGGTTGTTTTCTGTGACAGTATTTTCCACAATAGGTCCAGGAGAATAACTATGCCTTTACCAAAAATGCAGCAGGGGGAAATTTTGATAGGAAACCAGTGATCGAGCCTACTTCAGAATACTTCCACGTGGTTTTAAAAACAGCTGCCACTTTTCTTTTCTGATCTAAAGAATAATTAATCACCTGCTTTTTCAAATTATCCTGGCCCTGAATACGCATTTTTCTTACCTGATCATCTTAAATCAATCATATTTAAGGAAGAATTTCTTAAGCCCTCTCAAATAGAATAGGGCAAAAAAATTGACACAGAAAAGACATTAGTAGGAAACTGATTCGTAAAATCTTCAAAGCAGAATTACATATGACAGTACGATATTTATAGAAATACGAACCATCACCCAAGGTTTAAAGCTGCCATACACTCTATGTTGTGTTCCAGCTGGTGACTGTCAGAGAAACAGGACTGTCATTATTCAAACACAAACACCACAAACTACAAGGCTCAGAAGGAAGCTTCTGGAATGTGAGAACAGCTCTGTACCTGGGTCTCAACTCAGGAGAGACTCATCTTCTGCAGAACTGAAGAACTGTTCAACCACCTCTGAAATCAGACTAGCCATACCTTTAACCTCAAGAGTTTATCTAAGAGATGGAAAGAGTTCCCAATCAGCTTCATCACGATACTAAATCATTTTTTCCTTGTTTCCTAGTTATATTGCCCAGTTATGGGATAGATTGGTGACAACCTGGAAAAGACAAGACAGCAGTGACTGGTGTGGTGTGGATCAAAGTGACACCATACACTGAAGAGCCTGCCATGACACGCTGTATCTTCTGCCCGCAGCTCTCTCCTAGACATCAGGTTTGGGTAACTCATTAGGAGGAGAGCTGACCCCTTGCCAGCACCACCTTCGCTGAAGCTCTAGAGGCGGCTACAAGAAGGAAGAAAGGATTTGAAGCTACACCCTCAGGTACTGCAGTGCCTCCAGTCATTGCATCTGCATGAACTAGCCTTGAATCACTGCTAGAGAGGGGCCACTGCTGAGGAGGTGCTTGGCTTGTTGCCCTTGAACCAATCAAAGGAAAAACTTCCAGACAAATTAGGATGAAGGAAAGAGAATAAATTAAGGAAAGGATAAGACAAAGCAAGAAAAAGCTGAAAAAGACCTTCCTCAACTTACAACTAACCAGTGCGTGCCACTGGTCATGGTTTAGTTTAGGTGACAAAAACACTCAGGAGCCACTGCAAGAGACAATGCTGCCTGTAGGTGTGTTGTCTGTAGACAGTGCGGGGTGCGAGATCATACAGAAAATACCAATTGCTAAATCCTGACATAATTCCATTTAAGGCCTCAAAGGCTTCCCGTACATTTCCATCCCGACAGCTCCTTTTTCAATCACAGGGTTTTGCAGACCCAGTACAAGTTTTAACAAACATCCATTTTCTAGGAGCACCTTTCAGCAAAAAAAAAAAAAAAAAGCACTGACTTGCAGGAATGGGAAATATAAAATCCTACTTCTGATAACTGAGAACGGAGGCACTGAGTTACTCATGTCCACAATGACATATTATCTGCCTTTAGCCTCGAATCTTTACGCATAACATTTCTTGCGCACGGGAACACACTACTTGCTAGGTTTTTCATTCAATTAAAATATTTTAGTGTATTTTGTCCAGTTTTACCTTTAGTCATATATAACCACCCTTTGTTACAAGAATGCTAGGAAATCATACATTAATCTGCTGTAGGGGTACTCCAACCCATGAACACAAAACACGGTAATAAAGTGTACTCTGACATACTGAATTCAAAACTCATTCAACATCTGGGTATTTACAGGGCAAAGTTTTGAGAAGCTATAAAACCTTCCAAAGTCACTGGTTATTCAAGAATTATTACAGCTATGGCATATATAAGTGATGAGGAAGTGACAGTTTTTCAATGAAATTTGTCACACAACCCAACAATACACAGTTCCCAAGGTGCCACAACTGCTGCTGAGGTTGCATGGAAAAGCTGAGCGGGAGGCAGAAGCTGCAGAAAGACACTGTGCGGTAATTCTAACGGCTTGGAAACTGCAACACCTTCACCCCAGCTACCCTTTAGACAGAGCAGTGAGAATGTACCTGCATATCACTGTCTGAGTGGCAAAAAACTGGACTGCAGAACACAGGTCAGAAGCATCGCACCATGATGCGATACGAAAAAACCCAAAACATGATAGGTAAAGTCTGATAGGTCAGTGGTTTTGCAGGTTGAGGAAGCCACTATCTTCATGCATTTTTAAAAGTAGTTTATTATGTGAACAGCATGTGAATTGCCATGATTCTCAACAAAACCTATCTTATTCGGTATCAGGACGCTAAGATAATCTGCAACAGACAAAACTGAAGGAAACCAAACAATAGAGGCAGATAATGATAATAATATAAGTCTTATCTTAATCAGTATGGTTTGCTTTTAATTACCAGTTGATTTAAGTACCAGTATGTACTACCCTACAGATTAAGCGCATCACAGAAGCTGAAGCAGAACCACTTCCATACTGAAAGCGAAGTCCACCAAGACTTATTTGTACGATGCTCCATCTGAATTACTACAGCTATGTTGCATCAAGGACTAGCTCTAGTCTGGAAACAATTTAGTCGCACCATGCAGTGCAGAAACCAAACTAATAAGGCACGCTGTGCTTGAGCTGGCTCCACATAAAGCTCTGTGCAGCATTCCAGAACCAGGAACGTCCAGCAGAGCTGATCCAGGTCCAACACAGTTTGTGAAGCCCAACTGATCGCGGCCCTGCCAAGCCCAAGCACATCCTCTTGGACCCGTCCACTCCAGCGTGAGCGACTAAACCCATCCAACCACTACGAGGTGCAGATATGTTTCACTGTCTCCTCGCGAAGCCAGCACAGCCTGAGCAGGGCTGCCCTGCGCCGAGGCCACCTACGGCTGCTGGCGCTGTGACCGGCCCCCCAAGCCCTGGGCACGAGCCCAACCACCCAGAGAGTCCTTTTACCTGGTCACCTCCCCCCCCGCCAAGCCACTCCTCATTACCTCAGCTAAGCTAAAGAAGTCGGTTAGTGTCTTTCTGCACCTTTTGGCTGCTTCCCAGCTCTTCCACGCACCGCCAGCAGCGGCTGAGGCACCGGGACCGCTGGGAACGCCGGGCCGGGCCCCCGCCGCGCTGCGGGGCCAGTGGTCCCCGGGGCAGGGAGCCCTGGGGTCTAGCCCGGCCCCACCACTCCTGCCCCGGCCGCCGCCTGCAGCCCTTCCTCGGGCCCGTCTTCGGGGGGCGGAAGCACACGCTTCACACGCGCCTCGTCCCCGCCGCCTCCGCCTGCGGGCCCGCTGGGCCCCGGCCCGGCCCGAGGCGGGGGAGCAGCGCCGGCGGCTCTGCGTGGGGGGAAGAAGCGCGCTCGGGGCGGGGGAGGCCGCGCGGCGCAGCCGGGCCTCCCTCAGCCGGCTCTTACCGAGAGGCGGCTCCGGAGCCGGGCCCGGGAGCGCGTCCCGCAGCGGACATGGCAGCGGCGCCCCGCGCCTCCTGGCCCCCGCCCGCCGCAGCGCTCCCGGAAGCGGCGCGCTCGGCGGCGGAAGTGACGCCGCTGGCCTGAAGGCGCCTCAGTCCGCGGCGGGATGGCGGCCGGGGAGACCGGGCCGCCTGGCAGTGCCGAGCGCGACGGCGTGGAGACGGGTAACCGGCCCCGCCGTGCGAGAGCGGGTGGACGGGGCTGCAGCGGCCCCGCCTCGGCCCGCGGTCACCGCTGCTGCCGGGCGCTCGGGCTCACCGGCGGCCCGCTGCAGGCCCTGGGTGGCGGTTATTTACAGCGGCCGGAGCCGCGTCCATCGGAAATCCCCGTGTGCGCAGGTCCGCGGTCGGGGGTTTTGAGGAGCTCCAGCGGGTCTTTCAGAAGTTGTTGCCTGTCAGAAATTAGTTCTTTCCCCTTCCTTTTTAGCGAGTCAAAACTTGCTGAGCCTTTAATTTCGCTTCTCCCGAGAGTTCACATGGTGATTTTTAAAAAAATAACACCAAAATCAAGCTGTGTCGGCGTGGTACCCTTGAATATAAATACAGAAAGATGAGAAAGGGGGAGGAGTTACAGGGCAAAACACTTGGGGAACATGGTTTTATTTAAAGGAACTTTTGAGGACCGATTTTATTGCAAACTAAAGCAGAGTAATGCAACATTGCGGTAATCTGAGAAAGCAATTCCAGGAACAGAAGTAGCAGCTCAGACTGGTTTTTAGAAACGCATTGTTACTGACTTAATTACTGCAGCATATCCTCCTGAAGTGTCTTCGGGGCTTTTTCCTCCACTCAGCCTTTTCCTTAAATGCAAGTTTTCCTCTGTTCTCTGAGCCCACACTGGCCTTACAGCTGTTTTCTGTGGAGTAAAGCATGTGATTTACGCACAGTAAGTAGCCTATACTGTAAACTCTCAAATCAATAGAAGATCATGCATTTACCAGATCCCCACGTAAAATCCCTTTCCATTTCCTCTAAGAGTTACCAAACTCCATCTGTTCAGTGCTTAGGGGCTGTGAAGCAAGAGAGCTGCGCTGTCACATCGGGCGGCAAAGGGAAAAGGGGAAAGCTCCACCCCAGCTGCAAGTGCTCCTCAGCCAGAACCTGCTGCCTGGAAGGGCAGAAACACAGAGGCAGATTCCTCCAGCAAGCAAGATTTAGGCTTTTAAAATACAGAAATTGCCCCCCTTGGTGTGTGCTGTGGCTCGGATGACTGCAGATTCAGGGCAAAGCTTTGATCGAGGCAGAGTGACATAGTCAGGGAATTATCTCTCTGCTAAGAGGTGCCAGAGGTGTTCTTTATGGGTGACCATTACTGGAGCAGTGTCCAGGGCCAGGAGGGAAATGCATTCATGTTGTGATCAGGCTCTTTGCCCGGTGCTGGTCCTGCAGCGTGTGGCTGGCCCTGGCAGACAGCGTTAGAAAAAGAAGCATCTTAGTTCTTTTGTGCATTCACACAAGTAAGCATAAAAGCTGCCTGAGGATCTTCAGGAGAGACATCCGAAGGACCCGTATCTCCACTGAATGTAGGCAAAGTCTGATACAAACATTGGTCCTATCTTTGGAAAGACTTGAGCTTATCTTTCACGTTCTCTGGTGGGTGTAGGAAGGCTGCTGACTTCCATATGAATAATCAGTGTCACAGGTCAGATATACTTTTCTTGTCATCAACCAGACTCTTCTATGTAGTTTAGGGAACCAAAAACTGTTGTGAAAACTCTTCCCTCCCCTGCCCAATTTCCTGTGATGGATTGAGCAACTTGTGTCAGAAAAGGAACCTCAAGTGTCTCATGATGCGTAACAGATCTCAGCACCCTGGAAAAACACTTTGCCCTCGGCCCCAACTGACAGCAGCCAGCCCTGAGTGAGGAGTCTCCCGTCTTGTCAGAGTGCTTGAATTAGATATCTATCAGCTCTCCTGTGTCACTGTGCAGCGCTGGTTTACTCAAAGTGGCCATGACCTGTTCTAACACTTCACCTGTGGTTGGATATGAAGAACTAGTCAGCTTAATTTCTTGGTAGCAGAAATAGAAGGGCTGGGGGAAGGAATAGTCTACAGTTGCTTGCTACAAGCCTAATTTAAATAAATAAGAACAAAGATACTGAAGTGTGTTAAGCTTTTCTTCTTATCATAATGCCCATGCTGACTATAGTCTTCTGTTACTGGAGCCTCCAAAGTGAAATTGGATTTCCACAGACACATGCAGTCAGCCAAAAATTACTCAGCTGAGTGCAAGAGGCCACTGGTTTGCCAGTTCGGCTATCATAGAAGGCGGCAGGTCAGACAATAGTCCCCTTTGGACATAGTGCTGATCTGGGGATGGGGGCTGAGGCACTGCCAATTTATCTTCCTTTTCTTGCCTATTACTTGTCTGTTACCATTACTTGTCCAGTTACTTGACTGACTCAGGAGCTGGGAGCAAAGGCAAAAGTTCATAATAGCTACTCCCAGACATCTCAGTACTTATCAACACTTATAAATACTTAAAGGGGGGGTGTCAGGAGGGTGGGGCCAGGCTCTTTTCAGTGGTGCCCAGCAACGGGACAAGGGGTAACGGGCACAATCTTGAACATGGGAAGTTCCACCTAAACATGAGGAGGAACTTCTTTGCTGTGAGGGTGGCAGAGCCCTGGCACAGGCTGCCCAGAGAGGTGGGGGAGTCTCCGTCTCTGGAGACATTCCAAAGCCGCCTGGACGTGTTCCTGTGCCACCTGCTGTGGGTGACCCTGCTCTGGCAGGGGGTTGGACGGGATGATCTCCAGAGGTCCCTTCCCACCCTATGATTCTATGATCCTATGATCTGTCAAGTATGGGCCCCAGCAGACCATGCGAGTAGGTAAGATGGGATCAGAGGTGCAGATCTCTGATGGCATTTGAGGAACTCCTTGGACCACGTCCCTTCTAGCCACGCAGGAGCTTCTTCAGATCAGACTGTCTTCACAGACCCATGCAAGCTTCTTCAAAAAGTCATTTCATGATGCTAGCAACTCTGTTCTTCCAGGTCTTTTAGAAGTCTCTTACAGCTCTGATACTGGAATTTTCATGGGAGCTGGGCAGGCAAAGGACCAGGGATGGTGCTATCTGTGCTGACACAATGCGTAGCTTCAGTTGCGTTTAGCTTCTAGCTGCTCACTGCAGAGACTCAATGACATTTCTTCCATGTAAAAGCAGATCATCTGAGCTGTTCTCAGTGCCCCTGAGAACATGAGCCCAGACAGAAGGTGCTTTTCTGCCAGATTATTACAGGTTCCAGTTCTGCCAGTTGCATATGATAGAAGAAATGAGCGTTCATTCTTCTGTCTAATGGGAAAAAGGAAATGTAATATCCTGGTTCTCTCTTGTGTCCCTCAGTGCTTCTTGAGAAAAGATGAGTGACTAATTCACGCATCTCGGTCTGTAATCAGAACAGGGCTGACCTAGATTCTGATGGCATCCTCTTGGTGAATGGTGCCCTCAATCACTGTGTCTGTGGTTTGTCTGGAGCACTTGCGACTCCCTTTCATGCTTTTCAGGTTTTCGGAAAGATGCTTCTGGAACTTCTTGGTGAGAAAGCAGTAGATGATTGGGTCCAACACACAGTTCGTACTCAAGAGGCACAAAGTCACCTGGTGAGCATCATTGAGCTGTTGGCGCAACTGACAGTTTTCCTTCTTCCAGAACTCCAGAACAGTCAGGGTCCAGGGCAAGTGCACTATGTGATGAGGTACAAAGCTTAAGATGAACACAGCCAGCACCGTGCAAACCATCCAGAGCGCCCTTTGCTTAACATGAGCACTCTTCCGTGGCTGCGCTGATTTGGAGAACAGGGTCCTGATAATGATGATGTTCCAGCTTAGTATAAAAATGAAAATTATATAGAAGAGGATACAGATGATGACATGAATGGCGAGAACAGCTGAAACGCCGCTAGAAGAGTCATAGCGCTCAAAGCACCGCGTAAAATTCTTCGAATTGATCTCCTCTTGATTAGTATTATTGTCAAAAAGGTAATACAAAGAGCTGCCCACTATTATGATCCAGATAGCTGCTGATAAGTAGATACCCCTTCTCTGGGTGGTGAACTGAGCGGCTTTAATGGGATTAGTCACAGCTTGGTAACGGTTGTATGTGATGACCGTCAGAAAGGCAACGGAAGAGTAGGTGTTAACGAAAAATAAACAGCCAGCCACATTACAGAGGAACTCAGGCATGATCCAGTCTCCCTGGTGGTGATAGTAAACAATCCACATTGGCATTGTAACCAAGAAGAGCAGGTCAGCTACTGTCAGATTCACCATAAATATCTTGATTTCATTGAGTTTCTTGGTGGGGTAAATACGGCTGAAAATCCAGAGCACGTAGCAGTTGGCGACAAAGCCCAGAATGAAAATGATGCTGTAGAAAACAGTGAAGAGGTTGTAGCGGAAGGCAGAGTCTATCTGGCATGAATCAGCACTACCTTCAGCACCACCTTTGTCCGCTCCAGACATCGTGGTGCTGAGTGAGCACGTCTGAAGCAGACCTTCCCGACGTAGCTTTTCTTCTTACCTAAAAATACAAAGCATAAAACGAGCTGATTGGTATGGTGCCATTGCTAAACCAAACCCCACCTTTCATTTTCAGCTGTCTGTGACCACAGGAGTTCTGCTCCGTGCCTTGGCTCCAGCCACAGACACCTCCCCTGACCACTTGGTCCTCTCTTCAATGCCATTTCCACACCATACTAGCCTTTGTGTCTTCAGCCAGCATTGTTTGCTGCAGCGCGGATCTGAGATCACTAATCTCTAATCTCAAAAGACTTTTCTGTATGAGGGTTCGAGGGTTCTTAGATAAAATCATCTGTTACTCCACACCGTCTTGTCTAAAGCTTCTTAATCTTTTCCTATAAGCAAACAGGTTTTCTGGGTCTCTTTTCCCCCGCCGTGGTTCCTAATGCTTTCTAACTTGCCTACATTTACTTTTACCTAGAAATTCCAGAAGTGAAACAATATCGGGAAAAATGTCTCACTAGTGCCATTTCCAGAGTCAGCCTCTACTTGTTGTTTTCTGACATTTTCCTTCTTACACTTGTAAAGATTGTATTTGTTTTCTTAGTGGCAGGCGCCATAGGATCTCACATTCACTTCGTAGGCTACCAGCGTTCTCAATTTTATTACTCAGTGAATGAGGTAAAAGATGAGTCACTAATCCTCAAGGGTGATGTTTTGTGGTACATTGTTGATTTTAACTACGGTTTATTTCTCTTAAAATCCTGTCTGTTGTCTATTGTGCCATCATTTTGAATTCAAGTTGTCATCAAATCAGCCTGGCTCCTTCCCACCCCCATTTCTGCATCAAATACAAGTGTCAGCAGTGGCGATTCTGTACGTTCCTGTGTCACTGGTGAGGCTGCTGACAAACACTGTCCCTAAAGAGGCGCCTTCAGGTTGTAATATTACCAGTCCCTACCTCAGTTAGTGTTTCTCCAAATCTTGCCCACAGTTTGGACATATCAAATTCCTGCATCATCAATACCGTATGTGTTCCTGTATCACATTTACATGGATTCGGTCTAATCCCTTGTATACTTTAACCTGCTGCTTTTACCTCCCAGAGGACACACACGCCTGTTCTTGCCTTTAGTGAGAGCTCCCTGCCTGGTGCTGGGCAGGCACTTACCTCTCCGTGACACAGTCCTGTAGATCTGCCTTTTTTTCTCTCCCTCTTCCTTCGTGGAAAGATAAGTGACTGATGGAGGTGAAGCAGCTTGAGAACCGCCAGCAAGGACACTAGGTTGCTCGCTGATGGGTTTTTTACTTGGGTTTTAAACATGCTGGGTTTTTTAAGCTAATTTGCAGAATATGGTGGTTTTCCTTGAGAGTGAGTAAACTGTACCGCCAGTCACGAAGCCTAAACTTCTCGTGCAAGATATGATGGGAATGATGGGTGCTGCACACTGAAATGTGCTTGCGCCAGCTCTGCCACCTGTCAGCTCTGGGTTCAGTCTCTCTTTGTGCCCATGAGCTGTTGGTTCCTCATTTACACATTTGCGATTTTCCTCTGCAAATGGGGAAGTCAGCTCTAGCTCAAGAAAGTTCTCCCTTTCTTCAGAAAACTCTGCAAACCCCTTGGTACTTCTTTCCAGTTGTTAGGAGAGGATGGTAATAGTCATCTTCTCAATCCTGTCCCTCCTTACCCCTCATAAGTCCCCTAAGGACTACAGGTATCCATAACTTGCCCTTGGACCTTCACAGGCTGCTGTGTGGTGGGCAACACTGGGCTTTGAGTGTCTTTAAACTCAATCTTTCAGCCATGTTCTATGGGAATTAACAAGTAGCTCTGGCAGTACTAGCACTTGGCCAGGTGACGCATGTACCTGTCCTCTTTCACCTCGATGTCTGCCACCCTGCTGAGAACCCACTGATGTCTGAAGGGTAGGAGCTGATTCAGACGGTGGTCACCAGGAGCTGAGGATGCTCTGGGCTATGACATCTCGGGGTCTGTCCACAGAGGTCTGGCACATCCCTGAGGAGGAATGTGTGACTCCCCGCTGCCCTGCGCAGAGGTCTCAGAGCAGGCAGGGGACCACGCTCTGTGCCCTGTTCTACCTTTGACCCATGCAGGACCCAAGGCAAGTCCTGCTGGTCACAGAATCACAGAATGGTTTGGGTTGGAAGGGACCTTTAAGGTCATCTAGTTCCAAGCCCCCTGCCATGGGCAATTTATGGATCTGTTTTCACACCCTCATCTATGTATGAAAAGTGTTAATTGTCACAACATGGACTTCAATAAATATCTGTGTCTAAGCCCAGCTCTCCCACCCACTGAGGGACCATCGCTGGAAGGCCATACGCCAGTTGGAAGGGTTTGCACCTCTCAGCTCCAGAGGGCACCTAGCAGATACAGACATTCGGGGAAGGGGTGGGACTCTGCAGGGGCAAGGGAAACTAGTGGGAAGCTTTGTGTTTGATACGCTCTTCTGACGTTAGAATAAGAAAAAAAAAAAAAAGATGTCCTAATTACCTAAGATCGTTAGAAAACTTAATTTTTTTTTTTCTCAAATCTGCACAGTAAACCCGCTGTTCTGACCGTCTGCCAACTTCAGCAAATAGTTCTGGTGGTTGGGGCTGGAATCTTTGCAACAAAAGGGCCTCTATCGCTGTAGCACCAGACTTGAATATACCAAGAGTGGGGAAAAAAAAAAGATGATACATCCCACTAGCAGGATTCGTGAGGAGAGAAGTGCCCACATCCAGTACATCGCCACAACTCTTATTCACAGAGTCCCCCCAGGCTGTGCCTCGGGGCACTGTCCATCTACCCCTGCCTTTCTGGTGCTGTGCGTGGGCATGGCAGCCTCCAAACTTTGCCCAGGAGCTCTGGTGAACTCTACCGGTGGGGTCTCCTGGCCTACCCATCAGCTGCCAGATTTAGCAGATGGGGTGGAAGGGAGAATGAACTTGCACACCCCCCTCCACTGCAAAGCCCTGTGCAGAAGGTGGGTTTGAGCTAAGGGGCTGCGCTTTGATGGAGCGATGAATGCACGGATGTGCTCTACGTTGTTAAGTCTGCTAGGAATCTCTGGCAAAGGTGGGCTGTGGGATGGCAGTGCCGTCTCCTGGCCCCAGCAGCACTTGGCAGAGCTCATCTGTCTGCATTAGTAGGCTGTGCAGTGCCAACGCCAAGGTCCTCAGGGAATCACAAGAGAGTTGTTTTTCCCTTCTCACTTGTCAAGCAGATATTCTACCAAATACAGCTAGAAACGAGCGTAGCACCATTGCCCACTAAATTTACTCAATACCCACTTCCTTCTTCAGCCCAAGGAACTCAAACTCACATCTCCCGTGTACTTGTGAGATGTCTTAAGCCCTAAACTCTGGAGTACCCTGCGCAGGACCTCACTCGGCCTCCCCTGTTGAAGCGGTTCCCCTTTGTATAAAGCACGTACATATTCTCCACGCCAGCAGAAGGGAGCACAGGAACAGTGGCCAGGGTGCGGGCTGGCGGGTGTGGGTCCTGTTCTCTGCAGCAGCAGCCTGCGCTGCATTACCAAAATCCCTGGCAACTCTAGCCCAAGCCGCTACCGTGCACACTAGTACACCAGCTGATGATCCCAAGAGGTTTGTATCATCAGCTCCATTGTATGCAGAACTAGAGGTGGAAGTAACCAGCTGCGCAGCGGAGCATGGCCAGGGCAGCTGTGGACTCTGCCCACAGCCTACGCCGACTCCGTGGGCCGTGCTCTCCCAATAAGGGTTTACTGGCTCATGGCTGCAAGGTGCAAAGACCACGCTAACACAAGCTATGCTATCAGCAAAAGTATATTCCAAGAGGAAGAGTACCGATAAAGTATATTTTCTGCTTACCACAGCTGAAAGGATTCAGCTCAATATGTCCGTCTTCAGCTTCAGTAGCACAGTGATGGGTGTTCTACTGAGGGTGCTCGGTCTTCTTCCAAGTGTCACTTTCTCTGACCTGGGGCTGGGAGGTCTCCACGCAGACAGCTCTCAAGAACAGGACACCAGAATGGGAGCAACTGCAGCATGACTGCAGAGTCACTAGAGAAGAGGAAATGTATGACATCAGCTCAAAGGAAATGAGAAATAAAATAAGCTGTAGGGGAAAGGCAATTAACCACAGCAAAGATCTGGAAAGTCCTTAAAGCTGTTTCCTCAAAGTATCTCTGATGATGATCCTAAAGGAGGACAAAGTTGGGATTTTCCTCTAAAAATAGAATAAGAATCCACTCTGTGTCCCTGGTTAGATCTGGGATTAGAGAGTATTTGAGCATTCTTCTTCCAAAGAGACGAATGGCAGAAGCCAGAAGAGCTTTCACTTAATAACTTCGAGGAAAGGAAGTGCCAGAAAAGTCACATATCCCATGGACAGACTCATTCCCTCACAGAGACTCCTTCACACTTGAGTTAGGGCTAAACAGGCCCAGGAATGCAGCCATCCCAGGTCTCCTTTTGCCTCAGGGACCTTCAGTGGACACTGATACACCACAGCATGGCAGGTGGCCATCCACCTGGCCCTTCCACCTTCACGTCATAACCACTGTTATTTGTGGCAGCCTGAAGACCACTCATCGCAGTGATGGAAATTGGTGGGGTGCTCAGGGAGACACCAGTGACAAGCAAAGCTACACATGTGATCCCAGCTAAGCCATAAATCCCAAATTGGAGCTCCCAGGAGGATGGTTAACTTGCCCTCCATGCAGACACTGCTCTTACACCTGTACACAGTGCAGATATGAGCTTGGAGCACCTGTACCATGTCCTGCACGAACCTCACATCTGCACGCACCTACAAGAACCGAAACACTGAGTCTGGTGCCTGGATTTAGCGTGAAACACATAGGAATGGAGACACAAAGTCCATCACCAGCACAAAGAAGTGCCCAAGCCTGCAACAAGGCTGCTGAAGAGCAACGTGGGCCCAAGCGGAAGCAGAAGAGGCCAGTCCACATTGGTGCTCCCCTGGGAAGGCTGCCTCTCCTGTCTCTTGTCATGGAATGCCATCTACGGCAAACAGCCCATGGTACGCCTCGGCCATGTCCATGCTGAGAGGAGCACCAGAGACCCCCATGGTGTGGTGCCATGTCTTGACATAGCCACCAGGGACAGGCTGAGGTTGTGTCCCCTGGGCCACACCAGTTGAGGGCACCAGCCAAACTCCTCTGAGAGCCAGGAGCAGGCACAGACCCTGGGACATCTTCAAGTCATGCTTTTGCTGTTGGGCTGGTGAGCCCTGGCTCTGAGCCGGGACACAGCAACCTCCTCATCAGCCAGGAATATGAGGCACTGGCAGAGAGGACAAGGTGGACGGAAGAAACGCTTCTCCGCCAAAACGCTGACTTTTGGCTTGTCTGACCTCAGGCATCTCAAGGTGATGGGCTGTGCAGCATCAGGGCAGCCAGTGCGGTGCCAGAAGCCACCCTCTGTCCATGCTGGTGGCTGGATGTCCCGAGTCAGGGACAGACAAAGCCCCATCACTGAGCTGGGCTTCTGCGCCTGGGTCAGCTCTTCCCTGGCTCTTCCCCAGAGGGTGCGAACAGCCTTTCCCAGAGCCATTACAGAGGGAAGGACCTGGCACGCACTTCGGCATGGTGCCCCGGGTGAGCAGCGGCAGGATGTGCACCCGGTGCCTGGCAGCCACCAGGAGCCCCAGCTGAGCCCCCGGCCCGGCAGGGCGTCCTGCAAGTGCTCAGCAAACTGCTGCGCAAACCAGGCTGTCCTGCTGCTCCGGGCCCTCCTCCTCCGGGGAAGCTCCAGAGCACCCAGAGGTGCGTGGACACCACAGCTGGCGCCGCAGTTGGCCATGCCCTGAGCTGCTGTGGGATCACCCTCGTCCCCCACAGCAACGGCGTGGGGTGTCCAAGGGACTCAGAAGCCACCTGAGCTGAGCAGGACCCAAACTGGCGCAGCGCGAGGGAGCCCAGCAGCGACAGCACTGTGCGCAGTGCGAGACCCTGCTCTACCTCGTCAGGGTGGGCTGCACGGGGGGCCGGCTCTGTGGAGCAGGGGACCAGGGAACAGCCAGGCTCTGGCTCCGTCAGGCCACGCCAGGGTGATCTTAAGGGTAAGGTGAGGTCCTGCAGCGGTGGTGGAGGCTGCAGCCGTCCCCTTCCCTCTGCCACCATCACTTCTCCCTCCCCCTTCCCCATAAGCCACTGGTAAAGATGGACCAAGGAGCGTCACCCTTCATGGAGCAGACAGAGCCCCGGTTATGCCTGTAAGACTGCTTCTGGGGGCTTAAATTAAAAATGAAACAGAAGCATGCTAATGAGGTTGGCTGGCAGCCAGTCAGTGCCTTGGGGAAGGGCAGCCAGCGAGGATGTCTGGTGACGAGGGAAGGGGAGCGCTCGCAAAGGCTGTAGCAACAGCCAAACAAAGCTTGCTGTCCTGCCGCAGCCAAGTTCTTGGAGGAAATGAAAGCCCAGGAGGTTTTGGCCTGGGGAGGAACTCTCATCAAATCTTCATCCTTCCTCTGCTCAGCCCTGTGTCAGCTCTGCCACTGATGGGACACTCGCACACCACCAAAGTTCAGTGAAAAAGATCTTCCATAAAACCCAGAGAACCAAACAACAACATCACGCCAAGTTCAGTGGTGAAAGACAGAGAGACCTGATGGGTGGAAGCTCCAGCAGCGACACAAACTTTGCTTTCTGATTTAAGCACTCCCACTGGAGTTAGGACACCTCTGGCTGCCCCGAGCTGGGACCTGACCACATCCACGCTGGCCAGGGCCTCCTTGCTGCTCTCCAGATTGACTCATTTTTCAGCTTTGCCTCAAATGCTGAGCTTAGGCCTCAAGCTGTTGAGATTCACAGAAATGCCCAGAACAACCAGTGGGTCATGTAGACTGGCCTCTTGCCAGGCTTGCCCTTGTCCACCTCTGGCCCAGAGAAGCTGTGGCTGCCCCATCCCTGGAGGGGTTCAAGGCCAGGTTGGACGGGGCTTGGAGCAACCTGGGCTGGTGGGAGGTGTCCCTGCCCAGGGCAGGGGGTGGCACTGGGTGGTCTCTAAGGTCCCTTCCAACCCAAACCATTCTGTGATTCTATGATTCAAAGCATGAAAAGTAGAAGGGGACCCAGATTCAGTGCTCCCAGTACGAAGGCAATAGAGAAAGGGTGAGAATAGTCTCCCCCTCCCTCCTGCACTGCGTCGTCTCTGGTTTGCGCTGATGGGTCCCATTGCCCCCGCAGCCAGCACTCCTCCCGCTTGCATCCCTTCCAGCCTGGGGACTCCGATCCCCGGCTCCCCTGGGGCTGCTGCCTGCTTCCAAGCACCTAACCGTGAATCCGGTGTTAAGATGCGTTTTGTTGGCGGTGGCCTGACTTCTGAAGTGGTCACGGCAGTCTTTGACTGCCCTGTTCTCAGTGTCGTTTCCCACTCTTCCAGTCCAGGGGTTGCACCCAGTCTGACATCACTGAATGCCATGCAAGGCCAAGTTAACAAAAAATTCCTGAATGTGCCTTTACTTTTTTGAACCAAACTTGCAATCTAATACATAAATAAGCTTCTTTTACTGTAACTGATTCCCATATGATGCTGTTAAGTAGCCGTAATGGTACTTTGGGTTGTTGTATGAGGACGCTGGATCCCTGCAGCTCTTCCAAATGACATTTTGTGGGAATAACTTCATGCAAGGTGGCCGGTAGGCAGCAGGCTGTTCCCCTCAGTTCTGGCACCGTACCAGCAGCACACGTGGGAAGTGCACCCTGCCTCCCTGTACGCACTGGCTGCCTCTGGCATGTTTCCCTCTGAGACGGAGCCGGTTAGCAAATACCCGCTTTTGATGACCACGTATACATTTTGCAGGTATCAGAAACTCTTTTCATTTTGAAAATACAGTATTATAAGCAAATATCCAGAGATCTCTTTCCAAGAGCAAAACCATGCTGCGTTAGCGGAGAAGAGCTCTCCGCGAAGTGCAAACGGAGGGGCAGCATTTCAGCTGACAGGCTCTGTGTGCGCCATTGACTTCCCTGCTCGGTGACAAGAGCAGCGAGCGAGGACAAGACGAGCCAGCACAGAGCTTCTGAAAGCACCAGCCGCTGCCTCCGGGCTCAGAGTTGCGCGGTGCACGCAGCGTGCAGAACCAGCACCCGGGTGAGCCCGATCCCTGCCGGTCCCGCTCACCAGGATGCGTTCTCCGTTGCCGGGACAGGTCTTTGAGAAGACATGAAATTCCTTTTGGGCTGGCGTGGCTGATGGGCTGACGCTGAGCATCGCTGCCTGTGAGTTTCCACCGCTCGCCTCCCGCCCGCTGCGCGATTTCCTTTTGCTTGGTGCAGGAAACACCTTCTAAATAAACTCCGCAGCTTTCCCCTGCGAGCACTTCAGGGCCCAGCACAACACGTCCCCCACCGTATCACCAGCTCTGCGGGAATGCGCCCTGGCGCTTGGATTGCTCGGCAGGGAAACGTCCACCCCAGCGCCGGAGGGTCCCTCCCGGGGCAGCGAGCGGCGGCGCTTCCCGGTGGCCATTTGGCAGCTACAGAGGCGGGACGGAACGTCTGCCGCCGCCGGGATAACCCGGGCCGGGAACGGGACCGGCTCCGGCTGCTCTGGCAGAGGGATCCCGAGCGCAGCCCCGCCGCCCCGGGCATGGGATGAGACCCCGGGCATGGGGACGAGCTCCCGGGCATGGGATGAGCCCCCCGGGCATGGGGATGAGCTCCGCAGGCTGCCGCGACAGCGTTTGTGTGCTGCAGCCCTGAGCTGTCGTAGCTCCACTGGAGGGGAAACCCCCCCCACATTGAGCTGCCCACGGCCGGGTCACTCTGCTCCACGCTGTGCGTTACCTCCCGACAGCGCTGCCTGTCCCCTGCCCTGGGCAGGCTCTGCCCCGTCCCCCTGTCCCCCCGCCTGGCAGGGGCAAGGGCAGGGCCACATACCAGCGGGATGAGGGACCTGGGCTCCTTGAGACGCTCTGAGCATTGTCTTCTCTCCCTCGTGGGAGGAGGGTCCATGGCAGGGCTTTGCAGCGCCCAAGCAAGGCCGGGGTCATTCCTGCCCCCCAGGGTTGGGATGGCACCCAGAGGAGGGCAGTCCCCACCCCCACGGCCCCAAAGGCAATGGCAGCGCTGGCCTGACTTGTGCCATCACAAAACACCTCATCCCTGCTTGCTGGGCACGGGGAGTGAGCGTGCGTCTTCCCAGTGCACCGGGGACGGGAGGACAAGGGTGGCTCTGAAGCCCCTGGAGCTGTCTGAGATGCCACAGGCCAGAGACACAGGGGGGACGCGCAGCCAGCTGGTGTCCGGAGACACCCACAGGCAGGAGGAGCCGGTGGAGCTTGGGGATGGAGGCCAGCACCCCAGGAGAGCAAGCAGAAGGGAAAAGAGCCTCTTACCTCTAGGCCACAGAGCTCCTGGCCCAGCAGACCCAGCCTGACAGGTCCCTGCCACAAGCGGAGCCACCGGCAGGGCCGAGCCATCAGTGCGCTCCCGCCTGGGAAGAGGCTCGGACGGGAAGGAGGGCGCTGGGCTCGCTCGCAGGTGAGTGACTCACTTCCCTCTTGGCTCTTGCGACACGGCTCAGACGTGCCCCGGCTGCGCCCTGGAGCTCGACACCAGCTTCTGTGGACCTTCCTCGAGCAGGTCGCGGGAGGAAACAGCAGCAGAGGCTCCGTGCTGGCCAGGGGCTTGTCACTCTCCCATGTCACCCTGTGCCTCGCAGGCCTGCGATGGGGCTCCCCAGCCTGGCCAGGGGGCACGGAGGTGGTCCAGTGCTTGTTCAAATGCTTCCATTGGAGGTGGAGACTTGCTGCAGCAGGGCAAAGCGTCACGGTGAGACTGCTTTGCTGCGTGAGTCCCCGCACAGGGAAACGTCAGCTAGAAAAACATCGCAGGCTGTGGCAGCTAGTTTCCCTGCCCTTTCTGCAGCATTGTAACCCCCCCTTGGGGCTTGTGCCCCTTCAGCCTGGGAAGAAGGGGTGGACGGACGCACGGGGACCCACTCCCTCTTGCTGCCACAGTCCCAGGGCAGCAGCTCTGGCCTTGCTCTGCTCAGGTTTCACACGGGATTTCCTCAGAGGCGTCCTGGGGCACTGGCATCGCTTAGGTCACAGGCGTAACATTCGCCTGAGTCACTCATGGTGTAACAAGAAATCACACGTGTCTCTGTCTGCTCCCTGTATTCATCGTGGGCTGTTTAACAAGGAAAGGTTGTTGGCTTTTCTTTGCCGTTAAGGACTGGCACTGGCTTCTGCAAGGAAGGAGGCATGAGGTTTCTGAGACAGCCCTGAAGGGACAGATAATCACAACTGGCCAATGCATAAAGGCATGTTGCCAACGCATCAGCGCAGGCACACGACCTGCACCGCTATCAGAAGGAAGTGGCTCTTTCCACGTCCTGCAGTCCCCCCATCTAAGCCGGCCAGACACCCAACTGCCGCGCGCAGAGCTGCCGCAAACACCCAACTCCCCAGCCAAACAGAAAAGCTGCAGCAGTTTATGGTGCAGGTAAGTTGTGGCCTTTCTCTGCAGAGGCGGCCGCCAGCATCCTCTTGTGAATAAGGCAAACTGGGCTACGCCCGGAGGAGCGTGGCCGGCAGAGGGAGGACAGTTCATATCCCCTCTGCTTGGTACCGGGGATGCTGCACCTGAAACTGCGCGTGCAGCTCGAAAGGGATGTGGAGAACTGGAACGGGACTGGCAGAGAGCTGCCACCACGGCCCAAGCCCTGGGCACGTCCAAGGGAGGGAGCCAGCCGCACCGGCCCGGAGGCCAAGGGGCAACATGATGACTACCTGCAGCTGTCGGAAGGGAAGTTGTAAAGAAGAAGGAAGTGAATTCTTCTCAGTAATGGCAAATGGTGTGAAAAGGGGCAACAGCCACCAGCTGGGGTGCGGGACAGTCAGGATGGACACCGGTGAAATATTTTTGCTAGAAGGGCTGCGCGTCCCCGGGGCAGGAATCCGGAGAGGCCGAGGGTCTCATCCTTACCACCTGGCTAGATAAAGCCACAGCTGACCTCACCTACCATTAGTGACAGCCCCACTTCAAACACGAGGTCGAATTAAAGACCCACAGAGGTCCTTCCCCAAAACATTTCAGTTCTGTGATTTGAAATGCAACAATTGCACCGGCACGTGTGCCGGCGTTATTTACCTTTGCAGGTGCTCTCCGTGTCATCAAAATGTGCTCCTGCAAACACCGCTCCACCCAGAAAAAACGTACCGAAAGTTAGAGAGGGCCTGCCAGCACTTGGAAAGGAAACAATTTGACCAGATACGAGAAGATGGGTGACAAAAGAGAACGGGTGACGCAAATCCCATCAACTATCTTCAGGTTACATCCTTGTTTTCTTCAGTGAGAATCTGGTAGTGGCTGTGACGCAGGGCACTTTGCACCTTAATGTCAATATTAACGCTACGTCTGCACTTCCCTGCTGCTGCAGGACAACTGAATATCCCAGAAAGGGAACATGAACGGAGCAACCAGGTGGCCAGGGAAGACCATAATGCAGGAGAATCCACTTTAATGTCACTAAATCGGCTGAGGCAGAGATCTCCTGCTGCAAAGGAAAGACATAATGGCCCCAAAGTACGTGTCCATTCTTGCCCTGGGAGTCCGAAGCCCTCTGGCCGGTGTGACATGGAGGTTTCCCAGTAGGAAGGCCGCCGAGCCTCAATAGCAGCTCAGCTACATCCTAGATCTACCCGAAGTGTGTACGACGCTCTCTGCATCCCTGAGACGGGAGCGGGAACGATGGGAGCCCAGCCTGGAGGAGCAGCGCTCCCCGACACCTGCCCATTTTGTGCACAACGCGAAGCCGGGGCTGAGAGAGCTTTACCTTTCAAGGAGCAACAGGAGTCACCCCCGGCGCTGAAAGCAGGGCAGCCCGCAGCGGCAGGAGGTGCACTGCCAGCAGGTGTTCTGGAAAACAAAACCGAGGACGTTTCGAACCGAGACGGTGCAGCCCTGCACACCGTCGGGCCCAGCCACGCCACGCTGGTGGCCAAGACAAAAGACAACGCCCCTTTTCTGCTTGTGAATTGTTGGGCTCAGCTGCCTGAGCAGGAGAAGCTTGCTCAGACGGCGGCTTGCTCGGATGGCGGCTTTCAAGAGGACAAGGAAGCTAAGACAGCCATTTGGTCTACATGACGCACTGCAACCGCCCAGCTCTTTCCGAGGGAAGCTTCCTATGTTAAGGCCAACTTCTCCCAGTTTCTGTGGTTTTAAGAGGGCAGAGAAAGAATCATAGAACCATTTAGGTTGGAAAAGACCTTTAAGATCATCAAGTCCAACCCTTAACCTAAAAAAAACTAGCAAAAGAAACTCTCACCTGGAAGGAGAGGAGAGCACAAGCCCTTGATCTCTCCCACCTGGGTCCCTCTATCCAACACTACACCTGCTGCAGTCAATCCCCCAGAACTCCAGTTATGCTCCTGAAACACAAATCACGTACAGTGAAAGAGTTGTTACTGCCCAAGGAGAAGGGGTGGAGGAACGAGGGGTTTTCCGTGCATTTACAGACAGCATCTCTTTGGGGAAGAGGAGGGCTGGAGGGAGGCCCAGCCACCCAGACAGCGTAGGACGGTGGTGTTGGATCCAGGCCACCTAGTTCAGTACTTCATGTCCAGCAGCAGTCAGCAGATGACGACCAATAAAGAAAGCGAACGCGGTGTGATGGATCCCTCATCGTTCGCTCCCAGCATCTGCCAACACGGGACAGAGACTCGCGCAGCGAGCAGTGACACCAGCGTCTTCACGTAGCTTGATGGCATTTATTTGCGTGAACACATATACATGGATGAAAATTAAAAACTTCCGACCCCAACAATAGTCTATGTTGAGTTCTACAATCCACCGCAGGAAAAGCGTTTCTGTGTCTCTTCCACCCATTTCTTGCTGATTTCTCTCCATAACCTCTCGTTCTCCAGTTCAGGAAAAGAGCACCCTTTGATGCCCTGGTTCTCCTCTGTCCCATTTTAAAAGGCTGTGCAATAAAGCTTGCGTAAAAATGGGCATCCATGTGAACTGTAAGGCATGGCCACAACGCGGCTTTGTAGCGCCAAAGACAGTATTTTCCCTTTCGCTCTCTTTGCCAACAGCACTCTGTTTTACACAATCGCTGCCGCTGAGTGACTAAGAAATGGCTCCTGAGCAGCAGCACCTAATTCAGAGCACATCGCTGTGTTCACCAAACTATCATAAATGCAAAGTAACACACTAGTTTATGTCTTATCAAGAACAGATTTCACCTCTGGCTGATCAGCCAAGCTTTTTATACCTTCCCTAACTTGGTCTAGCCTTTACCCAGTATTTTTTTCTACCCAGTGAAATCTAGCTAATCTGGGGAACACCTGGTGAAATCTAGACCTGGGCCTGTCTAGATGCTCAAGGGATCCTCCACTCTCATCCCTGGGCTCCAAAGTAGCACCAGACAGGAAGGTCTTGCACCTGGTTCCTGCTGCAGTTTCCCCAAGTGACTTGCAAAGGTTTTTTTCCTTTCCCATCCCACCGTGGCTGAACAGCAGATACACCCGAGCAAATCACGGATGGAGGGGATGGCAACCCCCCTGCCTCCGAAGGGAACCAACAGCTTCGGGAGCGACCTCTGGACTCCCAGCAAGGAACAAGGAGCTGAGCTGGGATCTGGTAGACCCCCATGTACGTTCTGTGGGAACTGGACCTGGAGGACAAGTTATTTGCACAGAAACCCAAAGCCAAGACCCTACTGAATGGTGCTTCTGCAGCTATCTGGGACCTTTTCTCCTCCAGAAAGAAAAAAAAAATTACCCCTTATTCCCACCGATGTATTTTCTTGTCCTGCACATCAAGGACAAACATTTCAGTCTATGAGGACCGCTCACCCAAAAAGACCTCCAAGGAGGAGGTAGGCCTCGAGATCTCTCCCTCTGCAACATTTCTACCTCTTGAGATGAAACGTTTCGCTCAATCCACCCCGCTGCCTCGGCATGCGTGGCAGAGCCCAGGCAACAACAGCCCAGCCGGCATCTGTGGGGGCCCACATAGTGCATTCACTTATTTCCACCCAGGGAATTCAAACCAGTTTGCTTTTACAAAGCTTGAATACCGGTGGAGCAGAGAAATACTGAGCAAAGGGCCGGGTATTTCACTGCCGCTAACGCCCGCCTGGCAGGTGGGAAGCTTCATGGGGCTTGGCTGCGTAAATAAGAGAGGAGAAATACTGCGTATTCAGACACAGAAGCATATCGTAGGCAGGACAGGAAGAAAAGGAAGCAGGAAGAGCTGAACTGACAACGAAACAGCATTATTATAAGCTACACATTTTGCTGCCCCAACCAAGACACACCCAGTGGGAAACATGACTCCAAACGCAGAAGCCCACAGGACTAGTACTTCAGTGACTTTGGCCACAGGCTGCAAGTGAGCCACTCCACTTGCCAAATTCTCAAAAACATACACGTCTCTGAGAAGCAGAATCATAGAATCATAGGGTTGGAAGGGCCCTCTGGAGATCATCTCATCCAACCCCCTGCCAGAGCAGGGTCACCCAGAGCAGGTGGCACAGGAACGCATCCAGGCGGGTTTGGGATGTCTCCAGAGACGGAGACTCCCCCACCTCTCTGGGCAGCCTGTGCCAGGGCTCTGCCACCCTCTCAGCAAAGAAGTTCCTCCTCATGTTGAGGTGGAACTTCCCATGTTCCAGTTTGTGCCTGTTACCCCTTGTCCCATCGCTGGGCACCACTGGCAAGAGTCTGGCAGAAGCGTAACACATAATTACAAGCATTTCAAGTTCTCACAGGATTCATCCCGAGCTTCTTGAAAAAAAATTTAAAGAAAGGATCTGCAAGATCAGTGCCATTGGTCAGCAAATACATTACACCGTCTGACGAGAAATGCTACTAGAAAGACCAGCATTTCAATAGCAAAAGGAAGGACTCTGGGACAAGAGTGACTGGGACAGATCTCTTCAGCTAGAAATACTTTGACAGGGGAACAAGGGGCAGACAAGTCAGAGGGACAGCACGTCCTCTGGGCGAGAGACTGCGCTTGGAAGTACCGTAGTACCCGAGCACTGCCCATTTCTTAAACCCAGGAACCAGAAGAGATTGCATTTGAGAGACAGCACTGCAAAAGTTAACGGACGTTTTCCCCAGAACAAACGTGGCTAGTCGTTGCCTTGACAAGGAAGTTGTGTCCTACCAACACGTTCCCAGGGAATGGAGGGTCAGGCTCTGCCAACACAAAGGAATTCCAGCGCCTGAACAGAGCAGTGCTGCACAGTTCAGTGTCTCCCAGGCCTGTCGGCCCACAGTAGTCTGCAGCTAGTTATTGTTTGGCTCTTGTGTGCCACCCAGGCACCACCGACATGTTATTTTTTAAGCTATATTTCGCCCTTTGAGGTTCATCTCAAGCTGTCTGTCTAGCAGGTTATACCTAGCAGGACAAATAAGGTAAAGAAACTGTATTCCTGTGTTTACACAGAAAATAGGAACTGTATTCTACTGTTCTAAGCGTTACTTAATGTATAAAACACCAAAATACCTTCATTTTATTAGGGAAGGACGTTTCACTTCACATCTGGTCACACAGACCAGGGCATGAGAGGAAAAGAAAAGGCAGCGAGTGGAGAGCACCATCCGCCTTCCAGCACACTCATCTAAGTCCTAGGCCCTGTCAGAAAGCACTGCCTTCCTTGGGAGCTGCTTTTCCTGCAGCAATCTGTTTGGTAACACAACAATTTGATCACGTCGCTCCTCCCTAGCAGGCAGAAATCCAAGGCAATTACTCAGAATTGAGAGTTAAGACACCAGAAGATGGAAGCTCTGCAGGGGCAGCAGACCCAATCTTTCTGAAGAGAGACCTCGTCAATGGCCAAGACACCAAGAGCAGCGCAAAGGAGTGCGCTCATTTGAAGATCAGGGCACATAAGACAGCAAGCCCAAGTGAAAGGAGCTGGCTAAGAGCAGTGAGGAGGAGGAAAAGCAGTATCTTCACGGAGGCAACTACCCACAGGACCCAAGCATGGGGATGGCCATCAGGACAGATAGCAAGAGTTTGCAGAAAGGTCTCCAGAGGAGTCTGCCAGGCACACGTGAATCTGTAGCATACTCCATTTTGAACATCTTTCAACAGTTGAGAATCTCCTAAAAACTTACAATCCACACACAAAGCAGGACTTCAAAAATGAAAACTCATGACTGAGCGCATCCCACAGCTCCGAGGAGTGACACTCCACGCAGGCGCCCAAGCCCTCCCAACCCATCCACGCTCCCCAAAGGCACAGCAACAAGCTCAGTGTTCAGCACAGGGCCCCAGCCTCCACCCATCCGGGCAGCACCCGGGGAAGAGACACCCCCTCCCCACCCTCCCGGCTGCCACTCCACAGGACTGTCACTTCCAAATTGAAGTCAGAACAGACTTTGGGATGACAGCAGACCCTTACCAGCGAACGTGTTCACGCCGAAGAGCAGCAACGCTTCAGTGGCCAGCACTCAATTCACACCCTTGCAATTGTATTTTTTAATAATTCCAAGGAAAAAAAAAAGGTAACTTGGGTAAAAATTTATTTTACATACAGACCATTGCAACTTAACTATTAATCGAGAGAAGTTATTTTTCCTTTACAGGAAGTGCCCAGCTGGCCTGAGATCAGCAGAAGTCTAAGCCTGAGAGCTGTGATTTTAGTTTGGAAATCAGATCTTGGGGGAAGGGTCCTTCCAAGCACCATTCAGTTCAGCGAGGAGCTGCAGGATTTTAACTGCAGGTCAGCTGCACTGCACAGTGCCGGAAGCAGATTCCCAGAGTCAGTTCAGACTTTTCCAAAGCTGAACTTGCTGAGAAGGATGACCTGGAAAGGTAAGGATGCACTTCCAATATTTTTATCAGCTCTCAAACTAGAAATGAAAAGTGGTGAAACAGCACAATCTCTGTGAAGTACAAAACATCAAGTTACAGGGCAGCGGACAAACGGGACAGCAGTAATGGCGGGGACCCCCCTAAGCCAAGTGTTCTACATGTAGCGGGTTCCTGGCCGCGTTCATACTATGGCCCTAGTTCAAATGGACAGAGTACAAAAAATACTTTGACCAATAATTAATTGTACTGGAAACAAACAGTCTACTAAAAAGCAATTCTTACTCTAGGTGCCAATGAGTCCTTAAAAGCAGGGAGGGGACTGAGGAGCTGCGCTTGGGCAGTGCTGCCAGGATCATTCCCGCTGCTCCATTTTTACTTTGGGAGGTCGCAGGAAGGTCCTGTTTTTCTTTTCTTTCTTCCCCTTTGTATTTGCCTGGAAATTTCTCCAGCTGTCCACTCGACCATCCCGACTTTCCTGGGCACAACAGAGAGGAAATGGAGTTGAGAAGCGCGAGAGCCCGCATGTCACAGCATTTCACCTCTGGTGCATAATGAGGGAAGAGTTATCGGCTCAACCAAATATTTTGGCAGGCTGTAGGTTTGACCCCTAGAATAGCAGCACAACCACCACAGGGCGACCCCTGATACACCTAAACCCTGAACACAGGGTGGACAGGTCGAAGGGAAGTGACCAGCGCTCACGTCTCTGATATTCACAGGAGATACAGATCCCGTACGTGTTAGCAACCAGGCTGAAAAGCACCAACGACAGTCCACGCTACTGGTTAAACAGCTGCCAGATGAACTTTCACTGGTCACCAGTGACCTGGGCTAAGCAGCAAGTCAAATTTCTGACTAAGGACAAGAACGAATTGCTGACAAAGCTGAGAAAATACTACACCTTAATTTACCAGACCTGTTTCTGGAAAGTGATACCAAAGCCCCAATGGTGGGCTTTTCTCCCCACACAAGGGCAAAACCCAGGTTTGTGCAGGATCTTTTACTAAGTGTCTGCTTAAATTATCTTATAGCACCTGCAGACAAAATGGCTCTGCCCTCTCTAGGGCCATTCCCTGCAGCATAGCCAAGAATTGCTGAGGCCCATCCTGTAAGTTAAGCTGCTGATTACCTCAAAGTTCTTCTGCCATTCTCGCTCTCGTTTAGCTTTCTCTTGTGCCTCAATTTCCTCTTCCCTCTGTCGCTTCCTGGAAGGGAAGCCACAAAGAAGTTATGAACCCACAAGCATCTACTTTAAAGAAACACAGTAATACTTTGAAAACATCTCAGAAAGCTCTTCTGATTTCTTGGAAGATTAAAGCGCTTATCAGAAGAGACAAATATGCACACCTAAGATAGCACAGCAAACAGAATTTCATTTTAAATCTGGAAGAGCAGAGAAGATGGTTTGGCACCACTGTCAGCATGCACGTAATTAATGAGTCAGCTTCTCTCGCTCAGCAAAACATGTTGGGCTCCTTCATAATTCTAGTGGTAAGTCTCTAAAACCGTTGAGAGTACACATTTTGAGAACTTAATACACACTTGAGTATGCAAGGTAAGAATGAATTTTTTTCACTCTAATTTTCATCTGTAATCAAAAGCTGTGCCCTGCAACCATCTCCCAGACTGCCTTCCCCAACCAGTACAGAAATCCCGCTCTATAAAGCGCATCCACACTGAGCACTCAGGCAACATGTCATCAAAACACCCAAAATACTTCAGGATCACACGTGCCACAAGGTATTTCTGGCACTTAATCAAAATAAAAAAAATCAATTCTTTACATGCTAACAACATGCAGAAACGTGTCACCATTTCACTGTTTTGGCTGGCCTCCATGTACACACATAAGAGTATAAAAGCACACCAAATATATCAACGTCTTAAATACAGGAGGGCGGGTTTCCCGTTTGCGTTTCTCAAGCACAGAGCTCTACAACCCACAGGTTGCCCAGAGAAGTGGTGGAATCAACATCACTGGAAGTCAGCTCGACAGGACCGTTGTTAGTCTAATCCAAGGCTCCGCTTTCAGCAGGAGGTTGGACCAGATGATCTCCAAAGGTCCATTCCAACTTAGACTTTTCTAAGACTCTCCGATTCCTCATCCTCCCTGAGGAAACATGAGGGGGGAAGAAGAGCCTGAACTGCACAAGCAGAATGCTGCTCATACCTTTCATGCATTTCTTTCGCTTCTCTTTCTTTCCTCTTAATTTCCAGTTCAGCAAAGAGCTTCATCGTCTGTTTGTATACAGCTTGCTTGAACTGTAAAACACAAGTCCAGTCTTAAAATAATGCCCATTAACACAGCTAGAGAAGTCTGCTTTGTGTAAGAAGCATAAAAAGAATGCAAAGCGTATGTATGCCCACGTAACTCTGTATCCTGCCTCGACAGTAGTCAGTAGCAGCAGCATAAGAAAGCAGCATTGCTGATTAAATTCTGGCCCTGGCACCAGAAAACAACTTCTTATTAGCCTCGTATTGGTTTCATTTGTATTCACGAAGTTGTGCCTAAACAGAACTGTTCATATCAAGCTCTCTTATTCTTCTGTTAAGTCCTGCAACGTTACATTTGACCAGAAAGGAAAAATGGTCACTGCTTGGATAGTAATTTCCCAGCAGATCTTCTTGACGTGTTGTAAAAGCCTAGTATCGGCTTTCCAGTAGGAAATTATCAGCATACTTAAAACAAACTTCATGACCAAAGAACAGCAAGAGACTTCTGAAAATCAACGGAAAATAAGATGGTTATGGGGTTACTGTGGTGACGTCAAGAGGAAAATGTCACTTTGTAGGGGAAAAAAAAAAAGGTGACGCTAATGATGTCAGTGTTTGATAATCATCTATCATTCTGTTAATATCACTTGACTTTTTTAGACTAGAAACCAGGTTAAGAAGAACTAAGTTATGTCATGCCTTTTTCAATAAAAGTGATTTCTGGCAGAACAGCGTATCTATCCTCAACTGCTACATGGAAGAAATAGCTGAAACCGCTCTTACTACAAACATGACTAAGAGCACATTTTAGACGTGCTGCAGTGGGTTCTGTACGAGCCTCTGCTGGCAGCAAGAACGCCACAGTTCCAGCACCCAGAATACAAGAAATTCAGTTAAAAAAAGACTGCATGACGCACAAGCAATGAAGACCTGCTCCACGACAAAGAACTGGGTATTCTGATCTATATAATCTCATGATGTATTTATTCTTTACGTTAGAGTTAAACTATTTTCTAAAATATACAGGTATTACCCAACGCATGGTACTCTACAGTGGCTTATCAGAATTTGTTCTTCTCTAAGTGCAAGGATTTACACCACTCTTAACACGTCTAATAAATATGTCTGTACTGGTTTCAACTCTTAATTCCTCAAAACACGCTTTGTACTGCCCAGTTTCTCTGAACAGGATAGGATATGACTTACAACTTCAGGATCATCCTCTTCTACAGTGGGAGGTTTTCCATCCTTCTTCAACTGCTTCTTTTTTTCTTTTACCTAAAGATTAAGAACAAAAATAAGAGCCTAGAAAGTTTTATCAGGCTTACATAATTGTATCCAAGTAGTTCCGCATTCCTACTCCACTGTGTGGGAAGAACTCTGGATTACAGTAAAATCTTGATTTGGAATGATGTTTTATTTTAGACCAAAACCTCCTGGTCCTAGGTCCAGATAAACACATACGAGATCACTATCACATGAACTGTAGTAATTAAAAATACTGTGTTAGATACTATTCACTCAACACAATCCCTTTGTTGGGCTTTTGTGTTTGTTTTTAAGATATATTCATATCTAATATACACCATCCAAACCAGCAAGAAGTTTATTTTGCTTTGTAATATTCAAAAGACTAACAACAACAAGCAGAACATGAAGTGTTCCTTCATTTAGAGTATCTGAGTTCTCCCATATCAACTACTTTCTCAAGCTTGTTGTGTTTTAGTCCACCCACAACACTCAACTAACTTCTTCGGCCAATGCAATCCAATCTCTTCTTATCTTATAGGTCATTTTCCCTAAAACTTCCCCGTCTCCTGCTGTCACCAGCTATTTTCTTCCACCTACACACATCTGAACCGCATCATTCATTCACAGACTTGAAAAAAAAATATTTAGGTCAGATCATGTGGTTTGACCTAATTATTTCAGGTACTGAATTTCACTAAATTATCTCGCACTGAGCTCAACAGCGGTCTTGGACAAAGCACGTTTGTTCATCCCGTGAAGAGCTCAGAGTCCATCTGCACAGCTTCATTATGAGGTTCGCTCAGCTCACCTTTTAACGCCCTAAACATGCAGCGGGTGTACCAAAAAGCAAATTACGAACGACTGATTACCACTCACCCCCAGGCCTGGACATTCCTATGGAATACTTACAGTGTGTTCCACATATTCTTTTCCTGCCTGGATCACATCCAAGGCCCTCTTCTTTTGCTCCTGATCTAGCAGCAACTTGTATGCTTTATCTACGGCTAACAAAAAGCATCAACGTTAATAGCGCCAGTAGTCACACTCACAAAGCATCACAGGATTGCTACTTGTCGGCCATACAAATTTTGCTTTCTAGAATGAGGGGAGTTGAGTTTGTTTGGCTTTTGGGGTTTTTTTTGTTTGTTTGTTTTTAACACATCTAGGTAAGTGATATCATTATTAGTCAAATGAGATTTGGGGTACAGTGATGGCAGAGACTGGCAGACACCTTTTGGAGTTAGCAGGGTGAAAGTATCAGTCCTACCAAGTGATTTAGTTATAAGGCATGAGGTAAGTTTAAGGTGCATAATGCCTCAACGTAACACAAAACATACGACAGAAGTAATGCGACGGTTTTAAGTGTATGGTCTTTGAATAAAATCTAATGCACAGCTTAAACAGTTTTTCCTGAAGAATCTGGAAACCTCACAGACGTGTTTGTCCCCCTTGCGAACTGATAATGCAATTACCGCCACCTAGTGAAATTTTCTTCTGAAATGCCGCCCCGCGCATCTGCTTCTCCCTCATTTAAAGCACCTCTACAGCAATTCTGTTCTCAGTGGGGCCTCCACCCCTAAGAAACATTTAAACAAGCTACAGAAAAATAGCAGTCCAGCTACTGTCGTACACCGGCCCAGAAAAAGGCTGAGAGCATTACCTTCAAATGCCTTCTGGGCTCTGTCTGCATCATCTTGATTTTTGTCTGGATGCACCAATATCGACAACTGCAAGAGAAAGGATCTTGCTATCAAGATCATTGTGAAAGATGAAAAATATTTCAGAGATGTTTGTGAGGGGAGGGAAATAGTCTCAGATAGAAGGAATCGCACGGGATCACATTCCTTTGTATAGGGACAAATCAGCTGACAACATGTAGAAGTGTGCATTGGTAAAAGCTTATATTTCAAACACAACCCCTGTAATGAACAGGCTGTCTGAGAAAAGCTATAGCTTGGGACACGCAGAACAATATAAACACCCTTCAGCTGCAATGCCTGGGGCTGATACGAACCCAAGTTTTGTAACATTGGTCTTAAGAAGAAACAAAAGCATAAAAATCATCCTCAACCAAAGTTTACCTTTTACTCAACAACGTCTCCCAAAAAGCTCTCCAGTATCCCTAAGGCTGTTCAAATACCAAACTATTTAAAAGAGTGGGTAAGTTTTGCCTTAGGCTCCTTTACTGAAAGGTAAGAAAACTTCTTCCTGTACTCTCTATCCAGCAGAGGCAGGACGCTGATCACTAATGGGCTAACGGGCAACCTTAAATGGGCTGGAAAGCACATCCTCTACCTTCCTCTTCCAGAGGAAGAGAAAGTTCTTTCAAACTTTCCCCATATGCCATTTTTTTTTCAGACCTCTTATTTTTGCTGTTGCTGTATGGGCTCTCCAGCTTATCTGCATGTTTCCTAGTATAACATTCAAAACTAGTCACAATGCGGCAACTGAAATTGCACCGGTGCTGAAGAATGCAAAATAATTACTTCCTGAACTCTACAGATGGCACTTTCTAGCTCACAGGAGAAAGGTTTGCCTCCGGTCCTAAACAGCAGCATGCCACTGATTTACTCTGTGATTTGCTATAACCAATGTCTTTTTCCTTCTGTTGGCTGTTCCACATTCTATATTTGGGTATTTGATTTCTTCAATACCCAATTCCATGCACTTTTTTCATTTCATCACATTGACTTCAAAACATTTCCCTGTGGTATTCTACCAGCCTAAAGCTAAGACAGACCCAGTTTATTGATTCATGGAACTGAGAATTCGGCAACAGACTAAAAGGTCACCCTCCCACTTCCCAAATACAGCAGCAGCGCGTATCCCAACACCAACTTGGCAGGCGTGTTCCTCTGTCAGCCAGCACAGCTTCCCGTCTAAAGACGGTTCTTGACACCTACACCACTAATTCAGATGCGAGGCTACAGCCCTCCAAATATTGTGTTTCTCTGCTGCACGCGCTGATTAAAATTCAACCTTCTCCTGCAGATTTGTCAGCAGAGTAAGCCTGGGGTAACATTTCCTGCGTTGCATGGGGCAATGCAGACGGGTCAGTGAGCAGGACTGCTGCTACCCCAGGTAACCCAGTCACCAAGAATGACTGCTGAAATTCTTAAAGAAATCTCACAGAAAACACATATATTTGAGAAAAATATCTTTTCTTAGTTCTTAATTTCTGACAAATTTTGACCTTCTCTTTGAACTAAAATTCAATAAGCTGATTATACACGGGCATATGAGTTTGCAATAGCCCCATCACACACTTTACAGGCAAAGCAGCATACCACGCATGGACCAGGGACACTTCTGCAGCTCTCCTCTTGTTGATAAAAAGACTGTTCTATGCATTTCTTCCCAAAATGGCTAATCCTCTACCCAAATACAGCTTTACCACCATTTTTCTTCTTCCCAAGCACAGCTGCACAATCGCTACAGAGCTTCTCGTTTCCTTCCAGACGCTTCAAGTGCAAAAGCCAAATACCTGCCGGAATCTTTTCTTTATCTCTTCATCTGTGGCTTCAGGATCCATCTGCAGTACCTAGAAGAGACCATGAGAGCAGAGCAAGTTTGATGACACTCCCCATGTTTCAAGATCCTGGCAGCAAGCTCTCAACACCTGGTTCACTGGCATACAGACGCAACACCAGAAAGCTCCCCCCATCAGGGCGCTGCTTCAGGACACAAATTTTCACCTAGTAAGACACAAACATTTTCAGGACATTCATTCTGCTTTTAGCAATGCTAGATTCCTCTGACTGTGCCTGTGTCCTTTCCACACTCAAGTCTCATGTAGACAGCTGCCATCCCTAAACAGCCACAATTGGTCTAAACCTTCAACCAGTCCCGTAGCAATACTTAGTCTGGTAGAAACAGAAGCATACGGTAGCTTTGGGACACTGTTGTATCATTCATAACGGAGAACTTGGAGCAGGAAATATGCTACTTTGTAAGAATTTATTCATTTTATTTTTTTGAAAGAAGACAGGGGAGTTTTACTGATTGGTTTCCATGAACAAGCCCCCTTGTCTACAGATCTTTAGGGATGTGGCAGAGTTTAGGAGCTCTTTTGTAAATTAATTTACTGAACAGAAGTCCTAAGCAACAACTGAGCCTACTCAATGCAGATGCACGCTGGTCTGACACTAAAAATCGTAAATAAAAACCACTCTCTCACAGGAAGGCTATAGTCTACTTCTAAATGGCTTTCTTAATTTACTCTCCAACTCAAGTACCAAGACCTACACAAAACGGAACGTTGTCAAGGTGAAGCTACTGACTGATCTGGTTGACCAGCTTAACTGGGACTACAAAAAGCACACAAGGCTTTGAAAAGGCAGATGAAGATGATATCAAGAACGAATACACCTGGGGAAAGACAGCTCCAGATGAACACAAGATTGTTTCATTTACTGTCATCCTCAGGCTTTCATACTTGTTAAGACTTTACAACTAACTGCAACTGAAATCAAACTCTGTAATATACAAGGGAATTACCTGTTTTCCAGTGACTCCTTAAAGATTGCTCACTGGTGTGAGCAGTGAGAGTCCTTCTCTCATTCTATGCACTATGCAAGTTCAGTAGGATAAACATCCAAAATAAAAGACTCAAGTAGAAACAGAGTCAAGAGTGTTCAGAACAGAACCTGACAAGCATGCCACCCGTAGATGTTACACTCTCATTCAGAAGTGGCATTAATCTGCTCAATCTTCCAGTGCGGCTACACGAGGCAAATGCGTCAAAAAAATATCGTTTACGCCTGCCATAAAACGTGAAAAAGAGAGTGAGGACACATAAACCATCCTTCTGTATTCTGTAAACCTTCTGCACAGTAACCTACATCTAGAGAATTTCATTCTTTCTTTATGTTCGGTCTTTTTACTGAAATAAATACCCAGTAAATCTGGAGGTTGGTATACCAGTTCAGAAGGGAGAATAAAACATTCAAACTAACCTCAAAAGGGTTCAAGTTGAAATAGGAAGATCCAGGTCGGGTCAGCCTGTCAATTTGGTTTTTTGATGTTAAAACAGAGTCTCGTTTCTCAATTTGCTTTACCTGAAGAACAAGAGAGGCCTATATTAACTGACCATCACCACGTGCTTACCTGTTTTCCCATGTGATTACTATACCAGCCATCATCATCCTGTGTTACAATTCACAATGCCTCTTGCTTATCCCAAGCCTGTAGCTATTTTACTCAAGCAGTAGCATAGCGCATTTTTTAGCCTTTTTCACAGGATGACAGTACTTTTAACATTACATTTTAACTATAAAAAAACCTTAGAAAGCCCGTCTCTCCTATACCTTGCACAACAGCGGTGGCTCTTCCCCTCACTTTGCTCCTGCACCAGCTACATCACGACTCCTTGGAAAGCTAGTGCACTATTGCTTTGACACACAGTTGGTGGGATAGCCCATAAAACACACTAAGTCACACTGGTGCAAGAAATACAAGTCCATTTAATTCTGACCACAGGCTATTTAGTTCAGTTCAGTTTACTTTTTGTTCTTTACACTATTAAGCCAAACCAAACCATGCATTTCCATTCAACGTTCACCTTTATTTACAGAAAACAGCATCCACCAAACGGGCAGCACCCTCCTGTGGGTAGGCCCAGGTAAACACATCCGAGCCGTGCACACCGCACCGGGGACGGCCCGACCTGCGGGGAGGGGACCCCACGCGCCCCCCCGAGTGACAAAAGGCTGAGCAGCGGAGCAGAGCGCAGGGCGACGCCCAGGGACCGCTGAGGGCACGGCTCCCGCCGGATTTATCCGCGGCAGTAAGGCGGAGGCCGAATGCCCGGCTCCTTCCCCACACACAACAGGAGCTTTTCGGAGGGCGGAAGACGCGGCGGGGCCGGCGGCAGCGAGCCCGGTGAACACCCGCTCTCCCCGGCCCGAGCGCGAACCGCCGGCACCTGCCGCTCGCCCACCCCGGCCGCTCGCCCCCTACCCACCACCGCCAGCGGCTTCGCCCGCCCACCCCGCCCTCCCTCCCGCACGCGGCCTGGGGCAGCTCCAGGCCCGCCACGGCCGGGCTGGCGGCCCGGCAGGCTCCCCTCCAGGCGGCCGGGCCGGGCCGGGCCGGGCCGGGCTCCGCGCGGCCCGCCAGGCCCCAGCGCTGGGAGGGGCGTCCGCCGGCCGGCAGCGGCGGGCAGGCAGGGCCCGTGAGGCGGGGCGGGGCCGCCCGCCCGCCGCGGCGGCGCCGAGGGGCCGGTACCTCATTGTAGAAGGTGAGGAACGCCTCCTCGGCGGCGCCCCCCGCCCCGGGCTCCCCCGCCGCCGCCATCGCCGCCGACATGTGACGCTGCGCACGGACACGTGAGCAGGGCGCTGAGGCCGGCGGGGCGGGCTGCGCCCTCGGCACGTGACCGCCGCGCGCGCCATAGCAACAGGGCCCGCCCCCTCCCCGGCCGTCGTCGTCGTTGTCGCCCACCCCTTCCCCGGCGGCCCGGGGCCGGTCGGCAGGGCAGGGCAGGGCAGGGCAGGGCAGGGCAGGGCAGGGCAGGGTCAAACCCGCACCACTGCGCCGGCCGGGGGAGCTCCCGCCGCGCAGGAAGCGTAGCCCGGGCGCGGAGGGCGGAGACTGCGCATGCGCGGACTGTGAGGCGGGGGCGGGGGCGGGTCCCGTCCGCTCCAAGGGCAGGCGGACGATGGCGGCGGTGGTGGCCGTGGCGCGGGGCGGCCTGCGTGGGGCCCTGCTGGCGCAGCAGCAGCGCTGGAGCTCGGGGTCGGGCGCCGACCAGGTGGGTGCGTGGGGCGGGGGATCTGGGGGGTTCCGTCCGTCCTTTCGCCGCTCACCGCCGTCTCTCCCCACAGCTGGGCGAGCTGGGCAAAGGAGCCGGGAAGGGCGGCGGCGGCGGCGGCGCTATCCGGGAGGCCGGGGGCGCCTTCGGGAAGAAGCAGGCGGCCGAGGAGGAGCGGTACTTCAGGTGAGCGGCCTGCGGCGGCCTCCACCCGGGGGGCCCCCCCGGTACGGCGGCCTAGTGCTGGGCTTCTGCCAGGCGCCCGGCCCGGCCCGGCCCTCCCTTCGCCGCTGCCTCGGCTCCGCGGCCCCGCGCGGGAGGGCTGCGGCGAACGTCGGGTGCTGCACCTTGTGCCGTGCTTTCTTGCAGGGAGAAAGAGAGGGAGCAGCTCTCTGCCTTACGGAAACACCATGAGGAGGAGATCGATCACCACAAGAAAGAGATAGAGCGTCTGCAGAAAGAAATTGAGCGCCATAAGCATAAGATCAAGAAACTTAAAGATGATGACTAAGCTGATGCTGTTGTTGAATGTGCATGGCCAATACTGATTGTGGTGTAAAACAGCGTTGAAGACTGTACGCTTTGGCCAACATAATCCAAAAATCGTCCAATTATACTGTGGTCTGCAACAATGTCAAATAAACTACTCACTCTCTCTTTTTCTGCTCAGTAACTGTTTAATGAAAAAAAAATACAATCCACTGTATGGTTTTAAGTTTCATTGTTCTTCCAAAATAAGGATATACTCGAGTAGGCAGTCCTGTACAGAACTTCAGTATTTTGTTTAGATATATTTGAAAAAAATGACCATTTGTACTTAGTGTGCTAACTTTATAGCTAAAGCTGCAAGAAAGGATGGGTAAACAATGATAACTATGTAGGGACCTGTTCATACAGAAATAACTGTCTTGTCTCAAGGAAACTGTCAGTGTGGTGTAGGCAGGAGATGGCTCTCTGCTGAACTAGCAGAATATCAGTAAAAACTAAGGCTCTTTTGTTGCACTGAGTGTTTAGTGCCATAAACAGAGAGGAAAAATACTTCTAAGTCACAGTGATTTCACTTGTGGCGGCGCAAGTTCTGGAACAAGGTGGCTGAGATTCTGACTTCAACATTAGCGTCCTTTTCTGCAAAGACTTTTAACAAGGGCCGTGCTCAGATTTGGGCTCCTCGTTGCAAGAAAGACCTTGAGGGGCTGGAACGTGTCCAGAGAAGGGCAATGGAGCCGGTGAGGGGTCTGGAGCACAAGTCTGGTGAGGAGCAACTGAGGGAGCTGGGGGTGTTCAGACTGGAGAAAAGGGGGCTGAGGGGAGACCTTCTCGCTCTAACTGCCTGAAAGGAGGGGGCAGCCGGGGGGGGCCGATCTCTTCTCCCCAGGAGCAGGTAATGGGATGAGAGAAAATGTCCTCAGCTTGCACCGGGGGAGGTTTCGGTTGGATATTAGGTAAAATTTCATCTAAAGGATTGTCAATGTTGGAACAGGCTGCCTGGGGCAGTGGGTGAGTCGCCATCCCTGGAGGGGATATTCAAAAGATGGGTAGACGTGGTGCTGAGGGACACAGTTTAGTGGTGGGCTTGGCAGTGCTGGATTAACGGTTGGACTTGATCTTAAAGGTTTCTTTCAAACAAAACGATTCTATTGTTCTATACTTGCCCAATGGTGTTTTTTCTGTGTCTAGTTCTCAATGTTCCTTATGTAAGTCCCTTTCCAAAGAAGGATGTATTAAGATTAATTTGATGCAGGTTCAGTCACTTGTGCCATTTTAATATAAGAAATCCATCGTAAAACATACGGCAAGTGACCTGCTGAAGTAGTGTGGCCTTACTGTGCTAAGCCCTGACAAGAAGGGGATTTTATGTAATAAAAATGGGCTGGTGAGAAACCAGCTTTTCCTTCCACACCTGCCCTGTCGTGGCTGTAGATCTGCCTGAACAGACATAGTTTCTACCACTGGCAAAAGCCACCCTCCGTTATGGTACCTTATGTTACACTGCCAGGTGTTGCGAAGAAGCTGGACTGGGGGTAGAAGTGGCTGGAAGTGCTCGGTCTGAAGCAGCAGGAGGCAAATCGGCGCCTTTGAAGGAGAAAGTGCTTTGAGGGGGGGTGACTGGCTGCCTGGAGGTGCCTGGTTTCTCCTGCGGTAACTCGCACGTTCCCAGTCAGCTCTTTCTCCCCTTGGGCCACTCTCTTTCCCCCGAGGAACGCCACAGCTGGTGGTGCACCTTGTCTGCAGAGTAAATGACAGTGCTGTCACTCTGATGAACAGTCCGTGCCCTCAGAAACTGGTGTTCAGTGAAAGCGTCACCCGTGTGATCAGCCGTGCACAGGAGATGTGGCGGTGTGTTCTCCCCTTTTCCCCCCCCAGCTCCTGCTCAAGCCATGGCCATCAGCGGGAGTTGTGATGAGTTGCACTTGGGCTGTGGGGGATGGCTGGCAGCATAACCAAAACACTGTCTGGAGTGGGAACCTCGGTATCTTGTTCCCATGCGAATGTGGCTACAGGTCAACGCTCTTACTCCATAAATAGCGGACAGCCCAAGAGCCCTTTGAGCTCTCCTGCACAGCAGCAGGCTGCGCGACGGGATCTCCCCTTGAGTGGGGACACTCGCTTAAGGTTCTGCTCCTCCAGGTCGAGAGATTCCTTGCCGCAACAGACTCTCGGTCAGCGACTAACAGCATGCTAAACTTTGAAATCTTCACTAAGTGATATAAGGATTGATTGCGCATATCTAATCCTTTAGACATAAACCGTCGACCAAGTCTGGGACTAGGACTGGATCCAGCCGCACCCAGACTCCTCTCTGAGAAGGAGTTTAGGAAGCTGGGGCGTCCTTTCCGAACCTCATGACTCAACGGGAGGGTCTCCCTGACGGCTCGTCTGACCCTGACCTCTATGCAGTAAATAACCAAGTGTATCCTGGCATCGAATCTCGTAAAACACTGTCGCATTCACTGCTAACTTTGTTAAATCACTGCTTTATGTTAATAAACATTTCACTACTCTCTTACAAGCGAAGTTAATCACTCCGCCCGCGACAAGAGGCTGCGCTGTGAAGTGTGTTTGTGCCCGGCTGTGCTCAGCCTGTGGGAGGTGGCGCTGCAGTGAGCTGTGCCGAGGTTGTGTGTAGGGCTCTCTGTGGGGTTTGTTCTTCCTAGTTGGGGCCAATTAACCTGAGCCAAAGATATTAATATCTTCCTTCTCCCCACCTCCCTGGGAATATGAAACACACTGGGAAGAACTGCCTCGTGAAAAGCAATATACTATTGACCTGTTTCGTTTTTACGCATTTAAATATCCACATTTTTACTCATTTAAAAATCTCTTTGCTACTGTATCTGTCCGCTGGTTGGCTGCCCCCAAAAGCTGCGGAGTCCCTTGTGAGATGTCCCCATCGAAGACCAATTTCTTGGCATCGCAGCTACAGTGGGCTATGGAATAGCTGAAATAAATACTAGGACAACTTTATGTTCTGAAGGGAACGGATGAAGGCTTGAATTCATGGCTTTGTGATTCGCTGCATTTTTGTGCACCACTGAAACCTTAACTCTGCCATGTAAGCTCAGCCACAGAGCCTCTGCCGAGAGCCCGGAGGGAGAGGGGGTTTGCTGGGAGAGTGTTGGATTTGCACCGCCACCATCTACCATGCCACCAGGAGAGGTGTCACAAACTCTGAAGTCCCCGGCATTCAGGTGTGCGGTTGTCACGTCCCACTCTCAGTAAAGAGGGGGGGTAAGTGACTTCAGATTCGTAAATTCTCAACAGTGTGGACTAAGGTGAGATAAATCTCAAGGTCCATATTGAAACATTTATTAGCTTCCCAAAATGGTTAGTATAGGTCTTAACAAGTCCACGATAATTGGTTAGGTATATAACAAATGATGGCAAATGGGGAGGTGTGCATCGTGTTACTGAACAACAGGGACAGGACAACTTATGGCAAGCGGTACTTAAGGTTGTGCTTAAGGTCGTTACTTCACAACTCTAACTGTTACTTAACAATTCTAAGAGAAAAGAGAAATCGAGGGACAGAGAAAGGAAAAGACAGAGGAAAAGACAGAGATAGAGAGATCACCTGTCCTGGTTCCAGTGTCTTTTTCAGGGAATCTCCCCAGGCATAATCTTCTTTCTTGGGAAGAATCTTCCCAGGCACTATCTTCTTCTGTTGTTTCTTCTTTGTTCCCCCCTAGGGGCACTTATTTTCCCCTTTTATGTTTGCTGAATTAGCACGGTCCGCCCCCCTTGCCAGGGACAGCCTTGTCTCAGGTTTTTCCCTTCTCCCAGGTGACATGTGGCATGATTTGGGTGGAGAGACGAGTGCCATCATCATCCATGTTTAGCATGGTCTCTATAATCTTCATTAGCACATGCAGGGTGGGCGCTTTCATATGCATTTTGCAGATAACGAAGCAAAGGTCACTCATTGAACACAATGGCCTCGAGAACTGGGAACTAGCGAGCTCACCACACGAGTGGCAGAACTACCCTGTCTTCACAAGACAGTTCTCCCACACTTTCAGGTGCCAGAAGTGTGAGCCTTATCAGTTCTTTGAAGGCCAGGCCTGCATTATTTATTTCCTTGCGAGTGTTTGAGGCATTCCACTGAAGGCTTGGAGGGGCTCCTGCCCCTTGGCAGGGAATTTACAGTCTGTCCCTTACAGCGGTACGGTACCTTGCCACACAGCAGAGAGTTTTCTTGCCCACCAGCACCCTCTGAAACACGTCTTTCCTCATGTTTCCATTTTGCACAAGTTTCAGGGGGGCTCCTCTGCCGGTAGATGTGCCAGGTCCCTTCACATGTTCATAAATCCATCCCATTTTCTGGAGAGGAAAGTCCAGTTAATTCACTACTTTGCAATCACCGTGAACTTCTGTCAGGTTATGGCAATGGAAGCAGGCACGATGAGGACAGGCAGCTGTAGATCTTGACCTAGCAAGTGGGCTGGGGAGAGGAGGCCCTTTCAGCGGCGGTTTGACCGGCAGACAATGGTTATAAAGCCATGCCCCCAGCCTATGGCTGCTGGAGAAGCCAAATGGATTAATGATGCCGCTGTGTAAAGCAGACTGTCTCCCTCCTGCTTCCACCACTCCTCCCTTTCACTGTCCCGGGTATGTTGGGCTCGTGAGGGAGTCAGTCAGCTGTCATCTCACCAGCTTCTGTTTTTGTTCTCAGCCCCAGGAATCTTTTGCTAGGTTAGCAAGTTGAATGGCTTGTGGAGTCCAAAAGTGCCAAAATCACCACCAACCGAATGCAAGAAGCACCGAGGCGGGGGGAGGAGTGCGTGGTGGGAGCAGTCTTCTCCCATCTCTTGAAATTACCTTTGCTAAATTAGAAAGGTCTCTATTTTTATCCAGCTGGCATAATTGATTTTGCAGCCATCCTCCTACCAGGGATTCCACCTGGCTGTGAACCTTGATGCCTCGGGTAGTGTCTGTTCAATTTGTCCTCGTGATGAGGTTTCCCTCATGCATTCTACCCACTGACCTCCTCTTCCAGGAAGTCCCAATAACCTAAATCTCCCTGAAACCAGTTTGCTTTAGTTTAATGCCAGTGACGCTGGCCATTCCTAGTTAACAGGAACTGTTTCATTTCCTTGGCTGTGCAAATACCTTTGCACAGCAAAACATCCCTCTCCTGAACTTGGCTCTAGAAAGCCCAAGCACCTCACCCACCCCATCTCCTGCACCAGGGCAATCGTGTGAGCAGCCGAGCTCCTACAAGAGCTCCCAGCACCTCAGTCCTGGCCACAGCACCCTGTCCCTTTTCTTGTGCTGGTTCTGGTGCTCATGAAAATCTTTTATACGGAGATTCAGTTGCAGAAATGTCTTTCCCTCTTCCCTGGGGTTAGCAAGAAGAATGAGTTTGTATAGTGTCTGATCAGAAGCAAAGGTGGTTCGAGGGGGACCTCTGCCTTTTGGAAGGCAGGTGTTAAATCATCTCGTTTTGTGTAGTTTCTCTGCACTGCATCTCATCAGAGGTTGTTTTTTCTTCTATTGAAGTTTGAACTGCCAGTCTCTGCAATAAGCTACCAAATGACATAGATGGATGTTGCTTGTTACTGACGCTTATGATACAGCAGTAGCCCATCACAGGTGAGCGTACAGGATCTGGGGTGCTTTAATAAGGTTTTTCTTCCAAGTGGAGTGCAATATGGCAAAAGCACCAGCTTGAAGGCTTGTAACGTGTTTGTTTTTGGAGCTCCTTTCACAGTGCTTGAAATGAAAAACATGACAGGTAAATGCGAAAGATGTCCGAGTTTGAGCTACAGGTATACCTCTTACCAGAATTACTTCTGCTACAGGAAGGCGGAGGTGATTTAAGATAATTGCATTTGGTCTGATGGATGTTTCACCAACAGCGTTTGGTATCCTGGAGCGCACTGCGATACCATGGGGCTTCTAAACAACTGTGTGAGCATTTGTGTGACTTGGAGCAAGTAGTGTATCTGTGGTTCAGTCACCCACTTCCAGGGACAGTAGATAGAGAGATGCCAGCTACAGACTGCAGCCACTCCAGTGCCTGTGTTTGCTGGCGAACTCCATTTCAGAGCAGGAGTGCTGGGGAGTAAAAGAGGATTACACCTCAGACCTGACGTGATCGCTGGGGGGTTAAGAACGTACAAGCTGTCTGGAGACCTTCCTAGAGCTCCTCCTCACTCCAGTGCGACCTGGAGGACAGGGCTCAGTTGTCTTTTGGAGATCAGTAGATACCAACTGCCAGATGGTTTTGGTAGGGAGCAACCAGAACCTGAAGCTGAGGTCTGAAGCTGGCAAGGCCGCAAGGCTGGTGCTTAACTCGGAGAACAGGCCATAGAGGGGCTCATTGTTCTGGGTTTCCTCAATTGCTCTGGAATGGCTGATGGCATGAACAGACCCCCCCGTCCTGCAGGCAGAGGGGTACACAGAGGAAGGGATTCTTCTCTCTTCCCTGCCAGCACCGGTGCATCCTGGTCATTCAATTGTTCCTCAGGGTTGGACTGACCCCGTTCACAACAGCCTAACTCTCAGCAGCCACCTACAGCACAGATTCCGGCAGAGAACGCTTAACTTCTTGGAGAAGCCTTTACTTTTCAATGAGATGCATATCCTTCCTTACCCCCAGACCCTCTGTCCGTATCTTGCCCCTATAGATTACGGCCCAACACCACTTGGCCACTGCAGAAGCGAGTGAAGTAAACCAAGCTGGTGATTACTGATGCAGCAAACAGAGGCTTTTTCCCAAGGCACTTAGTTTGTGCTGCATCCTACACAAACACAAAATTGCCAAGAAACCTTGGGGTGACGACAGAAGTGACAAGAGAGGACAGTGATATATCTAAGATCTTTAGCAAGCTGGTTTTAGTGCAAGACACCCAGGTTGCCCAGTCTGGTCTCTTTGGTCCTTTTTGTCATGCTAGTCCTCCTCACTGCAGAACAGACAAGGGGAACGAGGTAGGACAAAGACAAAGCATATACTTACGTTTTCCCAAAATCAAATAATCTGGCTCTGTGCAAGGCAAAATAAATGTATGTGCAAAAAATAACATGGTAATAACAGCAGCATGGCCTCTGTAGGCAGAAATTTGCCTGAGGATTTCCTTGCTTTAGGGGGGTGGAACTTTCAGAAAGTTCCTTACTGATAAATAAAGCCTGTAATTGTTTGGGTTTTTTTAAGACAAACTTCCTCTCACTGGAAGCCGGGGCTTTGGTAAACACATGAGAAGAGCTGCATGCGGAGCACCAGAGAACAAGATGTTTGCCAGAGGCAGGCGTGTCCACAACACATTATCCATAATAGCTGCACCCATAATTGGTCAGAATAAAAAGTCTAAAGCACTGTAAAATGTCATATACCATATATATATATGCTAACAGCTCACACACAAGCTACAGCAGAATCAACTCTGTCATCTTGCCACTTTTGTGGAAACAAAGGAATTTCAGTGCAAGCTTGGAAGAGGAGTGGCCGACTGATGGGAACAGGCCAAGCCCCAGCAAAACTCAACCTCTGGCCATTAAGACAATAGGAAAATGTCAACAGGTCGCAGGGTGAATACATACAGCTGCCGAAAAGCCTGATCCCTTCACCTCTTTCGCTCTGTCTGCTAATGGACACGCTCACTTTTCTCCCCTGCAGCATCCAGGGACTCCTGTGTGCTGAAGGAATCAGAAAAGCAAAGGCAGCCTCACTTCATTATCAGCTGGTGGCTGCAGGGACACCATAACCTTCTGCACGCTCACGAGGCAGCAAGACTTGTCGCCTGCCCCCCCAGACTGACGTAGGCCAGCTGTCTGCAGCAGAGATTAACCTTGTCCTTGGTTCCAAGACGGTTTTTGTTCTGCCTGGCCTTGGCCCATGGAGGTCACAATCAGGTCTTGTGTACATCTGTGTAGTTCCGATCAGGGACAGCTAGTGTCATTCCAGGATTTTCTAGCAAAAATTAAAATCGAAAAATCTATCAAAAATTTGAAATTACTCTTCGTCCCAGAGCATCTAGGACCTCCTTTCAGGCTCAGCTTGCTGGTCTGGCGCTGGACCAGCCCTACTACCCGCAGGCCGTGGCTTGGTGCTGGCTAGAGGTGTTCACTGTTCACATCACTCGGGGCTGAGGCTATTGTACACCATTGTACGCTATTGTACACCATTGTACGCTATTGTACACTATTGTATAGTGGCTGCCGAAGCACACGCAGAAGCTAGGGTGGCAGTACCTGCAGGTATTCCGAAGCGATATACCAGAATCTGGTCTGTAAGCCAAAGGGCTGAGACCTACAGCCAGCCTGGAGCTCTGGCACCCTTATACGAAATGGCAATACAACAGAAGATAGCTTCTTCTGCTGGCCTGCTGCCTTTAACAGTCAAGCATCCAGAGAATAGCAGCAGGGCAGAGCTTGCTTAGAGAAAGAAAGGATGTTAAACCCCCAAAAGAGGGCAACAACATCCAAAAGTAAAAATGGAAGGAAAGGACCACCTTCAACTGGGGAAAAAGAGAGCACGATTCACTCAAAACTAACAACGTGCGCCTGGGTGGCATAGGCACCCGACAGCCAGCGTACTGAAGGATGCAGAGGTGCCTTCATGCCACAGTTCAGTTGGGCCCATCACAGATGACCACGTGCAGTCTGCAGCACCCAGCAGAGGATTTTCGAACTATCTTTCTTAGTGTAAACAAAGGCTCTATTACCATGTGAATCGAAGCTTATAGACATCACCACAGCAAAAAATATCAACTATACTGCTCGATGGAACCAGTATTATAAGGGAAATAATTTCAATGTAATATTCCAGTGAAAAAGCAATAGCACAAGATCCTCCCTCTTAAAAAATGCGGGGTGGAAGAGTTAAGCCATGTTTAATTACAAATTCTATCTTATGAACACCAATTTATGAATTGCTTAAATTATTAATTTCTTAGCAGAAAAAAAGCACGCTCAAATCCTGCACTGACAAAACCATGTCAGGCTCAACACAAAATCAATATTGGTTTTGGGTAGGAAATAAAAACTACCAAAAAAAACGCCCTACTCCCAAAACCTACAGCCTGCTAATACTCACAACTATCTGCATATAATTAATTACCCAAAAAGGGCTTGGGAAATACCAGTGCAGAGCAGATAAGAAAGGGTCAGCAATGCCATCAAGGCTTTTATTTTGGCAATTAGTACATTAGGTACTGCTGTAAGATCTGGCAGTGCTCACAACTGAAATTATTACACTGCCAGAAGCATACATACCTCAATATTCATCTATAGTCTCATCATGTTCACTTGTCAGCTGACAGGAGATATCTCAGGATACTCCATCTTTCACTCCTGGATACTGTATTACAAAACATGAGGATGAAGAACCGCCCACTGTACGAGAAGATCAGGTTCGAGACCATCTGAGGAACCTGAAGGTGCACAGGTCCATGGGACCTGATGAAATCCATCCATGGGTCCTGAGGGAACTGGCGGATGAAGTTGCTAAGCCACTTTCCGTTATATTTGAAAAGTCGTGGCAGTCTGGTGAAGTTCCCGCGGACTGGGAAAGGGGAAACGTAACTCCCATTTTCAAAAAGGGAAGAAAGGAAGACCCAGGGAACTATAGGCCGGTCAGTCTCACCTCTATGCCTGGCACGATCATGGAGCAGATCCTCCTGGAATCTCTGCTAAGGCACATGGAAAATAAGGAGGTGATTGGTGACAGCCAACATGGCTTCACCCAAGGCAAGTCGTGTCTGACAAATTTGGTGGCCTTCTATGATGTTGCCACAGCATTGGTAGATAAGGGGGGAGCAACCAACACCATCTACCTGGACTCATGCAAAGTGTTTGGCACTGTTCCACACGACATCCTGGTCTCTAAATTAGAGAGACAGGGATTTGATGGATGGACCACTCAGTGGATAAGGAACTGGCTGGATGTCCGCACTCAGAGGGTTGTGGTCAATGGCTCAATGTCCAAGTGGAAACCAGTGAGGAGTGGCGTTCCTCAGGGGTCAGTACTGGGACCGGTGCTGTGTAACATCTTTTTGACAAAGACATGGACAGTGCGATTGAGTGCACTCAGCAAGTTTGCCAACGACACCAAGCTGTGTGGCACAGTCGACACACTGGAGGGACAGGACAGGCTGCAGAGGTGGCCCCGTGCGAACCTCATGAGGTTCACCCAGGCCAAGCGCAAGGTCCTGCACCTGGGTCATGGCAGACCCAGGCACAAATCCAGGCTGGGCAGAGAATGGCTTGAGAGCAGCCCTGAGGAGAAGGACTTGGGGATGCTGGTGGATGAGAAGCTCAACATGAGTCGTCAATGTGTGCTTGCAGCCTAGAAAGCCAACCGCATCCTGGGCTGCATCAAAAGAAGCGTGGCCAGCAGGGTGAGGGAGGGGATTCTGCCCCATACTCTGCTCTGGTGAGACCCCACCTGGAGTACTGCGTGCAGCTCTGGAGTCCTCAGCACAAGAAGGACATGGACATGCTGGAACGGGTCCAGCGGAGGGCCACGAAGATGAACCGAGGGCTGGAGTCCCTCTGCTGTGAGGACAGGCTGAGAGAGCTGGAGGGGTTCAGCCTGGAGAAGAGAAGGCTCCGGCGAGACCTTCCAGCCCCTTCCACTCCCTAAAGGGGCTCCAAGGAAAGCTGGGGAGGGACTCTGGATCAGGGAGGGGAGCCATGGGATAAGGGGGAAGAGTTTTAAACTGAAAGAGGGGAGATTTAGATGAGATCTCAGGAAGAAATTCTTGGCTGTGAGGGCGGTGAGCCCCTGGCCCAGGTTGCCCAGAGAAGCTGTGGCTGCCCCATCCCTGGAGGGGTTCAAGGCCAGGTTGGCCGGGGCTTGGAGCAACCTGGGCTGGTGGGAGGTGTCCCTGCCCAGGGCAGGGGGTGGCACTGGATGATCTTTAAGGTCCCTTCCAACCCAAACCATTCTATGATTAAAGAGCTTTGCGTGACATTTGTTAGGCGCCACTGAAGGGGCGGGTGCTCAGATCCCTCAGTTCCTCTCAATTTTTACGCCGCAAGAACTCCTTAAACCTATCATTCTTAACTCCTGGTAAAATAAACTGCTGCAGTGAACTCAAACGGATAAGGCTGTGAACAATTACATCTCTTTCCATCTTTATGCCACAGCAGAGCCTACATTCAGCAAAGAAGAGCTGTCACTACTGCCAAATCTGGAGAGGGAAGTAATAGAGGCAATGCAAATTTCACAAGCAGGGTGTCTGCTGCCAGACAGGTTCATCGAGACAGACTGAACACCTCCCACAGCTGTACGAGTTTCCCTCTGACTTCTGGATCAGAAAGCTTCTTTTATTTACATCAGGTAACACATACAACTTTAACCCATGCTCCACATTAACAGTGATGGAAACATACATAATACACCACGCAGGTACATGCAAGTCTTGAGAGTCATTTTGTGGTTGAACTCCTGGAAGGATCTCCTCTGAGGGTATGGGTGCTACTGCTTTTATTTCTTTACCAGACTGAAGAGGGATGGTTCACATGACCATATGTACACACACACACAGATTCTCTGAATTCACTTTGAGCCGTGCTCCGGGGCTCAGCTCGGCCGGATCATGCACACGTTCACTATGTCACACAGCAGCAGGACGAGGAGATGAAGAGAGCACGCCACCGTTGGTGCCAACGAGCTGATTTCCCACAGACTTATGTATTTACTGCATCAAGTCTGCACTCATCAAGAGCCTGATCAAGCAAACCAGGTAAGCAGGCAAATTACATTTAATCCCAGATTAATTACAGAACAGAGGCCCAGACACCGGAGTCCCCCTGAGAAGGCTCATGCTGCCACTTTGCCTCCTCACCCCCAGCCGGCCCCGATCAGCCCCAGCACCGGCTGCCTCACAACAGGACACGGCTCCAGCAGGGCCCGCCGGCAGCGCCCAAGCCAGGCCCACAGAGGGGCTGCTCCGCCCGCCTCCGGGCCGGAGCGAGCCCTGCCGGTTCACCTGGGCCGGCAGGCCCACGCGGGCGGCGCCGAGCCCGCTCCCCTCAGGCGGCGGCTCCGCCCGGGCGGGCAGGTGCGGCGGGGCGACCCCGCGCGCTCCTCGCGCTCCCTTTGTTCGGAGGCCACGGGCGGCGCTGCCCCTTTAAATCCCCCCAGCGCCGGGCTACCGGCGCGCCGGGCTAAAGGCGCTACGCCATTGGTTACAGCGCCTCCCTCTCATTGGTCTCCGGGAGGAACGGCGCGTCCCGCCTCCCGCTTCTCATAGGCGCCGCCACCCGCTCGTTGAGAGCGTGAGGCCCTGAGTGGGTGAAGCAGTGGTCCCTGGAAACAGTTCCGGGAAACCCCGCGTGTTGCCGGGGTCGCGCCGCCGTCCATGAGGAGAAGGAGGAGCGCGCGCCATTTGCCGTCGCTGCTTGGGCCTGAGCTGCGCCGCGCAGGCCCCGCTCCGGTGAGTCCGCGGGGAGCGTGGGGGGCGCCAGGGGCCGCTTCGCGCGGAGGGGGGGGTGCTCCGCGGCCGGGGTTGAGGGCTTCAGGGCAGGCCTCGCGGCGGGGCGGGCGGCCGCGGGCTCCGGCTAGGCCCGGCGCTGGCGGAGGCGGGCCCGGGGCGCTCGCGCCGCGCAGCAGAGCGGGTCGGGGGCGTCGCTGGGTGCCGGCCGCGGTGGGGCGGGCGGGCCGGCAGCGGCGGGAGCTGGCGCCGGGGAGCGGCCTGGGGGCGGGCCCTGTGGCCTGGTGGGGGAGGGCGGCTGGGCCCGGCGCGGGCCCTGCGCGGGGTGGGGGTGGGGGGGCGGGCGGGCGGCCGGCGGCGGGCTGAGGCGGCCCCGCTGCGCCCGCCCGCGCGGGTGCGGTGTGCATGCGGCGGGGAGCCGGGACGCGCTCTACGCTGCGAGAGGAGTCGATTTCTCCTCGATCCCCGCCCGGCGCCCCAGGTCAGCGGGACGCGCTGCCATGTGCCGGTGGGGAGCGGGGGAAGCTTTCGGCAGAAAGCGCATCGCTGTCGCAGCGCTCTCGCGGATCTCGCGTAGCGTGTGTCGCGATAGAGCCGGCTGTGGGGAGGGCAGACAGCCCGGCTGCTCCTCGCAGCTCTCCGGTGCGCGCTTAGTGCTTCCGTTGAGAGTAACGCCTGTCAAATGCTCTGAAGGAGAAATGCTCCAGAATTTTGTTGCTAAGATATTGTTTTTCTTAAACGATGTTTCACCACAAGCTTTTACTAAATCTTAAAAAGTTTTGCATAAGTACGTCATTATTACTGTTATATTTAAAATGAGGCTTTGGTCACTGGGTCTTAGCGCCCTTCTTACCTGTCAGTTTTTGAACGTGGCTAATTATGTACTTAAATTATGCTGGATTACTTTTTTTGAAAAAGTTGCTTGGATTCCCCTTCCCTGCATACTGCACTAAAGCATCCCACCAGCAGTGATGCGTTTATGCTGCAAAGGATGTTGATGCTCATGAAGCTCTTTTCTTCCTTTTTATTTTTTTTCTCCCTTTTGAAATTACACTTTGTATAACACTGATCTTTTTATGTCTCTTCTAAAAGTAAAGGTGATCTAACCAAAGTTCTGCATCTTGCAGTGTAATTTTTCTTAATTTATGCAAACTGTGGTGTTTGCAAACTAGCAGAGTTTGCTTCATAATTTTGTATCCTAGAAACTGTGTTTCCCATGAGTTCTTAATACCGTTACTTCTCAGTTTTTCTGTCTTGATGTGAACACTGTTGGAATAACATTTGAGTGTCAATTTACTACTCAATTTACTAGTTTTGTCAAAAAAAGGAATATTCCCTGCTTTCTTAGGCAAAGATCTGAAAAATTTTTTAAAGATAAATTCGTCAGAACAAAGCTCATTTTTGTTGAAGTGTTGTGTTGAACTGGAGTGCCGTGAACGTTGGTCTGTACAACCCAGACGATCAGATGAGCTATGAATGGCCAGCTCCACTTAGGAATGGGCATGTCCAGGCTTTAGAGTTCAGGTTAGCAAAATGTAGTAGCTGCTGATGCAGGCAGTGCTGTACTTTAATGGCACTGATGTGCACCTTGCTAAGCTGTTGTGGTAAAGTCATCTCCCACGATACTTGTGTTAGATACTGAAGCATAGTTTCTCTACAGGCTGGGCTAGTCTCTTGCTTAGCACCATGATGGAGGCTCTCAGATTTTTTTCATTCCATGGGGTTATGGAGTGGGAAAGACTGAGAACTCTCCACTGGAGCGGTGAGGGTGCTAACTACACTTAGTTTTGAAGATAGTCTACTGCTGAAATGCTGGTATGGCAACCTGGCTAATGTGTAAAGGTCTTCAGGGTGTGATAACTTTGAAACAAGTCGTCTTGTAATTGATGCTAATATAGTATATCATAACGAAGTTATTAAAAATGTACTTGCTGTGATTGAATAAGATATGGTACATATGGCTATAATGCCTTCATGTAAAAAATAAAGGGCTGTGCCAGTAATGTTGTGAACAAGTGAGGTTTTAATTAACCCCCAGTTCAGTCTTTTAATGTGAGTCGTTATCTCCCCTTCACTCATGTGTTCCTTATCTTCCTGTTTTGACAAGAGCCTTCTTGAAGTGTAAAGCATAATTTTATAGGGATTACGCTTTTCTTGTGGTTCATTTAAAAAAAAAAAAGAAAACCCCACAAAAACCCAACAACCAAGTTAAAAACAAACAAACAACAATCCCAAAATTTCTCCTCAGTGCTGTTTTTAATGTGGTATAACTTAAATGTTTGACACAAATAATATATTGGGTAGAAGGAATAGTAACATAAGCAAGTTGAATGATTGGTGCAAAGCTTTTATGTATGATTTAGTTATGCTTCCTGTGCACCTGAGCTAAACAAGTACAATTTAGTTCCTCCATGAAATCAGAAATCACGTAGCAGAAGGCTGAAAACAGCACTGGTGGATAATCTTCTGTGAAGTTGGTTATGGTAGTTTGAGATATTGTCCCTTTGCCAGAAATTGCCATTCCTGTTCACTTAAGTTGTTACTAAGCATGTTTTAGTTAACTAGACTATGAATTTATAATTAATTCGATGGAGTTATACTTAGATAGTCTGTGGGTGGCAATCTCTGCTAGAGGCATGGTATAAAATGCAGGGAATAGCAACGTCACCGCTGTTTAATCAGTGATTGTCAGATTGAGGCTGAGATCAGGTTTCTGTTTTCAAGATGGCATTCGCTGTGAGGCTCAGGTGTGCGTTATTTTTTTTTTTCTTTCATTTTCTAGGAAAAAGTACTATTTGAGCCATGTGAGTTATCAAACATGAAAAAGAATTGTTTCTAGGTAACTTAGAAGCACCTGTAGTTTTAACCTCCTACTTGTCGTAGGATTAGAGCTTAAAAAAGGCAGTAGTTACTTAGCAAATTATTCTTTTGAGGCGCAGGAATTCTAGGTGAAAGATAGTGTATGTCTTACACCGTGCTTTGTATCATTCACAGTCTTCAGGAAAACATTGTTGGCAACAGCAGTGTGAAGTTTGAAACAAAGCAATCCTCCCCTTCCCTGCACACTCAGTTCTGCAGCTCTGAGGTGGGGAAGCTAGATAACTTCTCAGGCACCAGTGGAAATTCTCCTTGACTATATGAAGTTGTCCCTAATGTGTATTTATGACTGCTGCTCATTTGGTACACTTTCGTGTACACTCTTTCAAATTCATGCATTTCTGTATGTTTTAAAAACAAATACATATCCAACACATACTAATATACATAATCCTTTATTTATAATCCACACTTAAAATCATTTAGTTTCAACCAATCTCTGTTTTTTCTAGGTATTTGAGTTACTTAATGCAGATGAAACATTCTTGTGTGGGTGCTCTTCTATGTGGCCTGGCTTGTCATAGGCTGAGTCACATGGACACACTGTGTATACAAACATAGGTATCATTTGTCTTTAACATGCTTTTAGTATTTTTTTAGGGGATAAGAAAAATGTTAATAAATTAATTGTTTTCCTTACTGATAAAATTCAGTTAAAAATATTTCCTTGATAGCTACACGTAGCTGATGTTATCTAGAGGAAGAGCTAAAATATCTCTTTCATCTATTTCAGCTATATACGTGACTTTCACCCACATATCTCTGCTGAACTCAGAGTGCAGATTCAGTATTGTAAGAGATGTAATTTTGCTTGTTGGTGATCATTCAGGAAGAAAAGTCAGTCTAATCTCAGATTTCAGCCCAAGCTTGCAAAGCCAGCAGGGCATCTAGTGCTATAACTGTGAAAAGAAATAAATTTCTTCTGGATGCTGTCAGGACCTGAATATTTTGACAGCTATGTCACTTCAGATTTTTCCAGAGTAAATTTCTTTAAGAAAGTCTTCTAAATTAAGTTTATGTGACAGGAAACAACTAAAATTTGAACACCCAAATGGAACTTTTCTGGACAGTGAACATGCTCTGCATTTGACATAAGTTCTTTGTAAGGATACTAATTCTTAAGCAAAACTAAACCATGCGGCTAGTGAATTAAAATGCTGAGACTTAATTTACGTTGTCTACACGCCTACTTAAAAAAGCATTTGATCAGCTGTGGTGCTGTGTAGTAGTGTGATACTGAGGGGTTAGATATTGCTCCACACACTGGTGTATATTTGTCGTGTATGTAGATGTCTTTTCCTGCCGTTAGGCTGCAAGTCTTGCCTGTCAGAAGTTTGAGTTATTGAACTGCAGATGAAGTGTTTCTCCCTGGACACAGAATAGCCATCAACCTTTTGTTCAGTTATAGGCAACACTGAGAACAGTGCTAAACTTTTGAGTGTGTGGCACTTGAAAGCTACTCCGGGTTCACAAAAAAATGATGTCTGGGAGCATCACCATAAGCCATTGAAATTTAGAAGGTACTTGTAATTGTTTCACATAACTTTTCTGTATTTATGTTTTGGCTTAGCCTCACAGTTCTTGGTGTGGGTGTTTTTATTTTTTTTTATTTTTTTTGCGTACAGAGAAGACAATATATGTGTAAGTAACTGATTTTATAAGGTAGTAAAAAGGTGAAAACAAACAAACAAAACCCCCTCCATATATCTCTTTTTGTGTATATCATCCTATGCATTTTTGAGAAGAGGAATTTAGAATGGTAACTCTACCCAAAGCATTTTCAGTTTAACTAAACCCCCTCTGCTCTGTAGTGTTTCAACTTTGAGATCTCACAGAGGCTATCTAGCAAACAGACATCTATCTGATTTATGTTTTCCATGATTTTTGTAACCTATAGAAACTTCACGTTCGGTTAGCGCTTTGAGAATTCAGCTAATGCTTGTAATGATAGGTAAGCATTATTGTAGTCTTTGAGTACCATTTTTTTTTTATTTATTCTGTGATTAGGCTGTAGTCACAGCTGCTTTTCAGTAAACTGAATTGGTTAGAAAATAATTTCTCTTTGTCAAGTAGAGAATGCGTGTGTTTATGTATGTGCTATGTAGCTATGAAAAACTTCCTCACTGGTTGCATAAAGAAGTGGCATCTGACAGAGAAACAATGTGAGGCTGTATTACATCTCTAAAATTGCCCTTCAAGTCAAGACAGCTTTAGTAAAATCATTACTTTTCTGTCTGAAGAAAAATGTTTTTTTTTTTTCCTTGCTCAAGCTTGCAGATCTTCATAGGATATCTTCCAAAAAGTTCATGAGCCGTAGTCTAGAAGGGATGGGTATACAAGTGCCTGTTAGAGGTGTGATTATGTTTGGAGACTTGTTTTGCAGCAGAGTAAATAGCTTGAGGCTTCAGCATTTAAAAAAAAAACAAAAAACAAAACTGTTCTTGAATCATCTTCATACCTGTATTCCAGTACTTAATTGCATTGCTCTGACCATGCTGCATATGTCTGTCTGGTTATCATTTCACTGCTCATCATCAACTTCTTCATTATCTTTTGAAGCCCAAGGCTCATTTCATTTCTGAACTTAACAGCTGATCATCCTAATGTTCTCTGCTGGGTAGTTGAATTGTCTCTTGTCAGCCTTTTTATTTGAGAGTACTAAATGTCAGCTGGCTGGCTAATTGAGAAACTGAAACTGTTTTTAATGAATTGGGCAAAGCCCACTGGAATTGTCTGAGAAGATAGTTGTGCATTTTTCAGTGCACATATTTGGAATCAGTTTTTTAATTCTGAAAGCAAGTCTTTTTATTAAGAACTGAAGATGCTGCAGTCATGGCTTCCTTTTAAACCAGTAAGTTATATATTATAAAAAAAGTAGCTGTGATTTCTAGAGCTTCTATTTGAGTAAAACTGAAAGTGTGGAAACAGTTCAGTTGCAGCTTCAAATTATAATGTGCATTAGAGTGCAATGTTTCTATCCTTACTGAGTTCTGACAGTATCATAAGAAAGTGTTTGGCTTGTGCGCAGCATATTGGGTTTGAAGGAAGACATGGCAACAAGCCAAGAAAATGAAAATTAGCAAACAAGTATTGACATTTTTATACATTAAGCTACCCTGCAGGGTTACGTGTTCACTAAATTTTAAATGGTTGTTGTAAAAGTAGGGGAATGGGAAATGAAAATAGCACTAGCTCTTCTGATTCTTCATTTAAGGATGTTATTATCGTATCCCCGTATATTCTAGCTGCTATGGTAACCAGTTAACTTACCGACAATCAGCAGATAAAGTTTAGACATTGTTATGTACATGAAGTACATTTTTAAAAAATTATGTAAATTCTTCCATGTACATTTTCCACAGTATTAAGGGTTGTACTTTCTTTTGAAACTTAGGTCAGCTGCATCCAAAAAGTATTAAATAAAACTTTTGATATAGGTCATTTGCAGCATGTATACAAATTAGTTTAGATAAATCATGCATTGTCCTACAAACTAGTTATTTCTGGCTTATTGTAATATAGCTCCTGAATTTTTTCCAGCAGCATAATAAAATGGCTAATCAGGTGAATGGTAATGCGGTACAGTTAAAAGAAGAGGAAGAACCAATGGATACTTCCAGTGTAACTCACACAGAACACTACAAGACACTGATAGAGGCAGGCCTCCCACAGAAGGTGGCAGAGAGACTTGATGAAATATTTCAGACAGGTATAATATGCATTTCTTGTTTCTGACTGGTTATGAAAGTGAGGGCATACCATTTTCAAATTTTTATAGATTAAGGTTTAAAAATTCATTGTTTTTGATCTGTGTAGCTCTGAATGTTTTGCTACTTTGACTTCCCTAAAGGCAAATTGGGTTTGACATTGACTAATTACTTGACACATCCTTAGAGTTGTATGTGATATCTTAGTTGCTTTAGGGCACAGAGCACTAGTTTCTTAGATGTTGTCAAATAAAGATGTATGTTTGAGCATACTAAACTGTACTTTTTTTTTTTTCTTAAATCCGAATCATCATTTTGCTTTTACTTTTCTACTGTCAACTCCTCACAGTGGTTCTTAAACACTCAAAGGCTGGATAGGTGAGTTAGTGAGAGAAGCAACTAGCTTGTCTTGCCTGGGACTACATTTGAATTGAGTCTGCCTGTGGATTTTTTTGTTCTCTCTAGTTCTGAGTGGACAGTTTAATCCATGTTGGTTGTTACACCGAAATGTTCAGTTTGACACTAACTGCTTTTCAACAAAGTTGAGGACTAAGCTATCTAGCAAATAGAGTAATATCTTGCTGGTAGCAAGTGGTCTCTGCAACTGATAGAGAGGTTTCTTAATACACAAAGGTTTTTCTAGTTTGTTTTTGTAACCCCCTTATTATTTTGTCCTATAGACAGAGGCTTCCTTTTCCTCTTTGGAGTGTGTTATATGAACAGATTTACAAGAAGCAGTAGAAATGCTCTATGCGCTGATCTTGAATGCCTTGGTGGCAAGATGTCAGTTTTTGTTGAAACAAGTCAAAATTCCACTGATGAAGTGAAGGCAGTTCAAAAACAATAGCTTACCAATCTTCAGTATGATACTCTGGCTCACATGGATGATGTCTTTTGGAAGTCATTCACAGTGAGCTTTCATCAAGCCTTTACCAGCTTTTATTGGCTTTAGACATGCACTTTCTAACTGTGGGTCATGATGATGTGCACTTGATGGTTTGAGAGGAGGTATAAGTGCCTGGTCAGAGGAACTTGTGGGGCTCTAACATGTGTTGCAGTTAGGTTGTGTTGTGAGGAGTTCTCAAGGGACTTAAAAGCTTTCCAGCCCAGAACTTGACTACCTAGTATAATTCTACTGCATGAGTAACCTGAAAACATTTATTCACACTTCCTTAATGCCACTGAAGATGTTTGCATTGTGCAGGTGTTTTGTCAGTGAAGCAAACTACTTTTGACACCCAAGCTAAATTTGGGGTTGAACTTTGGGATTTTTAATCTGCTGAGCTCTTACATGAAAGATACAGGTGCCTTCCAATATGCAGGATCACTTCTGAAATGTAGTCCTTGGGCTTGGCACTACTGTGCATTTTTTGAAATCAAGTAGTGGTTAAATAATCTGTGTATTTTGGACATCTGGCTGTTGCAAAGTGTGTGGAGTTCTTGGTATCTGTCCTAAATTTTGCTGTGTAGTTTAAAAAGTGCAAATCTTAGTCTGTACTTCTCATGCTCCACAGCTTAATGCAGGTGCATTACAAAAGGAAAGAAATAACCCGTAAAGATCCTTAAACAGAAGAAGTGCTTCAGAACTGGTCCAGTGTTTCTTGGGGGAGTCTGTACCTGTAAAATTAACATTATCCTTTTCGGGTACATAGCAGGACTCGAAATAATACCTTTTTGAATTCTAGCTCTTGAAGTTGCATAGAGCAACAAAATGAGTAAAAAAGAAAAAAAAATTAGACATACAGAAAGTCCACTGATTTTTGCTTTTTGAAGTTGGAGAAAAGAGTGAACAAATCATTCTACTTCCTTATATTTTGTGGGTTAGAGCTTCATAAGTATTTGATCATCAGTTAGGTAGCTCCTTTTTCACAAAGTATAGGATACCTGTAATGTTCACGTCAGCTTACTCTAGAACAGCTCCATTCAAGAGAAGGAAGTGTGAAACTCAAAATGAAAGACAAACAAACAAAATCCAAATTATTAGAAGTGAGCCGGAGTTCACTGTTTCAAACGCTGGTGTGTAATACTGCTTTTATGCAGCACAGTGGATTCCTGAGTGTTAGAAAACTGTTACACGTGAGGTATAATCTTGCACGTCAGTTAGTACTTAGGTATATACATTTTAATTTAACTTTTTTCATTGTTGTACTCATGTTCTTTCATATACTTGTGTAGGAGTATGTAATTATATTAAATGTATAATTCTGTTGCTATGGAACGTAACTTTTTGACTTTAAAAGCAAACTGCATAGTACTTAGTTTTTATGAAATTCAATAGAAATCTGTAACTTCTTTATCTTTAACTTTTAGGGTTGGTAGCTTATGTCGATCTTGATGAAAGAGCAATTGATGCTCTTAGGGAATTTAATGAAGAAGGAGCCCTCTCTGTATTACAGCAGTTTAAAGAAAGTGACCTGTCGCATGTACAGGTAAGGTGAGAGCTCCAGGAGTGTGTTCTGGCACTATTGGCAGGAGAGTTGTAACTTAGAAATTCATTGATGTTGCTGTATTCTAACATTTCAAACCCAAATCACAAGCCCTTTAAAAATTGCCTTAAATGTGTAGGTATTTGAATGCAAAGCAAAAGCTCCCAGATAACAAAAATGAGTGTGCTATTGAGAAAATAAGGTAAAAATACTACCTGGAATCTGATGATTTTTTCAGTCTGACAAGTTTATTTGGTTCATTGTTATATGTTTATAAAGGATGTTTTCTAAAGGATTTCCAAAAATGTTTCTTTTGACACTTTCTTTATTGCATTGGCTTGATATAGTGACCTCAAGGTATGGAGTGTGTAAGATTCGGTGGATTCACAGGGCTTTTCATATGCACAATTGAATTATTTTGTAAATTGTATCTACAGAACAAAAGTGCATTTTTATGTGGAGTTATGAAGACCTACAGGCAAAGAGAGAAACAAGGCAGCAAAGTACAGGAATCGACGAAGGGACCAGATGAAGCAAAGATTAAGGTAACATTTAGAAAATACTGATTATTCTGTACTACCTGGTATATTACCTGTATGCAAACTGAAGTAATTTTGGATGTACTTAAAAAGCATCAATACTACCTGGATAAGTATCTTCACACTTGGCTTTAAAGAAATATATGACAGAGATCCAGAAGAGAGAGTGCTTTTTTGAAATGCAGATCTTCCTGATTACACAATTGCCAAAAAGTGTGAACTTAATGTTATGTAAGGTCTATGAAAAATATTTATATGTATTTAAGAATTGTCCTAGTGGTCCTTTTCTATTAAAGTTTTATGCACTCATAAAATCACTTTGAGACTGACCGGACATTTCAACAAGGTATTAGTCTGTTAAGAAACTCTTCTGTTGTGCAAAAACTTAAGTACAGAGTGGGTGAAAAGAATTGCCTGGTGTTCTGGAATTCTTGGGTTACTACATATAAAATTGAAAATAAGGGAGAAGAAAAATGAGTTCTTTCCAGTTACCTTGTAGTGTAAAACAAGTGTTGCTGTGTGTGGTGGTAAACTCCCAAAATAATAGGGGTTTTTGTAAGTTCTGTTTGTCCATGTATACCTTGTTACCAAATGTGGCAAGGAGCAGATAAGGAAATGCTTATCTTAGGACAGTTTTAAAATTCTTAGTATTTTAATCCACTGTGCTCCCCCCGTAACTAATGTGACAATTCTTTTTCAGGCTTTGCTAGAGAGGACTGGTTACACTTTGGATGTAACTACAGGACAGAGGAAATATGGGGGCCCTCCTCCCGACACTGTATACTCTGGTGTTCAGCCTGGTATTGGAACAGAGGTTAGTATATACAGACTAATCTGTTATTTTGAGTATTTGTGCAAACTGATAAAGAAATACTTGAAAATAAAATTATATTACAAGTGAAAATTTAAAGTATTGCAGAGGAAAACATTCTTCTGTGTTTGTGTGTCTCAATCAGTCTGTCTTACTCTTACTTACTTGACATTAGGAAGTATTTCTTTACTGAGAGGGTGGTCACACACTGGAACAGGCTTCCCGGGGAGGTGGTTGATGCCTCAAGCGTATCAGGGTTTAAGAAGCATTTGGACAATGCCTTTAATAACATGGTTTAACTTTTGGTGAGCCCTGTGGTAGTCGTGCGGTTGGACTACCTGCCCGTTGTAGGTCCCTTCCAACTGAACTATTCTGTTCTATTAAGGACTGAAAATACTCAACTGATCTTAAGTATTTTGTCCTGTCGGTGGTGGTTAGCCTCTTTAGGAAATCACAGGAAAGCTGTAAAGTTGGCTGTGCTTTAATACTATTCTGAGTATGTTTTTATACTTTCAAGTTTCTTGAAGCATGCTAGAATGGGTAACTTGTGGAAACTCCCTTAAGATAAGAACATAAATGCTTCTCCCATGAATCAGCATTAGAGGCTGTAGCAAAACCCAGCCAAATAGTTATAGAAACCATACCTCTACCAAGTTAACTTATTGCTGGCATATAGTAGGATTTAAAGACTGAATACGGCTTTAGAGATGCTGCTTGGTTTGGCTGTCGGAGATGCTGAACACCTCGCTGAAATGTGTATGCCTTACTAAATGTAGTCTTTTGCTCTTGCTCTTGAGCTCTGAGGCATAGTAATCAAGAACTTCAGCATGATTTGGTAGACTAGGCAGAGCATGTTTGAACACATGTTACTGGAGATTATTGTGGCACTTCCCCCCCCCCCCAGAATGAAGTGGGTGTTTTGTGTGGTAGGTTTTTTTGGGTTTGGTGGGGTTTTTTTGGTGTTTTTTTTGTTGGTTTGTTTTGTTGGGGGTGGGCTGGGGGGAGCTTGGTTTTATTTTGGGGGGGTGGGGGGGATTGTTTGTTTTTGTTTGTTTTTGTTTGTTTTTCTTAAGATTTTGAGAACTGCTCTTCTCTCCTCAATAGTTGTGGTTATAAAGGAGTGTAAATGCCTCTTTTTCTAATATGAAAGAATGAGATGTATCCCTTTGGATTGTGGCAGGTAATATTTTGTGTTTGAAACTTAAGTAATACCGAAGCTCTCAGAGCTTGTGCCAGTTAACATATGTTGATGCCAGAACTGTCGCTGATGTCAGTAATAGCAAACCTCTGGCTTTTAAGGATACCCAAGTACTGTTGCTGATTTCAGGAAGATTCATACTAGGTAGACTTTTTTTCCCCCAAGATGTATCAGATCTTTCGATTGTAAATATTTGTATGCTGACTGATTTGTCTTTTTAAAACATACAGTGGAATTCATTACCCGTTAACTGTAGCTTTAACTCTCTTTCAATATGTACTTGAACATTGTGCAGCAAAACAAAAGTATTGATAAATAATCTTAGGGATGTTCAGCATGTTGAACGTTCACAAATTGTCACAGTGACTATTTTGCCGAAAGGATTATGTTGGTGAAGCTGTCCAATGTATTTTTTCAAGTGGGTGGGCTTTAAGAGCAGCTGGACGTTTTTGGAATGTGATTATGTAATAAAGACAAAGTAGTTACAGCTGTGCAGAAGCTTGGAGGAGAAAATAATTGCAGTAGAATTTGATGTTAAATTTGAGTTTTCCTTTTATTTAAGGACCTGCTGCTCCAATGTAAAGCATTTTGCTTATAGTGTGGTCGCATGGTGCTGATACTTGGAGACGCTTATGGGAGTGTTTATTGGATGAGAATGGAAGCAATTATTTGGGTGTTTCCTTCTCTCCTTCCACTGGCTTTGTCATTTGCATCTGCAAACATTGATAACTGCTTATCATCAAGGGGCTTGTACTGTGCTCCTTTGTTTTGCTTAAAATTTCTAAGATGTGTTTTCTCTGCTTTTTCTTACCTCCTGTTACACCAGCAGTTCTTAAAAATGGTTGGAAGGGTTTTAAAAATAGATTTATTTATTTATTTTCCCTCTTGCAAGGGACAAAGGTGTAGTCAGTAAGCACGTGGGGAGATTCAAGGACATGATTCAACCTGTGTATCTGCACAAACTTCAGTTTGGTTATAGATTCCTCGCTTACCTATTTGCAAGGCTTTGGTCTCTAGCAGGTTGTTTTGTAGTTTATTCTAAACACTTTGAGTACTCTCGGTCACGCTGTTGTGACGAGTCTTTGTTACAGAAGTTCTTTCGGAGGTTCTTTTATAAACCACCAGATTATATTTAAGAATATGATGAACTTCTTGAACATCTTTCAGGTTATAGATTATTTTCCATTCTTTGAGATGCTGAAGCTTTTATGTATACCATCAAGAAGATGCTTAGAAGCATTGCAGTAAGGATGATTTCTAAAGGAAATATTCATATTACATGAAGAAAAATAAATTCCTTGGCAAGGGGAAATAATTGGAATGGGTCCTTGAACTGAAAGATGATTTACATAACTGATGCTTTTGCATGATGTTTTTGGGTTTTTTTTTGTAACTGATGATTTGCATAGTTTATCAAGCTCTGCTTAGGTATGCCTGCTCTATGCTAATTGTAGTTTATCATTTTACTAGAGTATCTGTGCAAGCAATGCTGCCATTTTTGGGGTATTCTTAAATTCCATTTTTTTTCTACGCAAAACTACTTGCAGTTGTTTTATTGTGGTTTGAAATACACCAGTTGTTCAGCAACATTGGAGGACATGTAAGCAGTAGTAACATCTACACAGCAATTTCAATAACTTTTGAAATTAAGTTCAGACAAGACGAGGAAATAAAATGTTATAAATATTTAATTCAATTCAGTCTCAGCAAAGACAAGTTTAAGTGTGTAAGGAACAAAAGGAATTTTGGTCACAAGTCCGATGCTAGTCAGGGGTGAAGAAGCTTTCATGCAAACAAGACAAGCATTCAGTGTTTCAGTTGGATATTGATGGATGGTAAATCCAACATCATATCTGTAGTATCTGCATTTGTGGGTAGTATGTAATAAGGTTGAGCTGTATTTGCTAAACAGGTTAAAATATATATTTTTCAGTCCTGATCTTCAGTGTGCTGATTGAGGAGTTTGTAGTTGTTAAATTCAGGGAAACAGAAGGATTTTTTTTTTTTTCCTCTTTAGAGGAGCTTAAAAAAAATCTGACATTCATAGGGCCTGTCCAGACTAATGTTAAACCAAAAATTAAGGAGGTGACTGGGGGGTTACTTGATTTCCATTCTTCACTTTTTGGTGCAAATGAATAGAATACTGTTTAAGGCATGGTATGAAGAACAGGAGGCTTCATTGGTAGCTGTAAAATACTGGCCCTTTACCCAACTATAACAGGGATAGGAGGAAAGCACTTTTCAAAACTAGCACAACACAGCCAGCATGAAGAAAGTAATTGACTTAAATCTGTACTAATTGCTGGAATCGTCTCAGTTTTATTGAGGGGTCTCCAGATAAAGTCAGTCCTATTCCTGAAGTTTTGAGAGACTTCTATTTCAGTGTTTTTCAGTGATGTGAAATAAAAACTTGAAAATTCTGTCAATATATTATTTGCCCGTAATGTGCTAAGATGATGTGCAAGGTTAAATAGATGTTTAGACTGTGCAGAATGGAGGAATTGCTACATGTCCTTGTAAGAGCTGAAATTTACTGGGTAAGTAGTATAAACATAGTCTTTGAACATTGTTATCAAAAATGCAAAATTGCTTTTAGCTCTGTGAATGGTAAGTTGGTATTGCATCTGCTCCTCTATGGGTGCGTGGTCAGAATTTTTGACAAAGCTGGAGAAGGGTTGTGAAACTAACTTGCAATCTGAAGAATGATATGTTACTGGAGATGTTGGGGCAATTTAACCTGCTTTTGTCCATGATCAATTGAATGGGAAGGATCAGATACTGTAATAACTCTAACTTAAGAAGCAATGGTATAATAAACTCAGCAGGAGTTGAACTAGACAAAGCTTGTGCTGCTTTTATATGCAAATGGAATGTCTCTTTTGTACTGGAAGAACTGTGGAGGTTCAAAGGTTTTTCCACTTCCATTTTAGTGAAGATTGTAGATTTGGATGAGATGAAGCAGTCGTGTGGCCTACACTAATTAACACTCAAATCTGGCATTTAGGAAAAAATGACTGCAAAGCACATGAAGAGCACTGTTAAAAGGAGAGAGGTTTTGAGGAAGCTCTTGCAATGCTGCAGTACACTTCTGTTAGCTTTTGATGACAACAGAAGAGGCTCTGTTGAAATAACTGAAGGACGCATCATCTAGTGGATTGCACCCCTCAATAATGTTCAATGAAGTTCAAGAAACTGAAATTGAATTTTTTCTAGTTAAGGCTTTTCATAATTAATTTTCTAAAACAGTAATAAGAAGAACAGTGGGGTACTCGAGTGCTTTGTACAGGTCCTTTAGGCAGCAAAACTGGAAAAAGTAAGTCTGATGATCAGTGTTTCCAACAAAAACCCGGACATGATTCAGTTGCATTCTACTTCGACACGTTCTCTTACATGTTTCACTGATAATACCAGTTTCCAAAGTTTTTCCACGGTACTTCTGTTGTGGAACTAAAAAAAAATGAAACAAGACATGTGATGTTTACGTTCTTTGGTATTTCAGCAACTTTATTCAAGCTTATCAACATATCTGAACCAAAGTTATTGCAGATGTTTCTTCTGACCCTTGCAGGATGTTCACCCTGTGTTTGTCATGTCTAGTATTGATCTTGTAGTTCATTAATGTATTAAGTTTACATGCTCAAAGCAAATTCACTTAGATGTGAATTACTCCCACAGAGTTACCTTGTCCTTCTGTTATAAATGGAATTTACTCTAGCATATAGGTGAGATATGAATGTATTCAAATTAAATCCTTAATTCTGTTTCTCATACTAGCTCCTAGAGTGTATTACCTGAACTGAACTGTAATAGCAGTCTTGTGGAATTGTCGGTGGTCTAAAGTTTGTAGAGAGTGAGCCGAAGAGACTGGAAAGAAAGGAGGAAACAGAAGCTTTCAGGATGGTAAATCTTTGCTAAATAGCTGGGAAAGTAGACTTTGTATTTGGATTAGGGTTTTTTCTCAGACTTTCTCAAGTCTGTTCTGGTGTGTCACTTCAGTTTCTGCTGGAAACGTGGGCAGCTGAAACAAAGAATTTAATGTGGACTTTTACATTTGACTGACTTAGAAACAGTTACAGTTTGTGGAGAGTTCAAGTGACGGTTTCACTGTCTTGGTAGCAAGTGGAGTTCCTGTCTTGTGCATTTCCATGATGGTATCAGTTTTTTGTCTTTAAGAACTGTGCATGGGTTTTGGAATGAAATCTTCTAGGTAAAGACAATGGGCTTTTTGGGGCGATGAGGGGAAAGCCTGTTGGCTCTGCCATTGAATTTCCACTCAGTATAATAAATCTGTTCCTTTTTTTCCCCCAATAGCAAATAAACCATGATCGATTGGCATTCACACTGAACTGAGGGAAGCTAAGCTAAGAGAAAGAAATGTTCTGGAAACTGAATTTCAGGAATATCTGTACAGCATAAAGAAATATCTAAAGGCGCTAGCTTTCCTTTGGAGGAAAATAATTTGTGTTCCACATTTAAAAAAAAAAAAAAAATCAGTCATCACGCTCCCCTTGTGGATTTGTTTGTATTAATGCTTACATGGGCATTCTGAGTGTCTTTACTTTGGGAATTATCTGCGCAGCCTTCAGTACTAGATATGACTCTGGCAAGGCCCTGCCTAGAGGGAAAAGGTTGACTCCTCCTGTTTTTTGTTTTGGTGTGTGGTTTTTTTTTTTTTTACTACAAAAAATATTTGAAGTAAAATAAATACAATTTGATCTTAATGGGCGTTAGGAATGCTTTGCTTGTATTAGCAATTCAGATATTTTGAGACCAAAGTTTATTGTTGTCACTCTGTGTAAGAACCAAAAATGTGAGGACTCCATGTTTTTTCAGGGAAATAGAAGAACATTCAGTTGGTAGAAGCTAAAACAAATACAGACTAGAAATGAGATTACAGTATATATATATACAGTGGAAAACATTTATTGGGTAATTTAAGGATTTTTGTAGACTTTTTTCCATCTCTGTAGCTTTCTAATGAAGATTGGGCTACAGAATGATTTGAAAATACTGCAAGAGCTAGGAAGTGCTTGGCCTGCTTTAATACAGGATACTTAACTACGTAGTCTGTAAGGTCTTTGTTTTCAATTGCCAAAATTATAAGCAGGTAAGAACCATTTACCTCTTTAGTGTTGGAAGTTTATAACCTCTTCAATATAAATAGCAAAAACAGGTTTTCCATATGTAAAACCTAGTACTAACAGTGGGAGGCTTAGAAGAGTTAATAGGATATGTGATAATGTTGGCTGCAGTGATGGCTACCGTATTTCTGCTGTGATGGTTTATGCTGCACTGTGCTTCCTTTCCCAGGAACTTTCAAATATTACAAGTAAGTTTGGATTTCTGAAAAAGCTTTGTTTAAGTGTCCCTTCCTTTTTAGGTTTTTGTTGGTAAGATTCCCCGAGACTTGTATGAAGATGAATTGGTACCACTCTTTGAGAAGGCTGGTCCAATTTGGGATCTACGCCTCATGATGGATCCTCTTTCTGGTCAAAACAGAGGTTATGCTTTCATTACCTTTTGTAGTAAAGATGCAGCGCAGGAAGCAGTCAAACTGGTAAGTAACTTATTTTCAGACTGGACAAGATAATGTAGACAACAAACGTGTTGGTAATCTCTTAGATAATGAAGTCTTTGAAGTGTTTGATTAGAGCATCCATTGACAGACTCAAAATTTTACTTTCTTAAAAATTGCCTCCTGATTTGATTTAGTACATACAAATAATGCTCCTAGGACTGTAGTCTACTCTAGCATGCTGCAGTCTGCTGGAGGTACTTGGGCAATTATAGTAAGAGCATACTGATTACAACTGGAAAGTAAGTTCTTTAAGCTTCACTGTGTTTAAGTTTTATCACCCTTCCTACTGTAAAGAGCTAATTAGAGATTCTTTGTTTTGCTGCTGCTGTGGAGGAGGTCTCTGACTTGGTGCTCTTTATGGTTCACAGTGGCCTTTAGCTCTTTCCAGTGGCAGTCATGCAGTCAGCTCAGTACATGGAAATCTGGCTTGGCCTACATCTAGTCATTTTGGGAAAGGACACAGCAATCCCTAGCGAGTTAAGAAGAGACAGCAGTCTGATTCATGCCCTGGTTCATTGGGCCTTGCCTCTGCCTGAGAGGAAGAAGTAGAATCAGGCACACCAATGTGTATCTCTCAAGGTTTTGGATATGGCTGTGAAATACTGCTTGTACTTTGAACCTAAACAGGTGAAATGCTTTGTCTCATTTGCCTGAGCAGAATTCATCTGATCCTGCATGAAGAAGGGGGGAAAACCCTAAACATCTAGTTAAGCTGGGTGAAAACAAACCAACCCTGAAACCTAGAGAAACTCAAGAAGTGATTCTGTTGCATTGAAGGGCTTCAGAAGGAGTCATTGCGTCTAAATGTTCCACTGTTTTTTCCCTCAAATATTTTCATGTACTTAGAAATAGTTGCAGTTGTTAGGTTAGGCTTTTCCAGGTTAGGAATTGCACGTCCCTACTTAGGCTGTTTTTCCTTTCTAGAGCCTACTTAGATGTTTCCTGAGGGAGATGCACAAAATAGGTTTTTGCAATTGATTGCTTCTGGATTTTGGTGATTGAAGTTGGTGGATGTGAGTTACTGTAACTTATGAAGGAAAAATTGTTTTGAAACTTGTTTCTTTTTTTGACCAAGTTGAAGTTGCTCAGAGGCGTTACTTGAATTTTTTGCTGATTGAGGGAGATGAAAGGGAAGATGCTGAAGTGACAGGAGATTTAGCAAGTGATGTGCCATTTTTGGAAGACTGGCCTCCATACGCTGGATATGGCACCGAATAAGTGAATTTGTGTGAATATATTACTTAAGTCTGATATCTGGATTTCCTTCCCCCTACCGCCTCCACCCTACCATTATTCAGTAACGGAGCCAGGCTTGTATTCAGGTGAAATATTTTCCAGAGACTACTGGGGAAAGGAAAATGGGGCAGACACATGCTAAATTTTGGAGATAATTAAACCTTGATGGCAAAGTTGAGGTTCATTCAGAAAATGAACTTGAAATTTTGAAGTCTTGGTTTCTCTACACCAGGTGGGCCTTCTGCTTGTGTTTGCAGGTGAAATGGTTATGGTTGTAGGTAAAATGGCTTTGTGGGATAAAATGTAATTTGAAAAGCAGACTCAGATTAAGTTCATGGCACTCAAACTCAGTTTTACTATGTTACGAATCACTGTTGTATTTGAAACTACATTCTGAGATGGTTTTGTCTTCCTTAAAGTGATCTTGTTTGATAGCCTGTGGTACCTGAACATTGCTCAAGTTGTTCTTGAGTATGAAGAAGTTTACTGAAGGTATTACTCTGTCGTCTGTATGACTATGTCTTAGCTAGGGTAAAAATGGCTGAAAACTTGCTTTTAAAGAATTGCATGAGACTTTCAGAAGCTGGCTGATGATCAAACATCCATCCGCTTAGCTTGTGTTTGAAAATCCTACCGAAAACAAAGGTGATGTCTATCTTGAATTCTTTCTTTTTTTTTTTTTAAGGTTGAACTCTCGTACCTTTGAAGACCTATTGGGAGTGTTAGTGTTGTAATCCCAGTGTGGGCAGAAGCATGAAGCAGTGGGCTAATTTTTTTTTTTAATGGGAAGGTTTAAAACTTAACAGTAAAATTTGTAGAGTCTTAGCGTTTACAAGGTCAAAAAAAATCCCTGTGGTGGGGACAAGATCACACATTGATTTGGACTTTTGAGTATCTCACAGCAAATATGCTCAGTGTTTAAAAGCTGTCACAGTAAAGTGGAAGAGCTCATAGTATCTATAACGCTGTGTAAAAATAATCGCTATAGTAATCTTGAATGCTTATGAAAAACAGCAGCAATGACTGACACTGAGTTCCAGCACAGGGAGCCATCACCAGTTGTCTAGAAAGATCTTTCAAGTCCGAGATAAACAGTAGGTGAATGAATTCACCCCATGCAGTTTCTGTCTGTTTACACGTTGTTCCTTGTACATCAGTTTCTTGCTAGCTTTCCATTCAGCAGAACTTCCAAAGTTTCTAAGGAAAACCTAAGCTTGGCAATGTTTGTCCAAGTGAATGTTGATCCAAATATTGCAGTTCTAGCAATTCTCTTGCAATGTGAGTTCAACATGCTATGTATAAAAGTAGTAGATCATGAAGAAAATAGATGATTTCATGATTATAGGGATCTTGTTATCCACATCATTGTGGAGGAAGCAAATGAATGGCTTTTTGTTTTCTCAGTGTGACAACTATGAAATCCGTCCTGGGAAGCACCTTGGAGTATGCATATCCGTGGCAAACAACAGGTTATTTGTTGGGTCAATTCCAAAGAATAAGACTAAAGAAAACATATTGGAAGAGTTCAGTAAAGTCACAGGTAAGACCTTCTTAACGAGTTTGTCACACTGATCCCAAAATTCCATTCAGTCCCTCTGTTTTATAGGTCCAGTTGTTTGACAGACGTGTTCAGCTGTCACTGAAACTATTTCCAAGTTGGATTCCAAGTTTGTTTCTGGTAGAAATTTTCTGTATCAGCTACATTTTATGGTGGAATGCAAAGGGATTAGTGTCTGTTTTGCTGATCGTTAAATGAATGATGTCATAGGTTTACAATTTGAGATGGAAACAGCACAAATGAACTCAGAAAAAAGTGAAGGTCTGTTACCTGTTCTAGCTTCCTGTTGAAGGCTCTGTATTTGTAAGATTCTGCTTTCACAACGGTGTAGCTTTCGGGGAGCCTCAAAAAAATGTATAGTTGAGGAATGATGGGGAGGAGGGAATACTAAATCAGTTTAGAGGGAATGTTACTGTAGAAGTAGTTAATGACAGGTTAATTTCTGTCCCAGTTCTTCAATGTTGTTCCCCGGTATATGCAGCAAGTAGGAAGAAAAGAAGTCAGCTCACCACTGGAAGGATGCTTCTGCTTTAAATAAGATACTGAAGTCTTGATCACTGCCTCTTGTTCCTGTAGGATAGTTTTAACCTACTGCTTCTTTTTTTAGGATTCCTATTTATAAGTACTTCAGGGAAATGGTGAAAACAGAAAGTGAATATTCATTTAGTTATCTCTCCTCTTTTTGGAGAGATGTGGAAGAAATTCTTTTCAGCTTCCCCTGGAGGCGGGGAGATGCCACGTATTAATGCTGACTGCTTTTCAAAAATGTCAAAATGGTAAAACAAAATATAGAAAACTTACACCGTGTGAACTGTTTAGCTTGATGTTTTGCAGGGCCTAATTGTGAGGTAAGTTTGTTTTGGAAAATTTCACATGCTGGGTGACCTGTTTCTGGGCAAATTGGATCGATATCTTTTATTTTGCTTTTCTTGTGCTCCCTCTCCCTTTCAGGAGTTAAATTCAAGGCTGTGTATTACCAAAAAAAACCAAAAAGTGAAGACATTTTAGAGTAGACTCTAGATTTTTTTTCTTCCTTTTGAATTTTGATACTAAAGACCTGTTTTTTCAGAGGGTTTGGTGGATGTAATCTTGTATCATCAACCTGATGATAAAAAGAAGAATCGAGGATTCTGCTTCTTGGAATATGAGGATCACAAGTCAGCAGCACAAGCTCGCCGCCGCCTGATGAGTGGGAAAGTAAAAGTCTGGGGAAACGTTGTGACAGTGGAATGGGCTGATCCAGTAGAGGAACCTGATCCAGAAGTCATGGCAAAGGTAAGTAAAACCTTAACTCGGTGCTCTTGTGCTTTGGGAGGAATTTCTTTATGCCATAGCGACAAATCTTTGTTGCAGCTCAGCAATGCTAGTTTTGAGGCGTGAAGAGCAATTGGAGGGCATTTTTGTAGTAAGCCATGCAAACTGCCATGGTCTGAGCACTGCAAATTCGTTGCCTGTGTAACATGTTAGGAACATGCCGTTGTAACAGACTGCTGTAGACAAGGGCGAATGGGCATGAGCTGGACCACAGGGAATTCCACCTAAACATGAGGAAAAACTTCTTTACTTTAAGGGTGGCAGAGCCCTGGCACAGGCTGCCCAGAGAGGTGGGGGAGTCTCCGTCTCTGGAGACATTTCCAAACCCGCCTGGACGCGTTCCTGTGCCACCTGCTCTGGGCGACCCTGCTCTGGCAGGGGGTTGGACGGGATGATCTCCAGAGGTCCCTGCCAACCCCTGTCATTCTGTGATTCTGTTTGTATTTAAACTACTGGCGTACAGGGTTATCCTACTGGATTGGCACATCGGTCTGTTCAATTATCTGCTTCCGCTGATAATGAATACTAGCGGGTATTTTGTAAAACTATTTTCCAGAGGGAGAGGAAGCTAAAGTTCAGTGTAGGTAAATGGTATGCTCCTTTATCCCTGTGTTTTGGGGTAACTCTTTGTTGCTCTTGAGGTCTATTACTAAAATCTTGCTGGGATTTGTAGCATCCCAGAAGCAGAAAATCAAAGTTGGATATTCTTCTGATCGTGGAAGGAAACTGTGGAAGGAGAGGAGTTGTAGAAACTTCATACAGGTAACTACGAGGCTATCTTTTTTTTTTTTTTAAATTTTTTTTTTTTTTTTGACAGGTACAGAATTTAGAAGGTTACCCAAAATTTCTTAAAGCCGATAAGGAGGGAATAACATCTTACTACTTTATCTTAGTTTCCTTTCAGGTTTGACTTTTAAAGATTACAGGTTGCTTTCTCACTTTTTCACCAGGTGAAAGTTTTATTTGTAAGAAACTTGGCCACTACTGTGACAGAAGAAATTCTTGAGAAATCCTTTTCTGAATTTGGAAAGCTGGAAAGAGTAAAGAAGTTGAAGGATTATGCTTTTGTTCATTTTGAGGACAGAGGTGCAGCAGTGAAGGTATGTTGATTATTCTTTCTTAGCTAAACTGATGTGAGCAGTGGTATTAAGAAACTTCTTTACAGAAAATATCTAGACAAGACAATTTGTAGAGCCCATTTAATAAGGTTCTCATTGTGAGGATTTTAATACTGATAATTTTGTTCCTATGATTTCAGCAGCTAGGAGGATGTGAAACTTGCAAAGGACAAAACTGTAGCAAGTTAACAAGTAGACTGGAAATGAGGTATAGACCCATGCAGGAGAGTCTAGAGAAGAGGGGGAAAAAAAAAGATCAACCTAGACAATCTTTCTGAGGAAACACTGACAGAAGGTATCAGTCGTCTCTCAAAGACCCCTGTTTAAAGGCTCTGTGTAGTTTTGGAGTGACAAAAGTACGAAATAGAAATTGCGAGGTAATTAAAAAAAAAAAAAAGTGCTTTGAGAAGGGGAGAAGAATGGCACTGGCAACTCCTTTAATGCATTACCTATTTTTAACTCTATGTGCTCCCTGGAAGGTTTCTCCTAAATGATTTCTTAGATGTTGGAGGTCATTACTGTAAGCTTCAAAGGTGTCTACCTCTTTATCTAGGAGCAGTTGAGAAGGTCGTTCATCTCCGCTGTTTGTACTTCAGTGGATTGAATTCTGTAGGAATTACGCAATCTGTTTTTTAAATCCATAGTTTGTAGAGGGAAGGAGGAGGAGAGGAAGGCTTTTGCGCCTGAGAGTCTTGAGCAAGTATATTGTATGTGGCTATATAGACAGTTCCAACCTTATTAAACACTTTATAACCATGTAATAGCTTATAATTTTCCCGCCACCAAACCAAGGTTTAGAATACTCTTGAGTTCGGCTTTAGGATAAATGTAGCTCGTATTTCTTGAAGTTGAAGTCAGTTTGGATAGTTTTAGACAACCTGCCCAAGAGAGGTTAAGAGATTGTTGACATAGAAGGCGTGAGTCACAACATTTCCAGACATGTTTTATTGTAGTATTTTTTTTTTTTTTAAACATTCTCCAGTCCCTCCCCAGTAGACATTACTTCTAAATGCTGTGTTAGATTTGAGCAACTGAAAACTTGTAGCAGATGAGAACAGGTAGATCAAATGCAGTACAGCAGAGCGTCTCCGATGCTGCTCTTCTCTGAAACAAGCTGAATACTACTGCATCTGCCCCATGTGACCAATTTATGGCCACTAAATTGGTTTATGAATTCCGTGAGATATTTTTGCGTATGGATGTGTTGTTCATTTTTAATGAAAGCGTTATTATGATACGAATACATGGAATTGGCTCATTGATTCCAGCGTCTGCTTAATTTTCATACTTTCTTTGAAATAAATCGCTATGATCTCTAATGTTTTTGAGGCATGTTGCTGTACAGACCTGTAATGTCTTTGTTAATGCAAATATTAATACCCAGAAATGTTAAATGCGAAGCAGATCACTCCAGGTAAAGAATCGGGGGGTACTTTGTGTATGTATGTTAAGCTCTCTTTGTGTGTACACTTGATAATTACAAAATACACATTACTTTTCTGGAGGATTCTTTCCTCAGTTCATGAGATCACCAAGTTTCAATAATTTTTTTCCCCTTAAGTATCTGTCCTCAGAAATAGTTGACTTCCTAGGAGGCACTCATGGGGCACATTCAACTAGGTAGGAAGCCCAAATATTAAAAAAACCTCTTTTGTGTGCATGACTTACAAGTACAGCAAGCGTTTGTGTCAGTGTGAGTAGTGAGAACTTCTGTCGATGTATTTCTGAAAGATATCTGGGCGATACAGGAACATACAAGGTGATGGTGTTACGTCTGAGTTTTTAAAAAATAATGGTAAACATATTTTAATACCATTTTCTTATTATATGAAGAGAGTATTTTTTTAAAATGCTGCTTCACTGTAACTTGAAAGAGTAATATGTAGTATTCTGTTTAAGTAGCACAGAAACAAAGCACATGGCATAGTTCACCTGGGGCCGCCCAACCCTCTGGTTTCTATCAGTAAGTTTTAGTTTCCTTTGGAACGGAAACAAATTTTTAGTTGTTTCTCTTCTAATTTTTGTACAGGCTATGAATGAAATGAATGGGAAAGAGATAGAAGGGGAAGAAATTGAAATAGTCTTAGCAAAGCCACCGGATAAGAAAAGGAAAGAACGTCAGGCTGCCAGACAGGCCTCCAGAAGTACTGCGTGAGTGTTCGTTCTTGCACTACTGTAACACTGCAGAATGAAGTTCTGCTGTAAAATATGAGCTAGTTTAGAAGAACCTGAATGAATTTTCTTTTCTCCATGTTTTCTATTGTTAATCAACAAGGGTAAATTTATACTTTAGTTTGGGAGACTTTTGAAGGGAAATAATTGCATGTTTCTTTTTCTTAATAGGTATGAAGACTATTATTACTACCCTCCACCTCGCATGCCACCTCCTATTAGAGGCAGAGGCCGTGGAGGGAGAGGTGGATATGGCTATCCCCCAGATTACTATGGCTATGAAGATTATTATGATGATTATTATGGTTATGACTATCATGACTACCGTGGTGGCTATGAAGATCCCTATTACGGCTATGATGATGGCTATGCTATAAGAGGAAGAGGAGGAGGAGGAAGGGGTGGGAGAGGTGCCCCTCCACCACCTAGGGGGCGGGGAGCACCACCACCAAGAGGTAGAGCTGGCTATTCACAGAGGGGGGCACCCATGGGACCGCCGAGAGGAGCCAGGGGTGGGAGAGGGGGTCCTGCACAGCAGCAGAGAGGACGTGGTGCTCGTGGAGCCAGGGGCAACCGTGGGGGCAACGTAGGAGGCAAGAGAAAGGCAGATGGGTACAACCAACCTGATTCCAAGCGCCGTCAGACCAACAACCAGCAGAACTGGGGCTCCCAACCCATCGCTCAACAGCCTCTCCAGCAAGGTGGTGACTATGCCGGTAACTATGGTTACAATAATGACAACCAGGAATTTTATCAGGATACTTATGGGCAACAGTGGAAGTAGACAAGTGAGGAGGGATTGAGAATATTGGAAACATAGAATTGGCTGTAGCTCTACATCCTTCAAAACAAAATTGGCTTAATGTTTCATCCTTCAGTAGCGATTGGCTGCCATTTGTATTGGGCTGAAGAATCACTCTATTGTGTATATACTCGAGTCTCTTAGTTTTCTTTTTTCATAAACGCACTTGGACATTACTGGGCTTGCAGAATTCCTGAACTCCATATGGGGTTTCAATGCTTTTATCATTTTAGGCTTCATTTTAGCAGTTTAAAAGCAGGAATGGCACACTGTTCAATCATGATTTTGCAGAACCTCTGGTTTTGGACAGTTTCTTTTTTTTTTTTTTTTTGATTTGGGATAGACTACATAGGAGTATGCTGTACATAAAAGTAAAGCTAGTGCTTTGTCTTAGTAGTTTTAAGAAATTACAACAAATTAAGTTTTCTTGTATTGAAAATAACGATTGTATGTTTTGCATTCCTAGAAGTAGGTTAACTGTGTTTTTAAATTGTTATAACTTCACACCTTTTTGAAAATCTGCCCTACAAAATTTGTTTGGCTTAAAACGTCAAAGCCGTGGCAATTTGTTCCTTGATGTGATTGTATTTCCAATTTCTTGTTCATGTAAGATTTCAATAAAACTCAAAAATCTATTCAAAACATTACCTATTTCAAATTCAATTGTGTCCTAAAACATTATTTCATTGGTAATTCTTGCGAAAAACATTGTTTTCAAAGTATAACTGCCTATGTGAGTGATCAAATTCATGCAAAATTTCTTGTGCTTTCCAACATGTAGCCCTGTGGACATCAGACTGAAAACTAGGAGAACTTGCAGATTGCCCGAAGGGCACTCTTTGTTTAATTGCTGTTCGATAACTTAACAACATCTAATTTTGAAACCTTTTTTTCTTTTAAAAAGTGTTGAAATGTATCCAAACATTCACGGAGATCTAATTTAAATATATTCTTCTAATGTAATGTGGAGAAGGAAGCAGAGCCTACAATGGTGTTAATTTTGTTCCTTTTCGTTATGTACTGTGGAGTCCCTCTAGAGGCTATTCTGGTAGGATCCAGTCGTATTGTATTATTCAGCGTACAAGCACATAGGGAAATGGGTTTGATCTCAAGCATCTTAGCCTAATATTTGCCTAGGGATGAGAATTATAGATCAGGTGCTGTGGCACAGTAAACTAACTTCTTGCTACAGATAACACAAACGTACTCTCCATATCCTGCTTATTTCTGTCTTGACATTTTAATTTGATGTTCTGCCATGATGAACAATTTGCCTTAGAATTCTCATGCCTTGTAATAAGGCTGTTTTTAAAAAAAAAAAAAAAAACAAACAACAAAAACCAAAACAAACAAACCCCCAAAAACCCAACCCATAATATCTTTTGGGGGCATTACTGGCTACATTATTGGGGTATTATGTGTTGCTTTGACCCTTGTCTTGGACATTACCAGATGTCAATTTTAACTGGCAAGTCGTGACATTACTCTTCTGTTGCATCTGAGCCATTCTGTACCCCAATGAAGAACATTTGCTTCTCAAGAAAAGGGAGAAACAAACGAATTTAAACTTTCTCTAAACAAAACTATTGCCGGACCTCTAAATATCCAAATCAAACACATTGCTCGTCCTTGATTTACAACATTCTAAACACAGACTATTGAGGAAGTTAAACTTCAGTGGTCATACTCCTCCCTTTGTCTTCTATTCCTGTCTGGTGTCTCTCAAGTGTATTTTGTCAGAATGTTAACAGAAAGATGAACCTTCCCACGCTTTACTGTTGTGGGTCTGGTATATAATTGCATGGTTTGAGTTTTTGACCTGAATTGAAGTGAGGATGTCTGCCCGGTTCTCAAAAATGGGTTTGCCCCTGTGTCAGGCTCTTCCTTTCAAATTAATAGAATTGGTCATAAATAATATGAAGTGCTTTTCAAAATTAGTATGTAGTGTGTTAAAGCCCTTTTTGTTTGGTTTGGGTTTTTTTAACTTCATAAAGTTAACGGGGCCAAATCCTGTCCTCTCTGTTCCTTACGTGAGCAGTGAAGTCAGAGAGGCACTGCCTGAGTATGTTTTCCAGGCTTTTGCTGGTGGTAAGGATCTGGCTCGTGATTGTGTCCTAACCCAAGGGCGTGCTGCCCTTTTAGTCTGGCTTTAGTAACTGCCCAGCTTTTGTGGTGTTGGACAGAACCCTGTAGTCCCGATGCGTATTTGTTTTCCAGTAATCATTGTAAAGGGGATCTCATACAAGGGAGCTTAATTGGAACCAAATTTAAAAGTACTCTCCATCCTGGAAGAAGGATAGTGTTCACGTACTGCACGTCTTGGGTGTTAGTGCAGGAGAGGTGAAGTGCCAGTGCCTGCTTATGGGGGGGGTGGGGAGGAAGCGAAACACTCCAGTTATAGTGTTTACAAAACAACTAAGGAACAAAAATGTTCAAATTGCCTTCCTTGAGAACTGTAAAGGTGCATCTGGTCTTTCTGCACAAATCACAATTTATCCTAATATTTTTATTGAATACGAGGAGCTGTCCATTTTTAAATTGAATATTAAAATCAGTGAAAGTTTATAATGTGTACCAAGTTCTTCGATTTACATGATCTATGGATGCTCAAATTCACCATTTAAATTTGCAGCAGTGCTGAATTCTTAAAGATCACGCGTACTACAGCTTAGCGGTGTATACTGAACTTGAAGAACTTAAAAAAAATTATCGAAAAAAATTACTGAACAAAAGATGCTGTAGCACAGTGGAAAAATCTACCATGCCTGATGACATACTCAAGGGAAGAATTTTGCACAAGGGAAGAATCTTCTCAGCACAGTTTCGATATAGAGTCAAAACAAAAAATAAATTTAAATTTACTCTTGTGCATCTGTTCTGATCATTTCTTCAGTATAACTTAGTAAAAATCCTCTCATGGAATACATTGAAAATGGATTTCAACTTGCAAACCAATACTAAACTTTCATGAGTGTCCTGCTGGCATTGGAGGAGGAGCCATGAAATGGGATTTTAATAATCATTTGATCACTCATTTATAGCAGTTGCTTAAATGTCTGTATTGATAAGGTGTTTGACTTCAAAATAAGTAGGTTGCCAGATTCCTAGCAATTCCAAAACTTAAGCGAAAGATTTTTACAGCTGTTGTGTTATTACAGACTTACTTTCACATTATTAACAAAATCGGTTTACTAAACTCAGCTTTTAATTTTACTAATTCATTAAACGTAGTCTGCATTTTTTCAAAGCGTTCAAAGTTTAATTTTTTTGTAGCAATTGTTTGTTTTCGGGACTCAACTTTTGTAGTCTAATTATTAGAAAGAATGACAACTGCATTGCTTAAACCTTTTAAAAATAAACTCTAAGCGGAAGGTCACCGCATGATTTTGGTGACTCTGTACAGAAACCTGACCGCTTTTTATCCCCTCTGCATTTGGACATGGAGCCCATTTGTGTATTTTGAACCACGCGTTTTAAAAATAGAGAAGGCACTCTTATTATAAGGCTAGCAAAAAATAAACGTGAAGTATTGAGCAAAAACTCTTAAACCTCTTAGTAAAACATGTTTGGCACCTAGACCTGCTGACCTCAATGCAGATGTTTTTATTGGCAGCAGGACTTTTAATTGTTACGCAAAAACGATGGTGGCCCATAGATGCGTAGAACAGCAAGGACCCTGACCTACAAATCTGTCATGAATAATCTTTGATCACGCATGGCTTGAGCTGGAGTATTTGTGTGATTAAGGATTCTTTGTACGAGGAAGGTTTGCCAGATTGAATTCTGTCGTTCACGTCAACTGCTTGGGTAGATCAGAGCCTTATAGAAAGAGTGTACCAAGTTGTGTTTCCTGTTTTTTTCTAAATAAAAAAAAGTTGAAAAAGTTGGAGCTTCTGTTAACTTAGAATTTGAATGAAGCTGTTGTAGTCTATTGGCTTAAAATGTCTTTTGAAATCCAGAGTGGCTACGTTGGGCGTATATTAGTTGATAAAACGTGTAGAGTAGGGGAAAAAACTCATTCGTGTTAAAAGGAAATCTTAAACCTTTGTTCTCATTCAAACAAAATGGTCAAGGTGGATCTGCGATATTTGGTTATTGATCAGGAACTTGTGAAATTTGAGAACGGGAGAATCCCTCTGAAGAAATGTTTTAACAAGTTGGAGGTTACCAGAAGCTCTGAAAGACAGTTCAGAATATATTGCATCACATTTTCTGATGTCCAGAAATCTGCAAGTGTCAATTTTGTATTTTAACTCCTTCCTTTTACCTGACTATCAGGGAAGCGTGGTTGAGGCTGACCTGACATGTCATGATGTCGACTTGCTAGGTGGGGTTCGCAAGGGACATTAACCTTGGAGTTATCGGTAAGACAACTTTCTTTCTCATTTCCTTCAGTAAGGTTAAAGGGCTGGGCTGGGGTGGGAGGAGGGAGGAGATGAGCTCCACAGACCTGATCCCTGGAATATTGTTGAAAATCTGCCATTACCATGGAGAGGTTCCAAGCACTGAAGGTAAAAGTTAAATTTAAATTCGTCCATGTCCAAGAGGAGCATGGCATAGGTTCTTGCAACTGAAATAAATTCAAAAATAAAGATCACTTGCACTTCAAAAGAAAACCGGATGCAATTTTAGGGATGCTGGAAGCATAAAAGAATTTGAACACTTAAATTTTTGCTCTGTAATTACATCCAGGTATGGGGGGGTGGGGTTCCTCACCATGAAAAAGCAAAGAACTTGCAGCACACTTCTTCAAAGACTAAGAATGCTGTTCAGAAATGTGTCCAAGTAGATCTCTGTAAAATAATAAAATTTTACCTTGAAAATAACAACAAAAGTGGTATATCATGAGTTTGGATCATTTACCTATTGAACATGGTAATGCTTAGAAGGCATTAATTGAGAGAGAATTGCCGTTAAACCAAGGGACAGTTGTAGTCGCTCCCATTATAAAACCGCTGGGTTTTAGTAATCACCATTTTTGTAGAGGGCACAATACGTTGGTTCTAGACAAACAAACAGCAAAAGCTGAAGAACAGATTTGGAAATCAAACTTGAAATACTTGGACATGTTGAATCCTTCATGGCACCTGCTCATCTTGCACGTTTCCTCAGACAGAAGCGTCCCGACCTTTCTTTTCCCGATTGTACGTTTGTGCTGTACTTTGAAAGGAGCAGAGAAGTCGGAAAGAGCTTACTAAGCTGTAGGAGCATTCCAGGTTCAGTCATTCTTTCTCACGGAACTGAACTGCATGCCAGTTCTGACACCACCTGCAGAAGAAATGTAACTGGTGAGTAGAGGTGTTTTGTAAGGCTTTTTCAGGTATGAAGTCTTTGTTTAATTCCAGATAAACTTTGCTTGGCATACCTCGATTTGAAAACGGTTTTGATCACACAGTCATCAATGCTGTTTCACTTGCAAAATCTTAAAACAGAATTAAGAGGATCTCGTTTAACTTGAGATTCTCCAGTCTGCATGGTCCCATGGAGTTACTGAAGTGTAGCGGGACTTGCTGACTGCGCTCAGGTGGCCCCTCTCTTGGCAATGAAGCAGCTGGCGAGGCTGTTACAGGGGAAAAAAAAAAGCTGAGTGGATTGGATTGGCTTTTACACCTGTGGAGTTTGGAGATAACCGTAGGAGTACACGATGGGCTGTACTCCTTTCGTAAAACAAGCGTCGGTCTCTTACCAGTGAGGTTTAGGAATTTAAAATACAACTTCAAAATGTGTTTCTGTGATTGTAATCTGCCAAATTGCATTAAATGCAAAAAAGAAGAGAAGAAAGAATGAGGAGCAAACTGAACTTCAGTTCTGCCCTCCTTGCTTGGAGCACAGCTTCACTCTTTTTCCTCCTTAGCCCCAGCGAACGTGCAGTCTTGCTCATTAATTTTGCTGTTGAACTTCCTGCAGAGCTTGTCTAAGCGTAGGATTGTGTATCTTTCTTTTTAAAAATCTTCGCAGCGGCCTCTGGGAGGTGGTTGTATTTCCATTTTAACTTCAAGAAATGGGTATCCATTGCATCAGAGCCTGGTTACCTGACGTTATGCTGGCGTACCTTCAGACGTTACAAATTCAGCATGCGGAAAACGCATACCCAACTTGAATTTAAGAGGGCGTGTGGTATAAGGATTAATTTTGTGATAGGAAAGGAAATCTTAATTCTGGAGAGCATTCAGCGGTCTTAGCAATGGACGGCCTTCTCTCTCTTTGAATTCCCTGCTGTGCTGCTGTAACTTCTACAGAACAAGAGGAAGTGAAATGCTGCACGGGCTACAAGTCCTGTGATTAAAAATAGCTCAAGTGCGTAATTGAAGATAGTATGGTAACGCACGTACTCAGGAGAACTGAATACATGCTGCACAGGCACTAAGTTGATGGTTTTTATGCTCGCTTTTTAACCGGTTCCTGGATGCTGACTCCTTTCTGAAGAGTTCTTTGAAGCGTGTTCTAAGGGGCCATGTTGAACCCTACTTTAAGTAATCGGGTTTTCAAATTCAGTATGTTGAACCAGTGAGGTAGAGAATTAGTGCAACTTTTCGCTGCTGGTACCTGTAGAACAAACACCAAAAAGGATAAGCTGACCTTGTTTTAAGTTTCATGTCTGTTTTATCAAGACCAGAGATCTTGAAGTCCTCTTTGTGCGTTTTCAGTCAAAATCAATTGCAGTTAGGGATTTTTCTCCCCGTCGTTCTGGGTGAGCTCTTTCGTCCTTTGTCTGCTCAGTGCTGGCAGGAGCAACGCTGAGATCACAGGAGGGGGAATTCCTTCTACTCTCAGTATCGTGCATCCATGAGATTGTAGAACCATTGGAAGAACCATTGCATTGAGCTTTATTTTCTTGCAGATTTTTAGGGAGTGACTTCTGCTCTGTAGCATGCAAAGACTGGAGCCAATATGCAACTTAACCTGCAAGAATTTAGTAAGTGGTTGTGCTGAAATGCAACTGATCTCACCATCCAGACCATCTTGGTTAATATGATTTTCCCAGAGATTCCGGCCGAGGTCAGATATTCAGCACGGAGCGTTCCGCTTGGAACAGCGGGAAGATGTCCCAGGCAGCTGAAGACAGCCTCCTAAGCCATCGCTGAGCAGCTTACCGAAATATACTGGTGTTGCTGTTAATTCTGTTGCCAGTCGTCGATACCTTCGCTTACCCAGTAAAACCTAAAACCGAACAGAAGTTATTTTCCCTGTAAGGCAGCAGGTCAAGCCTGTTAGTTAATATTTTATTTATCGCTTTATTTCCCCCTTGAACAACCAGCAGTCGTAGCTGCTCTTAGGGTATGAAATATGTATTCCAGTCTTCCCTGTGTTTCCTGTTTTCTTTGTTTCTGCTGGTTTGCTGGCTGTTACTGCGCGCTCAGGTATTTCGGTTGTTTCCAGTTGGAGGAGCAGGAGCCAACATGTTCTGCTTATTTTTTCTCTTGAAGGTATTGGAAAGAGGAGGGGTAGAAAAGCCATAGAGCTGAGAAAGTCTAAGCCTGCAGCCCGTTGGCAGCAGCCGTGAGGGGTCCTGTGTTTAGTTAGAAGAAAAATTTCCTCTTGTCTGCCTTCTCTTCTGATAAAGTCCCTGTTGAAGAGCTGGCACTGGTCTGGTGCTTCTCAGCAGGTCTCTCTTGCCAAGCTCTTCTGTGAGCTTGCTCCAAGCGGGAAGCACTGGAAACGCTGCCTCTCTGAAGGCTGGGATGCGCTTAAGGCAGATTTTTTTTTCAGTGTGAAGGAGTAAATTACTCTGTTAAACTAACTAAATAAAATTATATTGTTAAATGCAGAACAAACTCATCCTGTGGATGTCTTTAGGCAGGTCCTAGGTATTCTGCATCAAATCATAACAATCTTGTGAGGTGTCTGAACCAGCTGCTCAGCCTTCTGGGCGATTGCACACACATTTCCTTCCAAAGCCCAACTAAATTGTCTGATCCAAGTGCTCCATGTTAGTAGATCATTTGTACAGGAGAGGCTTTACCATGTTTGTAATACACTAATCCATAGATAAACATATGGATTAACTTTTGCGTGTGATGTCTCTACAAGATTAGTGTTTCCTCTGGAAATGCAGGGAGTCTCTTGTGGGGTTTTTGACGGAATGGCGAGCCTTTAGCTACAGTCAGGTGTTAGTGCATAGACACTTCGGCTCCAGTTTCCTTAAGGGGGTGTACGTGTTCTGATTAATGTCGTCTCTGCGGTGAATTGCATTTAACCGAAGCAGTCCCAGTTTTTAGTCTTGAAACGTTTTTATCCTGCTATACTTGCTTGCAACTTAGCCTTCTGCTTTGCTGTGAATGCCGCGCTGGGGAGATCAAAGCTGCGTCCTTGGCGTCTTGCAGACGGACAAGTTAGCCTGTTCTCCTGCTGCTAGTTACATTCTGCCTGTGAGATAGAGAAGATAGGGTTATTTCTTGTCTGTCAACTTCCGAAAAGCTGCTGAGCTTCCATCCATCAGGAATACTTCTGAAAGCGTCGGAGCAAGCGAGAGCAGTGGCTTGCTATGCTGGGGTATGCAGACGTTTTTCATACCAAAGAGCTACCTAGAAAAGTTAGGTTAAACTAACTTGGGGGATCTCCAGATAGGCAAGAGGAAAATTATCTAGCTGTGTTTTTCGAACCGCTTAAATAACTTCTATTCTTGCTTCTAGAAGTTATTTCCTTAAAGCACTGGCTAACCGGTTTGTTGGCAGACCTCTAACAGTGTCTTTAATCTGTTAAAAAAACTTACATGGGTAGGGCAAAAGGCTTTTTCTCCTCCAAATAAGCTTTAAGTACTTGCATTAAAAACTGAAGGAATATAACCCAGTTTAGTTGACTCGTACAGTTCCCAGGCACAAACCTATTTTTCCATCATATAATCAGTACCCAGAACTGGCTGCTGGAAATTTGAGTGGCTTCAGGGCTGGGTGAGCTGATGTTCTTGCAGCTTACAAAAACGGATCTCGGAGGACTCACTTGGGGTGAGAGAGAGGAGAGAGTAGACTGCTGGGAAGAATCAGACCCGCAGTTTTACCAGCGCTGGATAGTATATAAGAGGCTGCTTCTAGTTTAACCCTTTTTCGGGTTTTTTCCAGTTTCAAAATGTAGCAGTTTACAAAACGTTAGAACTGCCTTGTCTCAGCTGACACAGCTTGACAAGTTGGGTCAGATTTCTTAAATTACACTTGATGGCCTGACACCCAGAATGGTCAGTGGATTACTTTCCCAGTTAGTTAAATTAACGTTTAGTGCTTGCAGATCTTCTTAAAAAATCAACGAAACAGCCAAAAAAAAAATAGCTGACAAAACCCCAAAATGCCAAACAAGGAAAGCCAATGCGACCATGCCCGCCGCACACTGGGCGTCTTTACCTTCTGTGTCTGCAGAGCGCTTCGCGGGGTGGGCCTGCAGGTAGGTGACAGCCGGCCAGATTTCAGCAACACTCTGCTAATGCAGCAGTTCAACAGCGTACATGCAGCTGATCGTTTTTCAATAACAGTTAATTATTGGCAAGGGTGGCTCTAGTCGGACATCATGTTTCCGGACTCTTGTATGCAAAGCTTGCTGCGTGCCTCTCCAGCAAGAGGAAGAGAACTCTGAATCCTTTTTGCTTTCTATTTTTGCAAGCATGCCCCTTTCTCAGGTAGCCGGTAATCTGTTTGTGCTGGAGTGGGGGGTTCTGTTACCGCATCCCAAGCGTACTTTAGGCTGTTTCAGGAAGATCAAAGTTGGAAGGTTTTTTTGTAAAGGTGTTTGTGGAACTCTAATGCTGGGAATCCAAAGGTCTCATGCAGCGCTAAAAGTGGAGGCAGGAAGATGATAGCTAACGGGCAAGCCTTAGCCTTCCAAGTCGTGGTCGGGAGGGTCAAAAACTGGAGTAGTATACATCATAAAAGCGTCCTTGGGCAACGTAGGCGCTGTCATACTCACACCAGACAGTGGAGCAGTAAGCTCATAAGTAAGCACGGTCGTGCTTGCTCCGTCATGCTTACTCCAGGAAGTTGAGCAGCCGCTTTTATTCGCCTTCTGTTTTCCAACAGTTGTGGATTCAATGTAAAATCTTTGGTGGACACAACTTCAAAGAAGACTCTTAAGCATTTTTGTCAAATACTTGTCTTTTTTTCTGCCCTGCCGGTATTCTTTCAGGTATTATTAGGGGTTTACTACAGAAATCATACTAATTAATAGCTAGTCGGCCTTTATGCCATACATTTTGTGTCGGATTTCTGTAGCTTTGATTTTTTTGAATGGCTGTACCTTGACAGGAGGGTGAGTGATATATTACATGTAAGAAAGCAGCCCATAAGCTTTTTGTCAGTGTTGCAGAGCTGAATGCATAGGTCAGGAAAAAAAAAGCTCCAGGTTGAAGAGGGAGACCTTAGCAGTGTTCGACAGTGCTAAGACTTTCTTGCTGGCAAAATTTCTCAGCTGCTTCTCATTCGGGTTCAGAGCGGGATTTGACCATCAGTGCTGTTCCCCCGTGTTAAAATGAAGCGTGCTTGCTGCTTGTGGTTCTTGCTGCTCCGGTACCGTATAAACTGATTGATACTAGTAGAGACATTGAATTCAAGGTTCCTGAGAAATGAGGACATTTAAAGCCTTAGTTGTAGTATTTGTGGCTTCTCTTCCACTCTTTCTTTAACGTCTTGGATTGGATGTACACCTCTGCTTGTCTGTCTGTGCAGAGAGAGAGGGAGGGAGGAAAAACGCGTTACCTGCAATATCTGGGATCTGTGTAGCCAACAAGCTACAGGTGCAACGTTCGGTTGGAAGGTTTGAGGTCTTTTTGAATGGCCCTTGCTGTTTTTCAGATGAATTTTTAATATGGCATTTAAAGGTCAGAATATGTCAGGGTTCTTTTTCTTTTGGATTTCTTTGATACCGTTACCTTATCTACGTGAAGTATGAGACCTTGAGTGACTAATTTTGTCAGCATTTCTAGGTGACACGTGTTTCACAAGAATGTAGGCACACACGTATTAGCTAATTTTGCATTTAAATTGCCCATTTTATGCAAATAAACATTCATTACTCCTTATGCCTGCAAAGCACTAAAGCATACATTTTCTTTAATGTTCCCTGCAAATACTAAATATTTCACGATGTGTTTCTTCCTGTGCCATTTCTCTAGTGGCGGTCCATAGGGAATAAATGTGCTTTTCTTCTCACCTTTTACTTGTTGCTTGACTGACTCTTGGTTGTACAGTTTTTAGCCTTTTCAAGTAGATGTCAGGTAGATGCCTTCAACTGCATGCCTTAGGACCGTGTCCAAAAAGGCGCGCAGCATAGCACGTGGAATTTGAAGGTCGTAAATGAAATCTGTCTCACTGGGCTAAAGTGGGATACGTGCAGTGGAGACCGCGTCTTCCATGTTGCGAGAGGCTGCTCAGGTGCGAGAGGCAGTTCAGTTCCACAAATGTCTTTTCCCTTTCGTTGAGAATAGCTTCAAAAAATCCTTTCGGGAACTGAGCTGAGGCTTCAAAGAGAAGCAGCTAAAGAACGTCAAATGTCTTGCTCTGTCAGTAGAATTGGATGAAATGAGCTATAAGCATGCAAGTACTTGAGTAGCTCAAAGTGATTTTATTTTTTTTTCCTAGTAAATCGTCGGATCTGTGTAGTGTGGGAATGGCAGTGTGTTTATACCCACGGAGGAAAAGCAGTGCGGTCGCCTAGCTCTCCGTTGCTCTGATTAGCTCCACCGCTCCCTCAACCAAGAAATAGTAATAATGGATTTTTAAATTAAATTTGAATTTAAGAAATAGATTAAAAATCAGTGCTTTTCTTTTATAGCACAAAGTTTAGAGCTGAGCATGGAGGGTTTAGAGTGCAGTTCTGTGGTGGGAATTGCCATCCTTCTCCTCAGAGGCAACACATACTCCTTTAACTTTACTAATTGTCACTTCCTTGAATGCTTCATATTAATTCAGTGTTTTCTGTTCTCTAACTATATAAAAGCCATAAATTGAGTGCTTTGGGATTTGAGGTTAGGTAACCTAGCTTTCCGTGAAGACTTTTCCTGCAAGGTAGGGTTTTTTGACAGACTGAGGAAAACTGCTTATTTTTTGGTAGGCTTGTCTTGGCTGAACTGGCAGGTGTAACTAAAAGCACGTGCCCGTAAGTGTGGTCTTTTGAAGCATAAAAATTGTCTACGGAGTTAGACTTCTTTCAGCACTGTTTGTACGAGAAAGAAGAGTTGAGGGGGATTAGCTAGGAAAGTTTTCTACTCAGTACTTCAGAGAGACCAACCTTTAGAAAAACGGGGAAAAGGGAAGTTGTACATTAGACCAGTATAACCAGTCATCTCCACTGATGGAGTTGATTCTCTCTTCCGAAGGTCTTCTTGCAGTGAAGGATGTAGTTTGGCTCAGAGGTATGTGGCCCGTTTGAGCTGGCTGGAGCAAATATTTTTGCGTTTGAGTGCACACAGGGTCCTTCTCATGAACAAAACTTGAGTTCACCCATTTCTTACCAGCAGTAGGAGACTTCCCATTATTTTAGGAAGTGGCAGTAACCCTTAAATATACAAAATAATGAGAATTGTGTCCGGCCCTTCTGGCTGTAGACTCCAGCTCCATAGTGTGGGGATCTGCAAGGTGCACCCAGCGTCATGGGTGTGGAGCTCCAGGAGATTTCCCGGAGGACGGTGACCGTTACCTGGGGGATCCTGCCACTCGTTGTGATGCTTTCTTCCTCCTGCTGCACTTCTGTCTGGCACGAACTGGACTTTTGAGTAACTCTCAAGAAACTTTCGGATTCCGAATAAACCCTTCCCTGACCAGCCAAGGTCGGCATATGGTTAACTTAAGGATATGCCACATCTCTTTGCATTGCATTTTCATGTTGTCACTGGAAGGGAGCGTTATGAAAGCAGCACGCATTGAACCACGCAGCGTATAGAGTCTTTAAGGATCCCTGTCTGTTAAAATACAGATGCAGCGTTAGTTCCAAAAGTGAGTAAAAGCGTACTTCACACAAATATTTCTGTAACACCACATTGTCCATCTCTTTAACCACCTATTTCCTTTCAAAGAGATTGTCGTGAGCAGCACTGTTTGATAATCTTGTGCACCCAGCTGTTACCTTATGTGGGCGGACTTGTTTCTCCCTGCTCCTGTGCCCTTGCATTTTAGTTTTTAAGGTGAACATCATAGATGTGTACATTAACAACTGGAATAAAACCTCTACAGTTGAAGTATGTCCTGCCCTTCCTAACACCATACGTGTGTGTGTTGATTAACCAGTATTAAGTGATACAGCTCGGAGAACTGCATGTTTGGTGTATCCGGTGTACCAGGAAAAGAAATTGAAATAGTTTGCCTAAAAAGGTACAAGAACAGGCTCACTAAAGATGATAACCATATTCTCCTAGTATCCTTCATTTAGTACAGTATATCAGTTCTGGATCATTCTATGTGGTTGTACAAGTCCGTCCTTCCTGGTGGTCAGACTGCAGAGATTCATCCAGACTTGATGTAGTTGAAGACGTGTTTATCTGAAGAAATTTCAACAGCCAAATATTGGAGTTTTTACGAAGTTTAGGAAATGGTCTTGTTTTTCGCTTTTTCCTCTATTTTCTCATCCAGAACTCATTTGACCAGCAGCCGGAGTGAGAAGGAAGTTCTTCCAAACAGTGATTCCTGTCATCTCATATGGATCAGTATCTAATGATGCATTTTTATGGACGTTATGAGTTTGTCAGTGCAAGAAGCAGTTCTTTCTAATGCAGGTGTTTGTTCTGCTAGTGCTGTAGTCTGCGTTGGGGAACTCGTTAACACTAACTCGCTGACACTTCTGTTTTCTGGCTTGGCTTCAGTGCAGGTTTTGTGTAGGGTTGAGAACGGCAGCTGTGGAAGGGCCAGAATACTGCGTTTGGTGCCCATCCCTGGAACTGTGATCCCAAGTAGGTGCTGTGGGAGACTGACTCGTACTACCTTCTCTCAACTTCTCAAGGATTAAGCACGGTGGATCCCATCAATTACCATGTGACTTTCTGAACAGGAAATACTTCTGTTAATCTGATTTTACAGACTGGGAGTACGTTGGTTACATCTCCTTGATGTTGCATGGGGCCCATCCCTGGAAACATTCAAGATCAGGTTGGACGAGGCTCTGAGCAACCTGATCTAGTTGAAGGTGTCCCTGCTGACTGCAGGGGGGTTGGAGTAGATGACCTTTAAAGGTCCCTTTCAACCCAGACCATTCTCTGATTCTAAATTTTCGTGTTAGGCAGGCATTCCTTACCAGAATGAGTAAAGTCAAGGGTGCCAGAAAGAAGTTGCCAGGAATTGAGTAGGAAGGCCAAGACAGGCAAATAGACGCGATGATTTCAGGTGTCCAGCTTAAAGTGCAGGAGGGTAACGATGGGCAGTTCCCCAGCTGAAGACAACAGCTGGCGTGTTCTTTCTTTGTAAGTTTTCCTTTGAGTTAAAAAAGAAAATAATCTGTTTGTACTGCCCATGCCCAAGGCTAGAAAAAATGAGTGATAGGGTGGGATGTGTATCCAGCAGATAGCGGCTGCCGTCTCTGCCAGCTGAAGATGAGGAGTAAGGCAGGTGATACCGATCTGTGGGTCAGTGGGGAAGTTCCACCCGAGCACTGGAAAGATGTCAAGATGCGGCATCTCTTGTGCATTACAGGATCTTTCTGAGGGTCTGTGTTCTAACTGTGCCGTGGAATCAGCTGGTAGTCAACACACCGGAGGACCTTGTTGTTTGACTTGAAACTCCCTCCAGTGAATCCGAAGAACGCGTTTGGACTGCGTGCTCCTGGAATGAGGCATCTTGCTTTCCCAACAGCGTGCCCGCCACAGAAACGTAGACCTTATTAGAATGCTTCCACTTTTGAGATGTGTAAGCCAGGCAAGTAAAGTCATCTCCGATTTTTGAAGCAAAAATGCACATGAAGTCTCTGAAAACCCTGGATTGCGGTAAAAGTTTCCAAAAGAATTTTGTGTGGGCAGTCAAAGGACCACATTGGAGTAACATCAAAGTTGCGTTAAAAGAAATCTGACGTAATCAGATGATATGGTCTCAGTCTTCTTAGGTCTTAGATTTTTCTAAATACGGTAACTGGGCACAAAATAGCAGCAGTATTTGGGTAGGGAGAAGCAAGCCTGACAAAGTTGCTTGTTGTTTTTTAAGAAAGTAACATCTTTTTTTTTTTATTTTTTTATTTAAGAGAATGCTTGTAGCGGACTGCAACTTTCCATTTTAATCTCTTCCTCTGCAGTTCCATTAGTCCTGGTGGGAGGAGGGCTGCCTTTCCGAGTGAGGATACAGGGTAAACTGCTTTACAAGTGTATGGTAAAAACCGTGACAGCGATGGAACAGATTTTGCCTGGTGTGAAATCCGAAGTTTCAGAAGTAACTTTCTTGGTAACCAGCAGAGGAGTAGCAAGTAATAATACTGAAATACCTCTGTGCTGTCTTCTGTAGCTGTCTGTGGTTCAGGTTGAGGTCCTACAACTGTGAAATGCAAACAGGTTGTGTATTTCACATCTCTCTAACCATCACGTATTTCTTATAAGCTTCCAATAATGAGTAAAATAATGCAGGCCAGACGACAAGGACGTTTCTCGTAACTTTATTTCTATCTAAAAAGGCATATCTTTCGGATACTGAGCTGGATCTGGCAACAGAGACTGTGAGCTTTGCTCTCTTAACAGGAATGTGGGCTGCGTAATTCACCTTGGTTCTCTGCTGGCAGTTACTGTGTTGGTAGGTGAAAATTAGGTGACGGTGCCTGAAGTTACGAATTCCCTGTGCACTGGGGGACTGCAGTATATAAATACGTGAGAGGATCTCCAGGAGGAAGCGTGGGAATGGAAAAGCCACGCTGATGTCATGCAAAGACAGGCTTCTTTTTGAGGCACAGAGCCTTTGCTTGTGGTAGCGGTAAACTGTTGTAAATTGAGACCACAAAATCTTTAGCGAGGGGAAAAAAAACTGCATTCAGACTTTAATACCGAAGACTGGGAATGACCGTGGTTACGTAGAGAGATAGGATTGCTATCAGTCAGTAATTCAGCCAGTGCAGGTGTGTTACTCCTGTCTGGAAGATGATGTCTGATGGCAGAATGAAAGGAGAAGCAAAAGCTTATGGCTGTGTAGAAGGATATTTTTTTTTTTTCAGTCAATCGGTTGTCTAAATAAAACAAGATATTTTAGAAATTGTAGTTGATTGAACAGCAGTCAGAAATTAGGCTCCAAAAAATTTAAAACTCATATTTTTATTTGGTATCTTCAGCGTGCAAGTAGCTGGTCCCTTTTATCTATTAATCATGTTTTAGCTTCCATTCTCATCTCATCTCCCATCATCCCTGAAGAATATTCATGGCGCCATGTGAATTGAGCAGGCGGGTAAGTTACCTGCCTTTCTACCTCCGGAGAAGTTTGATTGCAGGTTTTTCTCAAAGTATTTCATTCCTAACACTTCATCTCTGCCCAGTCTGGTGTTACAGCCTCTGTGGACATACCAGCGTACTAAAATTGTGTCACAGCATCGAGCGAATTGGATCTGGGATGTGCTTTTAAATTTGTAAAAAAAACTCGCAAAATAACCCAGCACACTGTATGTGCGAGCGGATCCCGGCCGGCAGCGCTGCTGTGGGTCGTGGCCCACGGAGGAGAGCTGCCCTTCGCCTTCTGCCTGCCGCGTCTGGCAGCACAGGTTTTGCAGAACAGTCACTGGGGGGAAAGGGGTCACCAGAACGCAAACGTCGAATGCGTCATGGTTTCTTCTGCTGGCCACCATGCTCCTGAACTTGTTAGAATAATGCCTGGCGTGAGCTGTGCTTCGCGACGTAAATCAAGCTTAATTTTAGCCCAGTGCTTTCTGAATTGGAATGGCTCAGGCAAACGTTTGTTTTGAAGTGTTTATAATTGCTTCTTGTAGTTGTGCGCACAAGTGCCGGTTGTGTCCTGATTTAAGAAGTTCTGGCCTTCCAGTAGATGGCTCTTTAGCGTCCTTTTGGAACCCTCATGGGGGGGGAGAAGTAACTGACAGATAAAGAGGCGGGACAGAAGATTATAGGACTCTCCAGTTGCTTTTCAATATTTACTGTAGTATTTTTTCAATATTTTTCCTTTTCTAGGTGTTTTCTAGGTTTCCTGGACTTAGGCTCTATCGCTCTCAACCTCTTACGGTTCATCATGAACTGCAGTCAGCAAAAGCACTCTGCCGGAAGGCTTGACTCATATTTACCTTACAGTTCAGAATGGATTCTCCTTGCAAGCATTAAAGAAAAAGAGAAAAGGAACTGAAAGATATTTAATTTTTTCCTGGGTTTCTGTACTTTTAATCAAAGTGTCTAGGGAGCTGGGTCTTAACTTTGCTTTTACTGGAGGTGAAATAGAGAAGTAGTTGTGTAACTGGCCGTTTTATTTGTCTGAAAACACCTTTTTGGGTGTCACCTGCGTCGTCTGGGTGCCTTCGGAGAGCCCTGCTGCTGTGCAAGGCTCACATCCGTGAGGCTCAGCAGTGCAACGTGACAAGAAGGGCAGAGCAGGATGCAAAACAATTGTATTCTCAGAAGTAGAGTTCAGTGCCTGCTTTTTTAGTATGTGATTTGGGTTGAGAGAAGGAGGATTGAAAAGCATAGTTGTAGTATTTCGTTTGTTGATCGTCTCGTAAAGAACCGCGTTGCACTGCGTCTTCTGGATAGAGAAGGGCAGACCTTTGGGGGCTGAAGACTGGTAAGACGCTGGTGCAGCTTTTCTTTGCTGGCCTTAGCGCCCCTTGCAGTCTTAAAAGTTTTGCTTTTCTAGCTTGTTTTCCTTTCCTTTTGCCTTCCTTTTGCTTTGCTTTTGCTTTTGCTTCCCCTTGCCTTGCCTTTCCCTTTCCCTTTCCCTTTCCCTTTCCCTTTCCCTTTCCCTTTCCCTTTCCCTTTCCCTTTCCCTTTCCCTTTCCCTTTCCCTTTCCCTTTCCCTTTCCCTTTCCCTTTCCCTTTCCCTTTCCCTTTCCCTGTCTCTTCCTCTTCCTCTCGCCACTACTGCAGATGGGAGGTATTACCGTGTTCTTAACAACAGTAACAACCAAACCCAGCCCCACCCCCTCCAGTACCTGGAAGTTTCTGAGAGATGGAATTTCTTCAATAAAGCCGTTACTGTGGATTGTGAGAGGGAGCCAGGACAGGGATCCCTGCGGGCGCCTGCACGGAGCCGTTGAGGTCCCCCTGAACCGAGGTGGCTGTGCTGGATCATCACATTTCAGGTCCGATGGAGCAGTGTTACGTCAGGATGTCCGCAGAAGTCTCCCACGCGGTTTGCAGAGCGGGTGTAGCTTGGAAAGCGGCGCGGTCATACGCATCCTGTGCTTGATTGCAGAAGCCTGGGTGGCTCCACCTCTGCCGGCAGCTTCTCCTGCTTTGTTCACAAAGGTGTTGGACCCTGTAGACGTGCGTCCTTTCCAATTTCTCTCAAAAGCCTGGTGAGAGGGAGGTTCCTGATCTTGCTAAAACCCAAACCCAAACAACAACGACAAAAAAGTAGCTTTGCTTGCAGCTTTTCAGCTCTTGATATGCTTTGCCGCAGAGGTCTGTGCTTGTCTCTTTGTGTTCCCTCTCAGCGTGTGACCCTTTCCCCTTTGGGCTAAGATCCTTTCCCCTTCTCAGAGCTTCATCTTCCAGCCTCCTACCCATCTTACGTTTATGATAAGTAAAATCGTTTCAGTCCTCTTGTTCCCTTCGGTGGGTGTTTGTCCGTGGATACGGGCCAAACCTCCTGACATCATTAGAGCCTTGTTTAATGCCTGAGGCGTGGCAGCAGTAGGTAACGTTCGAGGTGATGCTGCTTCATTCACCCTAAATACCTTCCTGTGCTGTTGAGGTCTTCCCAGCTCTGCAGCGCTGTTATCCTAGTGTCGCTGAGTGCCGACGCGAAAGAATTTCCATCTTCCAGAACAGTACAAGTGGTAGCAGAAAGGATGAAAGCAAGCCTTTACTGGCTCTGGGGTTTTCTCCCTTGTCTGCGTTCTAGGTATGGTAGGACTTTTGATGTAAATTATGCTTCTTGTGACCCAAGAGTTCAGTTAAGTCTGGAGGTCAGCTTGATTTGAGTGAGCTTTAGAGCGTTATCACTCTCTAAAACTACCTGAAAGGAGGTTGTAGAGAGGGTGGGGTTGGTCTCTTCTCCCAAGGAACAGGCGATGGGACAAGAGGAAATGGCCTCAAGTTGCAGCAGGGGAGGTTTAGACTGGATATCAGGAAAGATTTTTACACTGCAAGGGTTATTAAGCATCGGAACAGGCTGCCCAGGGAAGAGGTTGAGGCACCATCCCCGGGGGTATTTAAAAGATGGGCAGACATAGTGCTTAGAGATACGGTTCAGTGATGGTTTTTGTCAGAGTTAGGCTGATGGTAGGACTCAATGATCTGAAAGGTCCCTTCCAACCTGGGCGATTCTCTGATTATACCTCCACACTGGTGGCAGAAACCCATGAACCGTTGTTATTTCTTGGAACAGTTAATTTGCTAGTCAGATCCATTTGAGGCGAGCATTTTTCTTCTAGATCCCTTGATCTCTGGTCTCTGGCCTGTGCTGGATCATTGGCCTGGCTTTACGTATGTCGCTTGATCTCTTTAGGGTTCAAGAAATGAAGATTTCTTTGGTTTCATTCCTTTTTTAGGGAAATAGCATGTTGTGGTCACAGCTGTCAGGTAGCCCTTGAATCTTAAAATTCTGAGTTTCTCCAAAACTGGTGGTCGTTCTCTGTTCGCTTCTTTTGGGTATTAGGCGTAGAAGATGCTCTCGGGGGAGTGTGGTAACGCGCTGCCTCCTGTGATTGCGCCTCGTTGGTGATACCTTGACAGGTAGCGTTGCTTCGACTTGCATAGGCAACAAGAAATCTTGCAGCCTGGTTGTTGGTCATTCATGCGAGAACATCAGGCGCGTTTAGGATTTAAAATCCTTGCCTGTTGCTAGTGGATCTGTCCTAAAGAAAAAGGCAAAAAAAAAAAGCGTAAGTAAACGCCAATAAACGTCGCCGCGGTGCAACTCTACGAAGTGCCTGTGTGGGCATCGGTAAAGTGTCTGTTGCATTTTATTTCATCTGCAGGACATTCAGGTTGATCCGTCTTTGACTGAACAGTTTCTCTCTTATTAATGGGCAGTTTGGAAAAAAATAATGATCTGTTCCAGAGGAGCTGGGATTTCTTTTTGTTCTACGTGCTTAAAAGAAGCTTCCAACATATGGTAGGAGAAACGGTTAAAAAGAAAGCCTTAGCTCTGAAGTTGAGGAACATGGATGTTTGTTACTAATCTTAGCCCAAACCTTACACAAACCGGTATTCAAAGACGAAAGAGTAAAAATAGCTTAAACCAGCTCTGGCAGTACGTCACGTTCCTTTCGGCGAGCTGACGCTGTAACTCGGGGAACCGTCACCTGCCTTCTCGCTTCCAGATTCAGTCCTGACTTTTAGTTCATAGATGGTTGTACAGACGCAAAGAGTTACAGCTTACGTTGCAAAACTGATCAGGATCTTCCCAAGTGTACCTCAGTAATTCGCGATATTTGCTGGCATGTAAAACGGATTACTTGCTTCATTTCACTTACTTTATGCGTTTAGAGAGGCAGGAGGATAACGTAACACCTTCTACCTCTAATTGCAGGGTTTTTTAAACCACGTGTGTATATGACAGTTGATTAGCTATTTACATATTAAATTACTAGCTAGCAATCTCAATGAAATTCTTCACATCAGTGAAGAGGGCAGCAGAGCCTTTCCCGAGATTGTGAAGCCTGTTTTATTCACGTTATTTGTAATGAAGAGATCCCGTTTGCTGCTTTTGCATTTGCTAAACGCCAGCTTCCTCTTTTCCTTGACACAGGGTTACAGGACGTACGCTCTGTTATGATAACTTTCTCCTGTTTGAAATTTAATTATTTCTGCTCTCGTCTGTTTTTAGATGATGCAGGGTAGACGTTGCGATGGGCACTAAAGCACGGACGTGCGATGGGAGCTCTGGCGGCAGGTACTCGTATCTCCTCCCGGTGGTCTGAGGTGTCCGGGGACGGCTTAGGTGCCGTGTGTCCCTTGGCCGTTGTTTTCTCTGTTCTCAATTTATTAATTTCAGTGTTGATAAAATTGTTTGTCTTCATTTGTAGCACATCCAAGAGCTGCGCTGCAACAGAGAAGGTGAGTTTAGTGGTGGGGGGGGTGGGTTCACAACCAGGCCCTCAATAGTTAATCTCTTCTGGTTTTTCTGATAGAATCCTTAAAGTTCTGTGGACAGATGTTGGATTGATCAGGTGGCTGCTGAAACCGTGGCATAATGTCAAGAAACAGGGCGTGTTTTTAGCATGGGGGAGGGAGGAAAAGAGACCAATTTGAGAATTGGATTTTTAACCCTTCCTGAAGTTTTTTTTTGTTTTCGTTTGAGATATGGACCCAGAGGCAGTGTCACTACTCTGTTCAGAGAGGTGTTTTTTCTGTTCGTGTTCCTGATGGAGAAGCAGGGTCTGTGTAGTGCTTGTTGCTGGAAACTACTGAGCTGCTCGTGCTGGTTGATGGGTCTGCTGGGCGTCAGCGGGACGCTGCCCTCTGCCCTGCGCCGGGGAGCCGCCACCGCCGTTAGCCGTGCGTTAAAGATAAGAATTCCTGTTTTCAGTCAAGTTCAGGTTGTGTTGGTTCTGAAGCCTAATGAAAGCATTAGCTAATAGGTACCTCACTTCTCTGATTTGGGTTATAAAGGACTTGCCTGTGAACCTTGTTTTGAGGAGGAACTTCTTTGCTGTGAGGGTGGCAGAGCCCTGGCACAGGCTGCCCAGAGAGGTGGGGGAGTCTCCATCTCTGGAGACATTCCAAAGCCGCCTGGAGGCGTTCCTGTGCCACCTGCTGTGGGTGACCCTGCTCTGGCAGGGGGTTGGACTGGGTGATCTCCAGAGGGCCCTTCCTGCCCCTGTGATGATTCTGTGATTCTGTGACCGCTAATTAAGTCTCTGAATTTCTTCCTTAGGTACCCAAGCAAATAGTCCCAGGTACGCTTTCCTAGGTAGAACAGTGTGTAGACAACAAATATTTATTAACAATAGGGAAAAATATAGTGTAAGAACGTGAAATCTAGACTACCTTGAACTAAAAGAAAGAAATAAACAAAATTTTAGGAGATACTGTAGCTTAATGCCACTGCTTGGAAGAATGATTCTTTAACATGAGGGTTTTTTAACTGTCATTAAAAGCATGCATACAATCTGTACTTCTGCAGTAAATGTAAAACATGCCGTGGATTCGCTGCCTTCCAGGAGAACCCCAGCGTCTGCCTGTCACAGCATGTGGTCGGAGCAGTGACGTACCACGTCAGCAGTTTCAGGTGGGTGTGTTACGTGTTTTCAGTCTTCTCTCTCGTTCTGTGCAGTGTACGAGAAACTGCACGTGCCTGGTATAATTTGTTTCCTACCCGGTCCTCTTGTAACGTCCAGTTTTTCTAATAAACATCTTTTGAAGTCATTGCTTTGTGGCTGTTTTCCAAGGGTCTGAGTGTTCTCATGTGTTGCTTGTCCTCAGTGACGTATTCTCTTTGGTTCACGCAGGGGAGAGGAGAAGAGAAACTCATAATCGCTTCCTTTGGGTGGGAACTTTATTTTAAGCTGCCAGGTCAAAATGCAAGACCATCTCTACTAGTTTCTCTGTTTTGAGTATTTTCTTGGAGTGTCCTGATGCTTCAGATGAGACAGAAAACCGTCTTAAGCAAACCTGAAGAAAGTTCTCAAGAAGCAAAATCAATTATGAATTGTTTGCTTACAAAAGGATGATGAAACGAAGTGGAAATTTTGCTGTTGTGATTTTATTTCTGTGAAGTGCTGAGTCCTGTGGAAATTTCAGCCCTGTGAAGTCGAGGAGTTACCCTGCGCTTACCAAGGGTTTGGCTTCATCCTGGCTGGTTAGTTTTTGTTTCAAAGGAGGACTGAGCAGAGGCACCCAGTGGCCATTAATGTGCCGTACCTCACCGTGTCTGCAATATTCCTCCATTTGACCGTTTCCGAGGAGCAGGGGGAAGGTGGCCTGCGTGCCCACTTAGATATGTTGTCAAGAGGTGAGAATTTGTGCACGCGCGTGTTTACTTAAAAATCCCTTTCTTCTGTGAAAGCCTCCTGGCATGTCACGTAGTTCAGTTTGGCTTTGTTTTTCATTTCAGCTGTGCAGGCGTTACCAGAATCACTCAGAAAGACGCTCTTTTTTTTCCCCATGCTTAATCCTTTTGACGTGCAGTGCTGTGCTGGTCTTGCTGAGCAGCAGGAATGAGCGGCTCCTGAAAACAACCGTTGCAGAAGTGTAAATTCAGGAGCGGGCATGAGATTATTTTGGAGACTGGCCAAGAAAGCAGGATTAGAGTTAATTCTATAACAAACCTGTTTGGCAAATTAAAAAAAAAAACAAAACAAAACAAAAAAACCCACCCAGAAATTTTGAAGTTTGACTCAGCTCTAACCCTCTTCAAACACGCAAAACCACCTCAAATACCTTGACTTGGTGCGTTGCGGCGTTAGTGCTGCGTGTGCGGTCCTCCGAACGCAGCTCTGGGTTCGGAAGGGGTGGCGTGCCGGCCGACAGCTCCCTCCCTGGGCAGAGGATGGTGGGACATCGCGTTCAGTCAAAATTCAGTGAATGCCTCCTGTTACAGAAAGAAATTAGGTTAAATTTTGTAGGTTTACTGTCCTGTGAATAACAAAGCATATTGCTTTCCTGGGGGGAGAGGAAACATCTCCGATGCTTGTCAGCCAGGACTGGCCTGGAGGAATCGTTAGCCGCGTGTGGGTGAGGAGGCCTTTGAATCCACCAGAACGTGAATAAACATATTTTATGTTTGTGTGTGTTTGTGTGAATTCCTGCTCTTTCGAAAGGGACCTGTGAATTGGAAATAAATCTCGTGCGTAAGTTGTGTTCTGGGGAAGGGAGGGGGCTGAGAGGATGCTCTCAGTGTGCTCGTCCTGGTGGTTCTGTTGGCTGGAAACCAGCGCTGATGTTGCTCTGAGGCAGTAACCTGTAAACTGCCGCTGGGAACGGTTCTTGTCCTGGCAGACGTTGGGCTGATGGCGTTCCTTCAACTTCTGCTGCGCTTTGGGGAATGGAATGGTGAAGTGAGCAGTCAAACAAGATGCTCCGCTGTAAGGATGAGGATTGCTGAGATATTGCAGGGAGAACGTCGCCCTCTTCAGAGCTGTGCATCCTCGCACTCTGGAGATGTGGGATTTAGCAGTTAACGATCACTGCACCGTTAAAACTGAAGATACGTATTGAAAGGCGTCGGGCAGTTTTGCCTTGCTGCTCTTCAGCGTAGCGCGTGTGTAGCTGGGTCAGCGTAGCTCAGCGCATCCGGGCCGTGGTTCTCCCTGCGTGCTCTGTGACGCTCCACTTTAACCTCTGCCCCTCTGAGTCGTGTAAACCAAACACTGAAAATACTTTTTTATCAGGAAAACGACATGGTATATTTAAAGGGCCTTAAGGTAGGAGTTAATATTTTTTGGGACCTTCTTGCTCCCAGTGTGCAAGTTGCTTGGAAAGTGCCAGCGACCAGTCATATTGGAGTAAGAATTTGTTAGACTTTATAGAGGGAAGTCACGTATGGTGCAAACACCCCATGTCTTTATTTGGTACTGGACGGGCTTTAAGTTCTATTGTCTCAGTATTTTATTTTTTCTCCTCCCTGTCAATTCAACTTACCAGCTTTCAACGATAGCCAAAATTCTTCATGCTGCCCAGCTCTCACATTTTAAAAATTGACACGTTTTGCGTCAATTTTCTCGCAACTCTTTACAGGTCCTTTTATTTCCAGCTGCTGGATTTCCAATTAAAATTTGGATTTTTTTTTTTTTTTTTTTTTTTGCATTTTTTTGACTCGCACTTGCTTTCTCCTGCTCTGTGCTGCTTTTGACTCCGCTGGCCAACCTCTGGGTGAAGCGGCGCCGCCTGCAGCCCGTCCTGCCGGGAGGTGTTGATGCTGCTGCCGTTGATTTTTCGGATGGTTGTGGCAGCTGGGCTTGGAGGTCAATCCCATGCCAGGATCAGTAACAAAGAGCTTGTTGCTGGACCACCTCCTGGCATTAGGGGGGAGCTAGTGAAGGTTAAATGCCGTGGATGGCTTGGGGGAACCTGAACCATCTGGAACTGATGTAAAAAGGTGAAACTAAAGGAAAGTAGGTGATAATGATTGTTTTACCGTTGATAGCGAGATGAATCACTTGTGAGCTGATGGTCTGGTTTAAATGTGTGCCCTGTGATCGCTCTCGGTGCTCTAAAAAGTCATGTTTAGTTTCTGCTTTGGACTTCGCTGTTTTCACTTCTTGATTTCTGGTGCTTTTTCTCCTACGCAGCTTCTTTTTGCCTTGTGATGAAATTCTTTCCAGAGCAAAATAAATGGGTTTCTGAGAGAGTCTTGCCCCAAAAAAAAAAAGTTAAAAAAAAAAAAAGTAGTAGAACCTCTTTGATCGTGACCTCCCCAGAGCCGCAAAACACTTCAGATTTTAGCTGCAGCTGCCACAATCCCCTCTGCCTGTCTCAGAGGGACTGAGTGTGTCTGCAGATGCTGAATTACGGTCGCGAGAGGGCTGGTAGGTGCCCAGGGTCGGCAGGATTGGGCCCCAGGACCTGGTGTGGGGCAGGTGGATGCAGCACGGGAGCTCTGGGGCTGCTGTTCCTCGGTGAGGAAGGCTTGCTGAGCTTTGGAGCACACCTTGTGTGTTTTTTAAGTAAATACTCCAAAGGCAAAGTCAGGCTGACCTAGGGCACGCGCGCCAATGCAGGGCGGGAGCTGGGTCCTTGTCTGCCTCCCAGGCTTTGGCCTGACCCGCTCTCGCGGGAAGCCTGTACTGCTTCCCCCAGTTTCCCTTTATGTGGAAAAGAGTTCCTGGAGAATTGCTTGGTCCGTGCTGCTCCGATGTTAGTGGAACCCGGGAAGGGCACAGCGTCTGGGGGCACCCGCTCAGGGGTGCGGTGCAGAGCTGGGCGTCTTTCTGTGCCCAGTGAGGCGCTGCGTTAATAAGGAAGAAGTACTGCTGGGGCTGTCACGGTTGCACTTGGGCAGTGCTGCGCTCAAATTGAGCCTTTTAATTTTTGCATCTGGTGTGATCAACTAAAGAAAAAATAATTGAGAACAGAAATCACTTTCTGTGCTGGGGACAGCAGAGCTTGGCTGTCTTCTAAGATACGTTGTTTTGAGGCACCTGGTCTGGTGTGTTTCAGATCTGCCTGTCCCGTCTCCTGAGGCGCAGCATTGCCAGCAGCATGGCAGAGGAAGAACGGCTTCAGTACCGCAACAGAGAGGCAAGTGCCCTGGCCTCGTGGGCAATGGGCTTTAAGTCCTTTGCAGAACCATAGTTTTGCCAGCTGGCCTGACGAAAAACGTGCTGTGTATACTTAGGCATGTCACTAATTCTTGATTTCATGGTCTTCTACCAGGACAGAAGTTAGAGATACCTGGTAACCTAAAACACCAGAGCCTGGCTGAAGGGGCTGGGGCACGACCCAGGCGCAGCCGTGCAGCTCCTTGGAGGGCAGTTACCACGATGATGGTGCAGAGCAGGGCAGGTAACGAGCTTCAGCGTCCACGAATAGTGTCTTGGAAGTTTCAGATTGGATATGAGCAATGTCTTTGTGAGGAGAGCAGTGCAACAGTGGGACAGGCTGGAGAGATCTCCATCCCTACAGTCTCGAGCTGGGGTGGGGGATTGCTCTACGCGAGACTTGAAGTTGGGTGAGAGATCCGCAAAGGCTCTTTCCAGCCATCACAAAAGGGCTCTGCTGCAGAGTGGAATGAAAATGTGCTGCCATCTGAAGAAAAACTAACAGCTTTTTTTTTTTTTTAAATAAAAAGCTTTGCTTTGGGTTACAGGAGTGATGTTCTTCAGCCAGCCTTCCTTCTGTCTGAAACTTGTGGTCTTGTAGGTCATCAGAAAGTTGCAAATAAGCAGCAAATGGAATAAAGAATAGCTTTGAAAAAAAACCATCTCTAAACCCTATAATCCAAAGCTTAACCTCTTTGGTTATAAATAAATGATGTTGTAATGTCCCTGCCCGCAGCAGTTTTGATTTCTCTGCACCAATGGAGGGAAAAAAGACCACTGAGAAACACCAGCTAGCACTGTCCGGGCAGTGTCCCCCAGCTCCAGCATTAGCCATCCCATTAGCATTAGCCATTAGCTTGGGGGAAGAGAAGTAATAACCTTCTCCTCTTCCTTTTGGCCCCCGCAGCCCCTCTTGGCCCAGGTCAGTGGGACCAGCGTGGTCCTGCCTGGGTCAACTCCAGTCACCCAGTTCCCTGCATCTCTGCTGGGAAGGTTCAGGAGAGAGGTTTGATCACTAATAAACTACTCTGAAGCTGTTCCTTAAAATGCAAATAATGCATTAAAACAAGCCAGTTAGGTCTCTTCTGGCCAGCATTGTGTCTCTAAGAGTGGGCACTTCAGTTAATAGAAGTCTGTTAATGTGCACGATGGATGGAAGCTACGAACATGAGCTGGCTGACGGTGTCCAGTGCTCCCCACTGAGCACAGGGATGTGCGCGGACACGCTGGGCTCGGTGCTGCAGTAGGAGTGGAGTGGAGCCCAGTCCTTTCAGCTTGTCCTGGTACAGGACAGAACCTCTGCAGATGGGCAAGAAAGGAGAAACTGGAGAAATAACCTCTCAGAGTGCCCTTGGGGGAAGTTGCGAAGCTTGTGAATTGGAGTCCACTTTTGAATTTGAAACTGATTCTTTGACCTCAAATGACGGAAAATGGAAACTCAGGAGCAGGAGGTGCTGTCCTACCCTGGTGTTGCACAAAGTGCTGCTCAGGGTTTTGCAAGTAGGGAGATGGAGTGATAATGCTTATTTAAGGTTAAAAAGCCGTTATGGTCAAAGGCAATGGAAGAGCTGACCTGCAGCTTTGAGCGCATCCAGTGTCTTGTAGGAGGGGAGGGAGGTTTGAACAGGAGAGCTGGACCACAGCAAGGGGCAATACTTTGGTAATAAAGGCAGTCTGTACAGGAGGGATGAAGTTCTGCTGGTGCTTAACAAGGTCGTTAGTGAGATTGATCTATTGAAGAATGGAGAAAAAATGTGAGTGAAGTTCTGTTTCCCCTTTAAATGACAGGATGGGGGATGGAAGTAGCCTTGGCAGAAGGAGGGGTGGTGTGCGACCAAGTTTTGTGAGTGTACTGTGGTGTGAGGATGAGAACCAGGCTGAAGGGCTTGGGGGTCCAGGCGTGAAACCCAGGGATGAAGTTGTGTTGGACGTGGGAAACCCAGCTCTTGCTTGGTGTACAAGACGTGCCGTTGGTGCTCGCCGTTGTTGATCAGTGGTGAGACCCTAGAGCTGGGACAGGGGATGCAGTGCAGACAGCAGCTCAGCGCTTGGGAACGGCCAATAGACAAGTTGGGTGTTAGGAACTACTGTAAAGGAAGAGAGAACTCAAATGAATCTAATTACAGGGCTGAACACCCCCCTGTGCACTGCTGCCTCTCTCTGCCTGTTCCCGTCCGTCGCTTGTTCTTGGTGCTTTGTGCCTCTAACGTTTCAAAGATATTACTGAAGCCTAATTTTCCCCTCTCCACCAACATCTCTGTCTGGAGAAGGGCCGCAGGGCCCGTGCCAAGGAAGGGAAAGGAGGGGTTTGATAGTATTTCCAGTCTGTAAGAAATGCCGTCCTCTCTTGCTCTTTCCGTACCAAGAGGATGTGCTACTGTAATTTGCTGTCACTTGCAGCATGTGATCCTTCCTCATTTTCAAGGTTAGCAGTCGGGGATTGTACGTGGAAAACATAGGAAGACGGTAAATTATGTATTCCACGTAAGTTTTTGCTTGCTCTCTCGCAAATGATTTCTGGTTTTTTTGTTGGTGGTGTTTTTTTCCTAGCTGTGCAACTCAGTTGTGGGCGAGAAAATGTTGGATGTAGCTAAATTAGGGAGGAGAGTGGAAATGAGGAAGGATTGCAGGGAGGGAGCTTCAAACTGTGTAAAAGAGATTGAAAAATCTTGTTATGCGTGTTAATTAATTAAACTGGAGATCTAACCAGTTAGCAGGGCTCCCACCGGAGCATCACGCTCTGTCTGCCTCCTGGGCAGCAGATGAGCGCTGCCGGGGCAAGCTGTGCGGGTGAGGCACGCAGGATGGGTCCGTCCTGCCTCTGAACCGATGCGGAGGGACAGGGGCTGCAAGCAAAATGTTGGGAGTTTGCTCTGGAGACCCCCTCGCACAGTCGCACGGGGACTGCGAGCGCTCTCCCGAGCGCTTCTCCAAGGCGGTGTTCCATCCCCCCTGCACAACCGCCGTGAAGAGCCAAGAGCGGGGGCAGGAGATCCTCCGGGTGCCTGCTCAACCTCAGCTGCTGCCCGCTTTAAAAGTCTACGTGGTTCACAGGCAGAATCACCCCCTTGTGTCTGTGGGTTGTCTCAAGCGTTGTAGACAGCGTTAGAGGCCGCAGCCACATGGGTTGGCCTTACACAATGTCTCCTGAGAGACAAGGGGAACAGTGGAGAGAGGGACCAGCACTGGACCTGGGTTGTGGTGGTTCCTTTAGCATCTTAGGTACAGGTGATACTGGGCAGTGGGCCCCAAGGGAAGGGGAGGAAAGAGATTGGGATCATTGAGGAATAACCTTTCCATCTTTATCCATCAGAAAGAAGTTAAACTGGATACGAGGCATTTCTTTTCCCTCCGTGTGGAGTTGAGTAGCCCATAGCATCGTGGAGGTGCACGTAGTTCAACTGCAGTATGATTATGCAATTCATATTCAGTTCAATTCAATACACAATATGAACTGTGTGGAATACAGAGAAACTGTCCGAGTGGCCAGCAACCAGACTAGGCAAGCTAAAGCCCAGATAGAACTAAATCTGGCTAGAGGCATCAAGGATAACAAGAAAAACTTCTATAAGTACGTCAGGGATAAAGGCAAGACTAGGGAAGAGGTGGGCCCTCTCCAGAAGGAAACAGGAGAATTGATCACCCAGGATATGGAGAAGGCTGAGGTACTTAATGACTTTTTTGCCTCAGTCTTCACGGACAAGGGCTCTAACCACACTGCCCAAGTTGGAGGATGCAAAGGCAGGGGCTATGAGAATGAAGAACTGCCCACTGTACGAGAAGATCAGGTTCGAGACCATCTGAGGAACCTGAAGGTGCAAAGGTCCATGGGACCTGATGAAATCCGTCCATGGGACCTGATGATATCCATCCATGGATCCTGAGGGAACTGGCAGATGAAGTTGCTAAGCCACTTTCTGTTATATTTGAAAAGTCGTGGCAGTCTGGTGAAGTTCCCACTGACTGGGAAAGGGGAAACGTAACTCCCATTTTCAAAAAGGGAAGAAAGGAAGACCCAGGGAACTACAGGCCGGTCAGTCTCACCTCTATGCCTGGCACAATCATGGAGCAGATCCTCCTGGAATCTCTGCTAAGGCACATGGAAAATAAGGTGATTGGTGACAGCCAACATGGCTTCACCAAAGGCAAGTCGTGCCTGACAAATTTGGTGGCCTTCTATGATGTTGCCACAGCATTGGTAGATAAGGGGGGAGCAACTGACACCATCTACCTGGACTTATGCAAAGCGTTTGACACTGTCCTGCACGACATCCTGGTCTCTAAATTGGAGAGACAGGGATTTGATGGATGGACCACTCGGTGGATAAGGAACTGGCTGGATGTCCGCACTCAAAGGATTGTGGTCAATGGCTCAATGTCCAAGTGGAAACCAGTGAGGAGTGGTGTTCCTCAGGGGTCAGTACTGGGACTGGTGCTGTGTAATATCTTTGTCAAAGATACGGACAGTGCGATTGAGTGCACCCTCAGCAAGTTTGCTGACGACACCAAGCTGTGTGGCACAGTCGACACACTGGAGGGACAGGACAGGCTGGAGAGGTGGCCCCATGTGAACCTCATGAGGTTCAACCAGGTCAAGTGCAAGGTCCTGCACCTGGGTCATGGCAGTCCCAGGCACAAATCCAGGCTGGGCAGAGAATGGCTTGAGAGCAGCCCTGAGGAGAAGGACTTGGGGATGCTGGTGGACGAGAAGTTCAACATGAGCCACCGGTAATGTGCGCTTGCAGCCCAGAAAGCCAACCGCATCCTGGGCTGCATCAAAAGAAGCGTGGCCAGCAGGGTGAGGGAGGGGATTCTGCCCCATACTCTGCTCTGGTGAGACCCCACCTGGAGTACTGCGTGCAGCTCTGGAGTCCTCAGCACAAGAAGGGCATGGACATGCTGGAACGGGTCCAGAGGGGGCCATGAAGATGAACCGAGGGCTGGAGCCCCTCTGCTGTGAGGACAGGCTGAGAGAGCTGGAGGGCTTCAGCCTGGAGAAGAGAAGGCTCCGGGGAGACCTTCCAGCCCCTTCCAGTCGCTAAAGAGGCTCCAGGAAAGCTGGGGAGGGACTCTGGATCAGGGAGGGTAATGATAGGACGAGGGGTAACATTTTCAAACTGAAAGAGGGGAGATTTAGATGAGATCTTGGGAAGAAATTCTTGGCTGTGAGGTCAGTGAGCCCCTGGCCCAGGTTGCCCAGAGAAGCTGTGGCTGCCCCATCCCTGGAGGGGTTCAAGGCCAGGTTGGACGGGGCTTGGAGCAACCTGGGCTGGTGGGAGGTGTCCCTGCCCAGGGCAGGGGGTGGCACTGGGTGGGCTTTAAGGTCCCTTCCAACCCAAACCATTCTGTGATTCTATGAAGTGTGTTTCCTTCTGTGGACCTGCTTGGGTCCAGCCCTGTATCATCCTTCCTGTAATTCCTAAATAGCCTCAAGTTAGCTACAAACCAAACAGGTTCACTGTTCCTTATTGCGCCCAGCATACAAAGTTTGTTGTTGGAGTAACCTATGTGATTAACTGGAAGCTGATCATTGATGACATCTGAATGCTGGCAGCAGAATAAATGCGCATGCAGCGGGGTGACGGTGTCCACGTGTGTGTGTGCGCGCACACATCCATGGTCTGCCAGTCCCGATTAGAAACCAGAGCATGGCTCCGGGTCTTGAACTTCAGTGAACTCCCGTTATCCCCTTTGTGAAACCATCTGCACCTGTGTGACAGCGCCTGTACCTGCGTATTGTCTGCTGTGACGATCTGTCTTATTATCTGTCTGGCACGGCTGCCGTAATTGCCTCCCACGTTTAAGTTCTTCTGCCCAGCTTCCTCCCGCAGCAAAATTTGCAGTGCCTTCAAAGGAGAAATTGAAATTCCATGAAAACCTGTAATCCCTGTGCCCTGGCTGCCTTGGCTGGGACCCTGTGGCTCTGCTTGCCTTTTCCTTCCCCTCTCCAGGCCGGGGGTTCCCTGGCTCCCTGCACCCCCGTGCAAATAGGAGCTACCTCCTGCGTGGCCAAAAGTGTCTCAGATCAGATCAGAAATCCTGAGGCATCTCGAGTGCATTAAAAGACGGGGGGGTTCATGATTTACACGTGTAATTGCCTTCATCTTACTTGCGTGACTTGGGAATGATTTTTGTGTGTCCTGTGTGCCTGCGCCTAGTGCCGGGTCGGGTTCTGGGGCAGGGGGGCTGCTCCCCGGCCCCTCACCTGGGGCTCGTGGCTGGGCTGCCCCGAGAGCAGCACTGGGGAGATCCGCAGCAGCCCGGGAGCACAGCCCCACGCTGGGGCCAGCGTTCTGGTTTTTGGCTGTCTTTATTGCTTATCAGCAAAAAAATTATTTTCTCTGGGGGCGGGAGGTATGGACCTGGGTCACAGCAGGCAGAGCAGAGGGTTGCAAAGTCACTGTGGCTTCTGTGTGATCTGCCTGTACAGAGATAAGTACATTATACTCAGATATGGTACACACATGCTAAACGCAGTCTCCTACTCCAGGCAAAGCCCAGACCGGTGGCTCTGCCTGGAGATCTGGCCAAGCCAGACCCCGCAGGCAAACCCCCCCCTTCCCCCGGCTCTCCGAATACGCTCCCCTTTGAACCGTGGCGTAGTTTTTCATGACTTGGTGGGCTGGATGGATGGTCTGGGTGTCATTATATTTGTAGAAGCCCTGGACGTACTGTGTTCCCTTGGGTGAATACAAGACCCATCTGTCACCACCTAAGACAAGGGGTGGTCTCCCGCTGGCCGCTGGTCCAAATGCACCCTGTGAAGACCCTGCCAGACCTTTTTCCCAAGGACCAGCCTTCCTCAAAAGCCAGGCAGGGGCCAGCTGTTTCCAGCGGCAGACTTTCAGGGTGCTCTTCTCCCCTTTCCCTGGTGGATGTGCATCCAGTGCCCAAATGTGGCTCCTGGAGGGCTTGGGACTGGGGCTGCGCTGTAGAAATCGCTCTCAGACAGCTGGTGCCTCCTGAGCTGCAGGCTCCTGGCAGGAGAGTTGCCTGCAGGATAATGTGTGCAGTGAAGATGCTTTTTCCAAGGAGATACCTGTAGTGAAGATGCTGTGACCAGTACACACACAACTCCGCCGTGTGGCTGGTGGCGTGTCCTCCTGGCAGGGCTGAGAGTTGCCAAGCGGAGAGATTTTTCAAATGGGTTTTGACTGTCTCGGCACATTCAGAAACCTCTGAATAGAAGAGGGTAATGCAGGATCTGTGTGTCCCTTCAGAGATGCCGTTTTGCCGAGGCGTGGCGTCAGCATCTCCCCAGAGTGGGAGCGGAGGAGCTCTGCTTCTGCTCTTCTGGCTCTCCAGGGCAGGGCAGCTCATTTCCTCGCTGTCCTCGGCCTTCTGGTTACAGGCTTGGAAGAAGCCACACTCCTGCTTTGGGATGTTTGTGTGAAACGGCGACATGTCCTGGTGGTGCTGTTTCTCAGGGACTGGCTTGGGCATGGCTCAGCCGGCAGCAGCTGGGGTTGGTGCTGCTTCCCCAGGCCACCAGACATTCTGTGAGGAGAGGGTGAATGCAACAGGTTGGACTTACAGCCAACAGAATATATACATATATATATTCTTCTATATACATATTCTTCTATACAGCTTGTTATCCCTGTAAAAGCTGTTCAGAACTGTTGGGCACCTCAATACGAGAGAGATCTCGAGGTGCTGGAGTGAGTGCAGAGGAGGGCAACGAAGCTGGTGAAGGGCCTGGAGAATAAATCTGATGAGGAGCGATTGAAGGAGCTGGGACTGTTCAGTTGGAGGAAGAGGAGGCTGAGGGGAGACCTCATCGCTCTCTACAACTACTTGAAAGGACACTGTAGAGAGGTTGGTGCTGGTCTCTTCTCACAGGTCATTAGCGATAGAACAAGAGGGAATGGGTTCAAGCTGCAGCAGGGGAGGTTTAGGCTGGACATTAGGAAAAAATTCTTCCCAGAAAGAGTGGTCAGACACTGGAACAGGCTGCCCAGGGAGGTGGTGGAGTCACCATCCCCAAATGTGTTTAAGAGTCGTTTGGATGTGGTGTTGGGGGATATGGTGTAGGGGAGAACCCTGTAGAGTGGGGTTGGTGGTTGGACTCGATGATCCCAAGGGTCTTTTCCAACCTGAATGATCCTATGATTCTATGATTCTATGACTGTTGCAGCCAGCGCATTTTGTAGGTGTTGCCCAACTGTGACAAACATCATTCACCTAAGACAGTGGGGCAAAAGAAGTCCACCAGTCTTGGCTCATTATAACATTTTGAGTGATTGCTCCTAGGGAGAGGAATGACTTTGGAAACTTCCTAGGAGATGCAAACGGAAAAAGGGCTGCTGTCTGCAGGGCTGGGCATCCTGCTGCCACGGATAGTGGCTGCTGTGAGGAGCCTGCAAAAAGCGACCTGGTATTGCCTTTGCATGAGCGCTGCTGGCCAGAGGCCATGTCCCGGGGAAGGCACGAGCCCTGTCGTGTCACAGCCCTAGAGGCAAGCGACAAGACACAACTCCAAGCTCCTGGTGTCCATCAGGATACGTGGTGCTTCCTGCAAGAGCCCCTGGGTCCTCCCAGGTTGTGGCAGCCGTTACACCCGCCTGTTCCTTGGTGGGGAGGTTGCCATCTTCAGCACAGCAAAGATGAACTGGCTGCAGCTTTTTGCTCTTCAGTTACTCATTTCTGAAGTTTCATGGTAAATAAAGACCTGTGGTGAGACAGACTAGACCCTGGTTGCAGGTGGCTGCATACCTTTTAGTATCATTTTTTCATTTCTTTTTCTTATTGTGCAGGGAAGCTGTAAAATAAAATATGGGCATTGATCGTATTTTGTATCTTCTGTAGGCTCCATCTAGGTGGTTTGGGTGAAGTGAAATCAGAAGTGAGTTATGGGGGAAGTTCCTGGTGCCTGGTGGTCTTTTAAAATATTTTCTATGTAGTCCTGACGTATTCTGATAAAATGCTGTGGTGTCGCACCCTGGGGAGAGTGGTACAGTGGAGATCACTTATCAGAGAGGAGGAATTTGATGATTTTGATGTCTACAGAAATGGAAGGAGGACAAATGCAAATGCGCTGAGCAAGAGTAAAGGATGGTCCCTTTATGGGGAGATTTTGCACCATCCTCGGTCTGGGATGCAACGCCTTCAGAAGAGTCACTTCTGAAAATGATTATAAAACACAGTTGCCCACGAGGTTCCTGCTAGAACCATCTTGTTACAGGCATGTCTGCCTGTTTCTAACGTTTACAGAGACCCTCAGACGTGTCCTGAGGAGCTCACAGGAAGGTTGGGGTGGTGGATGTTGCTAAGGCAGCAGCACATAAGGAAGGCTCTGCCTGAGCGGTGTCTGCAGTGGGGAGCAAACTGGGACCACGGCCAAGGGGTTATCTGAGTTGCACAGAAGACTGAGGAAGCCTTTCCCATGCAGCCACATGCTATTCTTGAGATGAAAGTTGGCAAGCTAACGAAAAGGGCTGGGAACTGATGTGGAAAGCAAGAATCAGCAGAATCAGCTGCGGATAAGACACAAAGAAATCATTCCCTGTCGTGTAGCTGTCAGTGTGTCTTGGGGAGCAGTCTGGGGCAAAGGAGACCTTTGCTATGACCTTCTTGGACAATTCGGGTGTTCCTGTCACCTCTGCTGGTCCTGTACCAGGCGCAGCTCCTTGCTTATCCTTGGTCATTGCCCTGGCTGTTTTGTTCAGAGGACTTGGGGCTGAGTTTCTGCTTTAAGCAAGAGTCTATCTCTTGCCAGGACAGGGACGTGGGGCTCACAGAAATGTTCCCATGGGCTGTATCCAAGCTGGTCAGTTATGATTGCGTCTGGAGAGCCCTGAGCTCTGCTACGTGGTGGTTCCACCAAGGCCACGGGAAATTTCAGCTCTGGTGCATGCAGGGGTGTGATGGGAGGAGAATGACTGAGCTTCCACTGTGGAGACCTTCCAATGGTGGGCTGGGAGGTGCCCCGAAGTCAGGCTGGTGAGGGGTCTGGAGCACAAGTCTGGTGAGGAGCGGCTGAGGGAGCTGGGGGTGTTCAGCCTGGAGAAAAGGGGGCTGAGGGGAGACCTTCTCGCTCTCTGCAGCTCCCTGAAAGGAGGGGGCAGCCAGGGAGAAGCCAGTCTCTTCTCCCAGGGAACAGGCGATAGGACAAGAAGAAATGGCCGCGAGTTGCACCAGGGGAGTTTTAGGATGGATATTATTAAAAATTTCTTCACCAAAAAGGTTGTCAAACATTGGAACAGGCTGCCCTTGGAAGTGGTGGAGTCGCCATCCCTGGAAGTATTTAAAAGATGGGTAGATGTGGTGTTGAGGGACACGGTTTAGCGGTGTTTTTGGCACTGTTAGGGTGGTGGTTGGACTAAATGATCTTAAAGGCCCCTTCCAAGCCAGACAATTCTATGATTCTGTGATTCCATTCTATGATCAACAGAGCACAGGGTTCTGCTGCCTCCAGAGAAAGAGGCTGCCTTATGGGGGACGGACTTTCCTGGGAGTTGCACTTAGACCCAGACTGAAGTACAAGCAGAATAAGGACACAAGGAAGGGCCAAGATGGTGTGTGGACAGAATAACGCTCACGCAGCCCTTCAGCGCACTCTAACAAGTGTGCTCTTGCAGGGCCATTAGCACAAAGATGGAGATGGGCTGACTTGCCCTCTGCACGGCACAAACATTTCATCATTCACTTTTTTTATGCCAGTCTCAATGGGCAGCAGGAGGCCTTTTATCATCTGTCACCAAGGCATTTAAATAGCTAATGCTTATCCTAGGCAGGTGCTTGTAGCTCATCTTGGTGTATTTGATGTAGCTGTGCTGACTCTTGCTAATTGTTGCAATTGAAAGCTGGCAGGTGTGGGGAGATAAAGGCACTGATGGAGGAGCATGAGCTGTGATTTCCTGCACTGGAGGAATGAAAGGATGTTTGCAGAGAGGAAATCTCCTGCTGCTTACACTGCAGAAATTGCTAGATCCACTTTATGCCGTGCGAAGTGTGAGGGATCAGAAGGCTGAGGACAGAGCTTCTGTGGTTGTAGTTCAAAGGCAGCTGCTGGGGTTTTATAGAACTTAATTGATTTAGGAGCAGGTGGCTCTGTGGTAGCCAGTGCGATGCAGGGCATCAGGTGAGGCTCTTAGGCAGAATGCTGAGTTACAGGAGATGCGATGCTTCATATTTAACGTCCAGTAGCCCTCCAAGTGGCTCATTTTTCCTTGCAGATGCCAGAAGGAAAGAGCTGAAAGCCTAGTTTTGAATGAGGACACTAAAAAGTGTGTTACATCAGACGCCTGGTGCGAGGAAGTCACTCTGCTGCTGGGGTGCTCGGTGCGCAGCAGAGATCTCCAGTGTCAGTGTAGGAGTGGTGCCATGTGTTAAGGGAATGGTGAAGTCACGTTAGTTAAATAAGCGGCTCAACAATTAACACAGGGCCCTTTTTGAAATGAAGTTAGAGGCCTAAAAGCCAAAGGAACAGTGTTAGAAATGGCTCAGGACATGGAGGGACACTGAAAGGCTGAAAGCAGGAAAAGGGGTAGGAGTGATAAGAAGAATAACGAAGAGGCGATTGTCTACAATCAACATGGCTTCACCAAGGGCAAATCGTGGCTGACAAACCTGGTGGCCTTCTATGAGAAGGTCACAACATCAATAGACAAGGGGAGAGCAACTGATGTCATTTACCTGGACCTGAGCAAAGCCATTGACGCTGTCCCGCATGACCTCCTGGTCTCCAAGCTGATAAAATATGGCTTTGATGGACTGACAATTCAGTGGATAAAGAACTGGCTTGACGGCCGCACCCAAAGAGTGGCTGTCAATGGGTCCATGTCCAAGTGGAGGCCAGTGATGAGTGGAGTCCCTCAAGGATCAGTACTGGGACTGGTCTTGTTTAACACCTTCGTCAGTGACATGGACAGTGGCATAGAGTGCACCCTCAGCAAGTTTGCCGACGACACCAAGCTGCGTGGGGCGGCTGACACGGTGGAGGGAAGGGATGCCATCCAGAGGGACCTTGACAGGCTGGAGAGGTGGGCCCATGCCAACCTCGTGAAGCTCAACAAGACCAAGTGCAAGTCCCTCCATCTGGGCCGGGGCAATCCCAAGCACCAATATAGGCTGGGCAGTGACGGGCTTGAGAGCAGCCCTGAAGAAAAGGACTCGGGGGTGCTGGTGGACGAGAGGCTCAACATGAGCCGTCAGTGTGCACTGGCAGCCCAGAAAGCCAATCGTATCCTGGGCCACATCGGGAGAAGTGTGGCCAGCAGGGCGAGGGAGGTGATTCTCCCCCTCTACTCCACTCTCGTGAGACCCCACCTGGAGTCCTGCCTCCAGTTCTGGAGCCCCTACCACAAGAGAGATATGGACGTGCTGGAATGTGGCCAGAGAAGGGCCACGAGGATGATCCGAAGGCTGGAGCACCTCTCCTATGAGGACAGACTGAGAGAGTTGGGGTTGTTCAGTCTGGAGAAAAGGCTCTGGGGAGACCTCATAGTGGCCTACCAGTATCTTAAGGGGGGCTACAGGAAAGCTGGGGAGGGACTTTTTAGGATGTTGGGTAATGGTAGGACTAGAGGGAATGGATTAAAACTAGAGATGGGTCGGTTCAGACGGGACTGAAGTTCTTCACCATGAGGGTGGTGAGACACTGGAACAGGTTGCCCAGAGAGGTGGTGGAAGCCCCATCCCTGGAAGTTTTTAAGGCCAGGCTGGACGGGGCTCTGAGCAACCTGATCTAGTGGGAGGTGTCCCTGCCCATGGCAGGGGGGTTGGAACAAGATGATCTTTAAGGTCCCTTCCAACCCGAACCATTCTGTGATTCTAAGGGAGACTTCGATTACTGCAGTAGAGATTGGGAGTGATGCTGAAGCTAAATTTAGTTATACCGCGCACGACTGCTTTGTGGAGCAGAGTAGGGAACCCGCAAGAGGAGAAGGGACTTTTGACATGGTCCAGTTAGTGCACAGGGTTTGATTCACTTTTATTTTAATATGATATTTGTGCAGGGGCAGTAAAATAAGTCATCTGTGGTGTGTTTAATGAAAAATCAAAATGAAAATGTTAAAATGTAATGTTAAATGAAATGTTAAAAATGTAATTAAAGAACCAACCAAAGGGTAAAATACTTGCAGAATGTGTGAAGCCTGTTTGAAGATAACATAGCGGAGGCTTATATCTTTTTTTTATGAAGGCCACGATGGCTACTCAGCAAGGCTAGGAAAGCTGCTGGAAGGAAGAAGCCGTCAGAGTGAAAAAAGTGATCCTGATTTTTACCTAGACAGCAGCAGGCCCTGAATTAGAATCAAATGTTAGAAACTATTAGAAAAGCACTTAAAAAGAACACAAGACGTATGTTTACAATGCTGTGTAAATCCCTAGTCTGTCTGTGTAGTGAGGCTCTCTGCAGCTTGTTCGTCTGTTTCAAGAAGGTAAACTAGCCCTGGGAGAAGCTCAGGAAAGGGCAGCAAAGATAGAAGTCATGGCATGACTTGTATGAGAGAAGTGACTGAATAGATAAGGGCAGCTCAAACCACAAGGAAGATGCCTGAGGAGTGTGTTAAGGATTATCCCAGGTAGGTTGGAGGGCTCAGATCTCCCGTTACCTCTTTCAGAATAAGAGCCGAGGACATAAGAAAAAAATGGCGGATGCAAATCAAACCATAGCTGGTCCTTCCCTTGGCATGCAGTGAAGCACGTAGACATGGTTATGGTAGCACGGAGGCTAAAGGCTTTACATGTTCTCAGAAACTGGTCTGAGAAGAGAACCCTCTCCATCAGTACTGTTACAACGGCTCCAGCTCAGGAGCCCCCTGAGCCACAGATGGATTGTAGAGGGGAAGGGTTTCTCGGGGAAGCGTCACTAAACGCTGCATGCCTGATAATGGCTGCCTGTGCTGCTTTGCAGAGGCGGAGGATGCTTGGACCTACATGTCATCCTGCAAGAATACTGTGCCCTGAAAGCTCACCATAGCCAGTGGTGGTGGAAGAAGAAGGAGCCTGTGCAGCCGTGGGCCAGGTGAGGGACCTGGAGCCACTCGCAGTCACCTCCTCTTCCAGCTGATGGAGGAGTTAAGGCAGCATCTGAGAGGGAGGTCTGCCAAGACAGCCTGCATATCGGGGGAAGATTGCCTTGGAGAGCAAGTGGATCATGCTCTTCTCTGTGACCAGGGGGGCACTGCCCAGCATGCAGCAGGGGGTGATGCCTGGACATGCGGTAAGGACTAGAAGAGGAAAAGCTTCTTCCCCAGGAGAGTGCAGCCCTGGGCCAGGTCACCAGAGAGGTGGGGCGTCTCCATCCTCCATCAAGAGCTGTCTAGACAAAGCCATAGCCAACCTGATCTGGTTTTGGGGATAGCCCTGCTCCACATGGGAGGCTAGACTGGAGACCTCCAGGGCTTCCCACAAGAGCACTGCTGTGATTCTGTGACCTGTCCCTTTGGGTAAGACATGGCCTTGCAGGGCTGGGTGAGAAGGAGAATGGAGGGCTTAGCTAACGCAGGCTAGCGAAGCTCCTCGGCCAGCTGAGAGATCACTTGGTGTAAGTGTATGAGGGGTGTTTTCAGGCCGTTTCCTGCTAGCTCTGTGCCAGGCCGCGTAAGACCGTCCCTGGATGCATCCTGTGGTACCAGATTCACTTCTACAAGTGGTACCCAAGGCTTCTTAGTGCCAGACTGCAGCGACAATACCTTGTATGCAAACCTGCTTGAATCCCACGAGCTAAGGCTCTAGAAACAAGACGGGTGCAAGAGAGATGGTTAATATTTGAGCACCACTTCCTCCACACTCAAGATCAGTGCATCCCTAGGAGCACGAAATCAGGCAAAGGAGGCAGGAGACCCGCAGGGATAGCAAGGAGCTTCTGGAAAAACTCAGATGGAAGTCTGCAGAATGTGGAAAATGGGACTGGCCACTTGGGAGAAGTACAGGAGCGTTGTCAGAGTATGCAGGGATGCAATGAGGAAGGCTAGGGCCCGCTTGGAATTAAACCTGGCAAGGGGTGTCAAGAACAACACGAAGGGCTTCTTCAAGTTCATCAGTGGTAAAAGGAAGACCAGGGGAAATGTGGGCTCTCTGAGGAATGAGGTGGGTGCCTTAATGATGGAGGACGCAGAGAAGGCGGAGTTACTGAATGCCTTCTTTGGTTCAGTCTTTACTGCTAAGGCCGGCCCTCAGGAATCCCAGACCCTGGAGGAAAGAGAAAATGCCTGGAGTAAGGAAGATTCTCCCTCGATCGAGGAGGATCGGGTTAGAGATCATTTAAGCAAACTTGACATGCACAAATCCGTGGGCCCTCATGGGATGCACCCAGGAGTGCTGAGGGAGCTGGCAGATGTTCTTGCAAAGCCACTCTCCATCATCCTTGACAGGTCGTGGAGAACAGGAGGTGCCTGAGGACTAGAGGAAAGCCACTGTCACTTCAGTCTTCCAAAAGGGCAAGAAAAGGGACCCGGGAAGCTACAAGCTGGTCAGCCTCATCTCCAACCCTGGAAAGGTGATGGAAGAGCTCCTTCTGGATGTCATTCCTAAGCACATAGAGAAAAAAGATTATTGGGAGTGGTCAACATGGATTCACCAAGGGGGAATCATGCTTGACCAATCTGATAGCCTTCTACGGTGGCATGACTGGCTGGGTGGATGAGGGGGGAGCAGTGGATGTCATCTGCCTTGACTTCAGCAAGGCTTCTGACACAGTCTGCCGTAACATCCTCATAGGTAAGCTGAGGAAGTGTGTGGGTTAGATGAGTGGACAGTGAGGTGGATCAAGACCTGGCTGAATAGCAGAGCTCAGAGAGTTGGGATCAGCGGCGCAGAGTCTAGTTGGAGGCCTGGAACTCGCGGTGTTCCCCAGGGGTCAGTACTGGGGCCAGTCTTGTTCAACATATTCATCAACGACCTGGATGAGGGAACAGAGTGCACCTCAGCAAGTTTGCTGATGATACAAAGTTGGGGGGGGGGGTGGCTGACACACCAGAAGGCCGTGCCACCGTTCAGCGAGACCTGGACAGGCTGGAGAGTTGGGTGGAGAGGAACCTAATGAAGTTCAACAAGGGCAAGTGGAGGGTGCTGCACCTGGGGAGGAATAAACCCATGCACCAGGACAGGTTGGGGGTGACCTGCTGGAGAGCAGCTCTGCAGAGAGGGACCTGGGAGTCCTGGCGGACAACAAGTTGCCAGCAATGTGCCCCTGTGGCCCAGGCAGCCAATGGTCTTCTGGGATGCATGAAGAAGAGCATGGCCAGCAGGTGGAGGGAGGTCATCCTCCATCTCTGCTCTGCCCTGGGGAGGCCACATCTGGAGTGCTGGGTCCATTTCTGGGCTCCCCAGTTCAAGACAGACAAGGAATTACCGGAGAGAGTCCAGTGCAGGGCTACAGAGATGATCTGGAGATGGCTGGAGCATCTCTGTGCTGAGGAAAGGCCGAGAGCCCTGGGGCTGTTCAGCTGGAGAAGAGCAGGCTGAGAGGGGATCTCATCAATGCTCAGCAAGAGCTAAAGGGTCGGTGTCAGGAGGATGGGGCCAGGCTCTTCTCAGTGATGCCCAGCGACAGGACAAGGGGTAACGGGCACAAACTTGACCATAGGAAGTTCCACCTAAACATGAGGAGGAACTTCTTTGCTGTGAGGGTGGCAGAGCCCTGGCACAGGCTGCCCTGAGAGGTGGTGGAGTCTCCGTCTCTGGAGACATTCCAAACCTGCCTGGACGCATTCCTGTGCCACCTGGGTTGGACTAGATGATCTCCAGAGGTCCCTTCCAAACTCTTCCATTCTGTGATTCTGTGATTACCTGGAGGACACCTCAACTCTCATGTCCTGGTCTCTCAACTGAATGTTTTCCAAAATGTCTCCCAGACATCTCTAGAACCATAGTAATTTGGTTCAGAGCTGACAACTTGGATAACTCAAAATGTATTGTAACCACACCATGTTAAATAATGCAAGATATGGACAGGATGGAAGTTAATTTTTCAAAAGGTTTGTGTTATGCACTGGTTCCTGATTGCTTTCTCATCTGTGACATATCCTCCAACCCTCTTCCTCTCCATGTTACTCAGATGCTATTGTTTTATGGGGAGTTCTTAGAGATGCTGTTACTTTATGCTTTTTTCCCCTGTAAATAATCACTGTTGATTTCTTTTTGCATTAAAAATAACATTATTCTGTAATTTTTGAACAAAGCCCACATGTGTCTTGCTTTCTTATGAGGGAACGGTCATTGAGTTAAATCATTGATGATGGCAAAATTACTCCTGTTAGAAAACACTGTGACATTTCTAGTAAATACGTCTGTGTTGCTTAGCATTTATGTGGGATTTCGTCATACACCCACAGTTTTCACTGTTGACCTGGAGATCACGTGCAGGGTAATGCCGTGCAGAGCATCACTTTGTGGAGGGCTCGTGCAAAGTGGGATGGTGCCAGCCAGTTCAGTGGATCGGCGGCAGCTCTGCTCCCCCTTACACGTCCATCCTCGAAGGTTTGCATCACTGCTGCAGCGTCTTGCAGGCTTCCGAAGGAGGCATTGGGGTGAAAGGCAGGATGGTCCAAGACCTGCACCTTGGGAATGAGGAACCAGGAGGAGGGGAGCTAACTAGCAACACGTGGTTTGATCAGGTCAGCCATCCCATGTCCCTGCGCCAGAAGGGCCAGTTGCTGCATCTGGTTCCAGCACTTGGCTGGGCTTTTGGTGGGGAAGCTGTGCTCTGAGAGTGGCCACTCACTGTCAAAGAGGTAGGGTGCATGAAAATGGGGAGGCCTGGATGGATTCATCCTTCATCCACTCCCATTAATAACCAATGCCATTGTGGAAGATGGAATATGGAGCAGGCAGAAATTTGAAAAAGAGATTCAAGCTTTTGATTCAAGATTCAAGAGAATTCAGAAATTCAAGCTTACCTGGACAAACTGGACATCTATCTGAAAGTGATAGCATGGTTTTTAGTAGAGATGTTGCCTGTTATCTTCCTAGCATTGGCATAATCAATGCACACCAATGGGACAGGGGAAACACTGTTCTGGGGAGCAGTCTGATGGACAGCATAGATTTATTGTGGACCTCAAGGTGAAGGTAAAACAGATGGGTTTTGCTGTGGAAATGGCAGGTGCAAAATCATCTGCCTTTGCAACCAGGAGGAGAATCCAGAAGCACCCAGCGGGCAACCCCTGTGCGCACAAGGACACGGCCTGGGAGCCTCTCAGCATGCCTGGAGACCACATGGTTCTAGGGTGAGGGCCATGGGCACAGGCCTGGGGGATGTCTCCTTGATCATGTTGATGAGGGGGAAAGGCTGGAGATGGTTGGTTGGATACAGCAAGTCCTCACCGAGTTAACTAATCCTGGTCACAGCTCCCTGGGCTGAGGACTCAAGTAATCTTTCCTTTAGAAGTCCTCATAAATGCATATCTCAGTACCCCTGAAAACCGGGCCAGGGTTTGCTGTGGGAAAAGCACCATTTCAAGTGCATTGACATCAGTTCTGTGAGGTTTGCAAGCCACACGCTTCAATTTGTTCCATTCAAATATTAATATCCGGTTTACTTTAACATCCATTTACGGAGTCTGAGGAATGTGAACTTTTGAGGAGAGACAAAGGTGCCGTGGGTGGGATAGCTCACATGGCTGGATGTAGGCAGCTCAGGAGAGACAGGAGGAGGGCTTGTGTGCTCTGTGCAAAGTGGTGGCTGGAGAGCATGGGCTGCACCTTGGGACAGGCAAAGGGCCAGCCAAGAGCTTGGGGGTAAGGCTCAGAGGATGGACCAATGCAGATGACCATTGCCTAATCCAGGAGACCAAGCAAATGAAATCTTTTCCAGATAGTTGGAAAAAGCCTTGTGATCGTATGTCCTGGTGCTCATCAGGAACCCCCACCACCCTGATGGGACAGGGGCGCAACGGGGCTGGGAGCAAGCAGCCCAGGAGACTTCTGGAGCGTGTTGGAGACAACCTCTTTGTGCCGATAATCAAAGAACCAGGAGATGCACTGCTGGATCTGTTACTCAGAAACAAGGAAAATCTGGTTGGGGTGCAAAGATGGAGATTAGCCTTTACAACAGCAACCATGAAGTGGTGGGGTTTAACATCCTGAGAGACAGGAGCAAGGCAAATACAGAACTACAACTGTGGACACGAGCCCTGTGAAGATTGTTTTGTTGCAATAAGGTCTTTGGACCCATATGACTGATTAAGGAAGGATTTTTTTCCTAGGGATGAGGCCCCTTGTCTTTCTCATCCTGTCCCTAATTTCTTGGGTCGGTTTGTCTGGGAAAGCCTTACCTCTGATGATGCTCAAGTGCGGGAAAGGTGCTCAATGGGAATAAGAAGGTCTCCCAGCCCAGGCAGGCATGGGCTCCCATACAATGGTGTTCCTGGTACTCAAGGCACCCCTAGAGGGAGTCTTGGGCCTCAGAAATAAATAAAACATTCATAGTTTGGCTGTTAAAGGAGGTCACTCTGCTTTTCCACTTGAGCAATTTAATGCTGTGAAGAAGTTCAGCTGCCTCAGGTGCTGTTTGGCATCTGACCACTTCTGAAATAGGAACAGACTTTGGGGCCCAAGTGTAGCATTTACAATGGAGAATGGTGATCTTGGAGAGGCGATGAAGGAGAGGTGGTGGAGAAGTGATGAAGGGAGTTCAGTAAAGCCCTGAATGGGTTCGTTCTGTCTTAGTTTGTCCAAAGTAAACCTGACTGAAGTGTAAAGGGCAACACTCCACTTACAGTGCTCACATCCTCATCCCCTTCACTCAGGCTGTGCTGGGATCTTCGAGTCGCACAGACTGCAGATCTGTTGGTGGGCTTGCCCCAGGGTCTGCCTCAAAACAACGCTGGCTTCGGTGTCTCCAAGTTAAATCTAACCCTGGAAAGCACGGACTGACTGCTCAGTTCCCACATACTGCAGGCTATAGTCTGTGGATTGGCAGTGGGGAAGGTTGGTGGAGGTTGCATGGCCAAGGGTTTGTGGATGAGGGAGGAGACACTGGTGGGGAGACGACCAAGCACCAAGTACTGAAACACTCCTACTTAGGTGGTATGTGAGCACTGGGGTCCAAGGACCCATCTCTTGTTTGGAGTACAAATGATTGTGCTTCACTCCCTTTTCTCCCCAGAGGAAAACTGTGACCAAGGCAGCTGTAACAGCCGTGAGGACAGGCTGTGGAGGGCTGTATGGTGGGCAACCAAGAACACAGTCTGAGTAGGAAAGACAGTGGCTATATATATAGACATATATATAGGGTATATATAAATATATATTTTTATACACCCTAGAGGTATTTAAGAAACATGTAGATTTGGCACTTCAGGGCATGCTCTAGAGGCAGAGATTGTAGGGGTTTTTTTCGTGTGTTTATGGTTGGACTCGATGATCTCAAAGGTCCCTTCCAACCATGAAGATTCTATGATTCTATAACCCAAAATCTCTGGTAAAAAGGGAGAAAAGGTGACTACCATGCACAAGTCTAGTCCTTGAAGGGGGCATGTGTTGGCTGGAAGGGACTTGCTGACCAAGTGTGGGCAGCAGAGATGGAGATGGTGGGTCTCAGCTCCTAGAGCAGGCTGCAGCCAGGATCACTTGTGAATTCAGTGAGGCAGGCCATGGAGCCCTTCTTTCGATGACTGGGAAATACAGGCAAAGCAAGGCAACACAGAAAAGAGCAGGACAACATAAATATTTAGATAGCTGATGCTTGAGGCGCACCTGGAGGGCCAGATGCTGCAGACAGAGGGCAGGGAACTGGATGAAGCTGAGTGTGTACCTGGGGGATGTGCCCTGGGTGGACGCTCTTCTCCCTGCTTTGGTAACCCAGGTCAGCTCAGGTGCAGTGCTGTCAGGTTTGGGTTGAACTCACAGGCAGCTTAAGGTGTACTTAAATCACACACATATTTTTTCCCAAAAAACAGCTAAGAAGGAAACTCAGAGGTCCGGTCCACACCGAGCCCCTGCCCAGCATTGCCAGGCCCAGAGGGAGGCAGCACCCAGCAGTGACACCCACCACCCTCCAGGCCCTGTCCTCCAGCTGCAGCCAGTGACCATGGTGCCTCTGCATGGCTGGGGTGTTCACGATGCTGCGAATTCATCCTTGTTCTCTTGATAACACTAACTATAGTAATTAATGGTGTGTCGTGGTTTTGGCCGGATTGGCCGATCAGGACGACAGATGGCCGTCTGTCCTCAGAGAGGAGAGGAAGAGATAAGGAGATTCACAAGTTTCAAAAAAGAACTAAACTACTTTAATGAAAACAATAATAAATAAGAAAACAGTAAATAATAATAGAATAATAAAAATTAAAGAAAAAAAAAGTATACAATATATACAAAAACCATATCCAGCTCCCAAGATGACGGTCGTGTCACCAACAGACACCGGGAAAGTCCCAGACCGGAGTCAGCAACGGACAGGAGCTGAATTCCGTAACTAGAGTCAGGAACGCTCGGACCGGGATCAAAGGCAGACGGACAGACAGGGTCCTCCTCAGACGTCGGCCATTGAAGAAAGAGCAAGCCAGAGCCCCCTTGCTCCTTTGATCCCTCAGCTTTTACACTGAGCGTGATGCAGATGGGATGGAACACCCTGTTGGTCAGTTTGGGGTCCCCTGTCCCATCTGCTCCTCCCTGCAGGTGGGACCCCTCTGCGCTTCTCCACTTCTGACCCTCCAACGGGGCAAACAGCGAAGTTAGCCGACCTTGATTGTTACGGCAATAAGTCTAAGCAAGAGCCTCTGTGCGCACCGTTCCGTGGTGTAATCAGGTCTTACCACCCTGAGAGTGAACAGTGTCTGAACAACACGCTGTTAATTTCAGGCTTTAGTCAGTTAGAAGAGGCCCAGCTGAAAAGTAAAACTGCAAATCAGAAAAGTTGTTCTGTTTTACCTCAAACCAGGCATGGTGTTAATCTCACTGCAACTGTTCCTAAGTGAGGTTCAACTCAACCTTCCTTCTCTTCTGTTACTCTGGTGGCTGCCAATGTCAGATGAGATCCAGCATGAAGACCAGTGTTAGTTGCTCCTGCTCCTCACGTACAGGTATCCGCTTCTGGGATTTCTCCTGGAAACTGAGCACAACTCTGGGAATGTTCTCCAGTTTATGCTTGGGTTTTAGTCAGGAAAAATTAGTCCGCCTTGATCACAAGAGTGTGACAGGACTAGTGACTGTGAACTCGAAGTGGTGGAAAGTGCTAGGATAGAGAGGGACGATGGGGAATTTGGGATTAGAGACATATATTTGGTGCTTGGCCATTTGGAAGATAGCTCGCTGGTTAAAGGGACAATAAACTGTCTGTCCAACATTGTGACTGGCGGGGGCTATTTTGCAGTAGTAGGGGGAGGTCTGTGATCCGAGTGAAATCGCTCTTCGGATAGGGCAGACTCAGGACGATGGTGAGTCAGGGTTTGACATCACCCTGTGTTGCACGTGGAGCCCTTGGCTGCCAAGCTGAATTGTTCTTGAGGTCTGTTCCTCCTCTCTGCTTGGTCAGGCCATCCCCCGCCTCGCCGCTGGCATCACTGTGCACCAGCTCAGGAAAACTGATGACCGGGGCGCACGCACCACTGCCGCAAATGACAGAGCTCTCTGGTAACACCAGGGCTTCGACCACCCTTATTAGACCTTCACTGTCTCCATACTGTCCTAGTCCTGACTCACCCTTACCTTAACTTGTGCCATCCTAACAGAGTCCTTCGGCTGGTGGGGAGGAGGCATTGCTCCCCCGCACGTTCACAATGCCTGTTCAAGTGCAGAACACTTTAATACGGAAGCACAGAAAAGTTAAATAGCAAAGCAGTTACACGAGAAACCATGTTCCAGGGTGGGCAATTTATTCATTTAAAGTACAGCGTTAGGCCTTCAGAACATGACAAGCACAGTGCGGAAAAGTCTGATAGATGATAATTGCTCTACTCTTTGCTAAGCAGAAATTCACTGCACAGTCTGTTAATCTTTAATTACAAGCAGTAGACTGGTATCATTTCTCTCGGCTTAGACTGATCGAGGTACTAATATTCTGAGATCACGGTTGTAGGACAAATTCCTTGATTCTTGCAGTCCTGTCATTCATCTGGGGGGTGAGCAGGAAGGCTCAACCCGGGATATGTGTGTGCGTCTGTGCACTTGATGAAGGAGGAGGAAGCCCCTCCTTGAGCCCACGCAGATCCCCCCTGCTCTCTCACAGTCCCCCTTCCCCTGCCATGGTTCCCTTGACTCAGCAGCCCCGCTGTGACCGTTGCTCACCCTTGTCTTTCCATGCAACTCTCCCACAGCCACAAAAGTGGATTTTGGCTGGTCTGCTGAGAAGCCTTGAGCTGGCTTTGGCCGGAGATTGTCATGCAGCTTTCAGATGCAGTTGTCTTAAAGACCATGGGGTGGTGCAGCCCCACTGCCTGCCCTTCCACCCTCCCAGACATCCTCCATAGCAATGGGGAAAAAAACACATAAGAAACTCTTCTGTCGAAGAAAACCACTGCATTGCAAACTGGGAAAGATACCTAAACCATCAGTCCTCTATATGGGATGGGACTGCTCATAGCCAGAGACCAGCACCATGTGCTGAGATGTGAACGTATGTTATGGTCTGGTAGTGAGGAGCAGAAGAGGAAGAATCTGGTTAATTTGGTAAATCTAGGTAAGGGCCCTGCAAACAGGGGTTTGCTTGGCTCTTGCCACATGATGACCTTGCTGCATGTTACAGAAAATACTTTGGTGTATTATTCATGCCCCTGGCACCCAGGAGGTGGCAGGAATCTTATGATGCTGCTGCTTCACCAGCCCCATCTTTGCAAGGTTAAGCCCTGGGCTCCAGTGATGCAGGAGGTGTCTGCAGCTGCCATGGCCAGGTTCCTGGCTGAGCTCTGGAGATGGGGCTGCCCCTGCCTTTGGCAGAAGACAGATGCAGTGCACTGCCCTGTTGTCGCAGTTATGGCCATGCCGGGTGCTATGGCTGTGCCAACGCTATTCAGCCCCACAGGACTGCAGAGAAAGCAACAGGGGAAGGGAGGAGCCTGGGATCCCTGCAGGGAGGTCATGGTATGTGCCTGCACAGAGACAGATGTCAAAGGGTACTCTCATCGCGCACACAGTTCAGTTCCAGCAGGTACTTCTGAAGGGCTGTTTGGAGATCAAAAGGACAGTCTTTGTGCAGAATCAGTTGCACAGTCATGGTGGGTGGCTCACTGGGGCTACGTAATGGGCCAGCCTGTGACTTGCATGCAGCTCACACAGCCCCTAGGCAGCTGGTTGGAGGAATTCAGAGTGTTTCTGAGGTGCGGTGACGAGATTGGCACCTTTGATGATAGAAAAAAAACCCAAAGGATACTGACAAGGAAAGAGTACGGAGGCCAAGTGATGCTAGTCTGCAGCAGGGAAATTGGGTGAAATAAAAGCCTGAGGACTAAGGTTCAGAAGTGCAGGATGTGGGCTGGGGGTAGCGTGGAATAAATACTAAATTGGCTAAAAAATACAAAAGTACAGCATTGTTCACACATTAAGGAAAAGTATAAAATGAAGAGGCTTCTGAGATAGAAAATAGCCGCAGCTGGCATGAAGGACACAACATCTGTGGTTCCCTGATAAGCTACATGAGGTACGGGATGGGATGCAATTATTCCGTGGCTTTACCTTATGATGTATAGCGGATACGGGAATGGGATGATACCATGAAACAGATAAGCTGCCAATTAGCTGCCCGCTAGATGCTCAGAGCCAACATTTTGTCAAATTTTGATGAAATGCTGTCCTTTGTGCGAACTTTGCTCATTATAATGTCATTATAATACCAAAACACACCTCCATCCTGAAGGCTACCCGCCTCCAAGGTGCGACCACTCCTTCTTGAGTCGGCGCCCTGAATTTCTCGTAAACTATACCTTTAATTGTGAAGCGAGAAAAATTTACACCAATCATGATAAAAGTATGTATGACTAAAGTCACTCAAACTCCACCTTGAAGATGACAAATAGTATAAAAATAGCCCAAGAGAGGGGGGATACCCAGGGAAGACACCATCACAAAGAATTACATCACTGACTTCTGGGATCAGTCGACGGGCTGAGCCTCTCTTCCCCCCCACAGGGACGCCTTTGGGTAAGACTTAGATTATACCGAGTGCTTCCTTGGGAAACTTAGAAATTTCTCTAGAGACTCTCTTTTCTACATTTAGAGCCAGGCTGTATCGTTTATAACTTTGTCGCGCGTTTTGTATATGTAACAATACTTTCATTTGCATGTGCTTTGCAGACAGTGTATTTATCACCGGCAATCCTAAGAACCTATATATCTGTTGTTTAAATAAACTGCACTTTTTTAAGTAGATAGTTGTTTTGGTTTCTCACTGAACGCCACCAAAGACTCAAGAGTGGCCGTGCTAGTTCATGAGCACGACTAGACTGAAGGTGCAGTCCACTATTAGTGTCTCCAAATCGTAATAGTTTAATACATATTAAACGCGATTGGACTGATAGTGCTGAATTGGGCATCACTCAGAATTTAAACCTAGCCGCACCTGGCCTCCCACCTCGGTGAGGAGTGTTAGAACGCAAGGGGGTTTATTTTCTGCCAAAACCGCTTTGCCCCTTTTCACGCAACAGGTAGTAGTGGGGTGTATGACAGGGCGCAACTCCCTGCAGGTCTCTGGCGATCAAGGGGGCTGAGCACAAGCTCTGGAGATGTGCAAGAGCGGCTGCAGATAGCTGCCTACATTGACCCTGTGAGATGTTGAGCCTGGCCAGGGCTTCACAGAGCGGCTGGCAGGAACAGTGACAAGGTGAGGGGGACAGCGCGGGTCAGAGCATTGCAGGAGGGCTTCCCCCTTGCTGCAGGCTGCCTTGTGCTGCCCTTTCTCCACCCTGGGGCTGCATCTGCCCTGGCACCTAACATCTTGCTGCCTGAGGCGAAGAGTGGTCCCCACCAGGTGTCCCACAGCCTGTCCCAATTTCATGGCCGTGAACCGAGCGAGAAGGGGCAATCTCTCTTCCAACCTGCTCCTGCCGTTGGTGACAGAGAAGACAAATGCCAAACCAAGCTTATCACCCCTTGCCCCTGCCAAGAGATGCCTGTGCCATGGCATGGGTTGTCCCTGGGCAGCTCAGCCTGTGCGGGCTGGGGAGCGGTGTAGCAGCATCAGCGCTTCCCACAAGGCTCCTGCATCATCTCTGCCACCACAGGGCATCTCAAGGCCTATTGAAATATTGAGTTCGACATGTTGAAGCACAGACTCCTTACATCACCCTCCCAGACCATAAAACCCGGGACAGAATACAGCTACTCTGACAAAATGTATTTTTAAGTTCTCTGGTTCTTTCCCCAGGGTGGGAATCTTTGGGCTTGAACAGGGGGTTTGCACCATGGTAAGTGTCTCCACGCTCAGGTGTAACCAGTCTAGGGAAAATTTCTTAGTGGTTTTCCTAGATTTAGGTGTTGCAGTTTCTCTTAAATCACACTCGAATGGACAAAGCAGGGTCTCTGGGCAGTAACCGCAGCGCTTTAAGAGAGGAGGGCTTAAAATGTGCCCTTTTGGCCATTGTTGCAAAGTATCTGTTGTTTCCCTCGGTCTCTGATTGCTCAGGGAAATCGCAGAAGGTAGAAAATTAGATACAGATTTTTCAACACCAATGGACAGAAGCAGCAATGCAGAAGCAGCAGCACAATTTTCCTTATTTGAAAACAAGATCCGATTCATTATGCTTAAAACTTTCTGACAAAAAACATCTGGAGAGGGTGTTTTGGTGATTCATTTGCATGAAAACTCTATTATTACAGTATAACCAGCTCTCCAATTGACCGAAGTGTCTTTCAAGAAAAGGTACGTAGACAGGGACAGAGTTTCTAATGAAAGGACAAGCAGAAAAAGTATTGATTTTTCTCATCCTTTCAGGCCTTCTTTAGAAACACAAATACAGCACAAATTTAATTCCTCCCCTCTGCATTTCATTAATGATTGCAAAGTATTTAAAGATATTAGAAGAGAGATTTATATGGCAAGACCCAGTTTTATCACTATAACATGGTAACAGGACACTGTGTTTCCCCCAGACCAGCCAGTCCCATTAAAACACCACTTTTTAATGATGATGTGGCACTATACAATCGGGCTGCAGGGGTCCCACACAGACTTGCTGGTGGTTTTAATTTTGGCCTAAAAATCTTCCCTGAATCGGAGAGAAGTGACTTCCCAGCAGGGAAGGACAGAGGGTTCAACAGCCCCTCCACACCCAGCTTCCCCAGGTTATCTCCTGTTTTACCTTAACCCACAACTGCTAAGTCTCTGAAAACCGTCAAAACCTGGATGTAAGCTGAAGGTCGCCTGAACCAGGACACGGGGAGTTGGGAGGTTGTCCTCCCTAGTGCCTCTTTCCTTCTGGCCCAGGACTGGATGCTCGTGGAGGAAAGTGGATGCCTACTGCTGGGACATGCCCTGGAACACTCATTTTTCATTGATTGCAAGGGAGAAAATTTATACAGGGGAATGGGGATAGCAGAGACAAGTGCTAGGAGAAGGGTGAGCCGCCTTGAAGCTCTGGGCTTCAGTGTGTTTTTTGCTCTTTTGCTCAATGGGTTCCCCCCTGCCCAGTCTTGGTACTCCACACTGGGTTGGGCACCCTCCTGTCCCCATAGCAGGCATGTTACCACCCCATCCCCTCAGAATTTCTTGCCAAAGCACACCCTCTCTGCACCTCTCCGCATACCAAATGCTCCCTGGCCAACCTTCACCCGGGAGAAGATGTAACGCTGGTTCCCGCTGCAGCTCCGGTCGGCTCCATGCAGCACACTCTGGTGTAGGTGGGTGCCTCTTGCAGCGTATGGAGGCGGAATCTCCATCTGCGGTGTCGTTCTGGTTCACAGCTTCCACCTGGCCCTGGTGCCTGGGGATCACCTGCACAGACCTAGTACCCCAGTACAGCCCAGCACCCTCCAGTGCCACATCTGTGCTCCATCGCTACGCCTTCGGCAGCGCCCTGCCCCCACTGCCACAATGGATGCAGTGCAATGGCTCTGACTTCCCAGGACACACAAGAGGCACACCTCATTTTGGGAGACCTGCCTTCCCGACTGTGGTGTGTGCACTGGCAGGTACCCTGGGGAGATGGGCCTTTGCGCTGATCCAGCAAGGGTCTTCTTACCACAGACGTGCAGCCCTGCCTCTGTGGGCCTCTCACCCGTTCCGAGTGCTTGGTGAAGACCATATCTTCTTTGGGCACAGTTTGATACTTTTCCAGTAGCAAATAAGGGATGATCCCAGTTATGCCTCAAGGGCAGACTGTCTCTAATCCATCTGCTGTTACTCTGGGAGAGCCTGGTCAGAAAGATATTGCCAATATCCCATCCTTTACTGTCACATGTTGTTAAAACACAGCCAAGAAAGACATCCTTGCTGCAGTGAGCCCTGCTGAGTTTGTGCAGCTGCATTGATTTTTGTAGCCACCTCAGGGACATGACTTTATGTCTAACTCCACTGTTTTCAGAGATGATGACCATCTGTATCGTCACTTGGGCATAAGCTGGATTTGTTAAACAACTCCTGTGTTAATCAGGACTTAAATCTGAGAAGCCAGGCCACTGGTTCAGGAATGTTTCAAAAGTGGTGAAGTCAGTCCTGGGAAAGACAGCTACCTTTTAGAGCTACCTCAATAAGCTCTAGGAATGGGTCAACAGGGATTTTATGAAGTTCAACACAGGCAAATGCCTGCTTCTTCCCCTGGGATGGAATAACACCATGCAACTGGGACAGGTGGGGGACAAGTACTTGGGGAGCAACTCCTTAAAAAGGCCTGGTGGACAAGAAGTTCAACAGGAGGCGGAAGTGTGTCCGTGTGGTAAGGATGGCCAGCCACATACTGAGTTGTATTAGCAAGAAAACAGACAGAGGTCTGGGGAAGTGATTCATCCCCTCGACTCAGCACCTCTGAGACATATCTCAGCGTTGTGCCCACCTTGGGGCTCTCCAGGGCAAGGGAGGTCTGACAAACTGGAGAATCTAACAGAGATGATTAGGAACGGAGGCGCACAATGTTCAAAAAGACACTGAAGGAATTGGGCTTCTTCAGCCCAGCGTAAAGAAGGTGTTAGGGATGATCAAACTTCTGTCTTCAACTACCTCAAAGGAGGGTCATAACGAAGATGGAGCCAGACTCATCTCACAGGTGCGCAGCAAAAGGACAAGAGGCAGCTCACACAGATTGCAATGAGGGAAACTGACTGCGCATCAGAAAAAACAATTGTTAACCAAGAGTACCTCAGCCACTGGAGGAAGTGCCAAGAGCTGGTAGACTCTCCATCCTTGGAGATTTCCAAAACTTGACTGGAGAAGACCTTGCTAGGTCTGTTCTAGCTTTGGAGTTTGCCCTGTGTGGAGTAGAAGGTTGTACGAGGTGACTTCCAGAGATCTCTGCAAGTCTAAGTCTTTTTCTGTGATTATATTATGAGATCTAAATGCCATAAGCATGGGAAATCCAGGTGTATGACTGGTTCTTTATTAAATCCAAAATCATTTGGATATACGTGGCACCAGTCATTCCATTCTGCCTTGACGGCAGGTGATAACTGCAAGAGTAAACAAAGCATATGAAGGAGTATAACATAATTCAGTTTGGTAGGGATCAGAAGTCCTGAATTGGAGTAATGTGATTTTTCAGGCACACTTTTGGTTTTTAACCCTCTGTGGGGCAGAGTTGAAGCTCTGTGAGATGCATAACTGCACCACTCAAAGACGAGGCTGCAATGACCATTCACCCAGCCCTATGGACCTCCTTGGTAGCTCTGCATACAAATGGGCCTCGTGGAGATGTACTCAGTGCAGAACTGAAAAAGGCTAGTCAAGATACGCAGCCAGGTGGCATCTAGTGCCCAAATTGGGGTGGATGAGACAGTTTGCAAAGGCTCTCTGATGAAAGGAGGGCTATTCATCATTACTGGCTTTCAGCAGTGCAGTCCCTTTGACTTTAAAAGAAATGAGGGTTAGGAGGGACGTGTAATATTCTCTGAAGGCAACACATCCTCTACACTGCAGAAGGAGTATGGCCTAGAAAAGGATGCAATGGAACGAGACAACGCAATAAGGTGTTAACAGATGGGTAGAAAGTATGCGCTAACAGGAACAGAAGAGTGAGCAATCCAGATCATCTGATACCTTAACTCCATTCTTTTCGTGCAGCATTTTCCATTATGTGCCCTATACAGACCTGTGTGACTCAAGATCTATTCTGATGCCTTTTCAAGGTGAAGTATTTCAGTATTTCAAGGAGATGTATTTCAGGCAGTCGCATTTAGGAGGACGATATTTCTCAAATGCACGTAGTCTGCTGAAAAGCCAATGGTTAAATGTGGCTGGCTAAGGCAGAGGCCATCAAAGTCCAGAATTTCCTGAGAACTCCCCTTCCCTCTCAGGCCCATAGCTGGCATTAGCTGGCCCCCTCCATAGTGATTCTGAGTTTCTCCTTTCCCAAGTCTTCACATTCCCACCTTTGGCAGGGCCCACCCAGAAGAGCCCCTCCACAGTCTGTCCATTGGCAGGCACAGAAGGGAAATGCTTCAAAGGAGTGTATCAAAAGCGATGGTTCCCCACATTGGCCACTGAATAGTTATGCTAGGCACGTACCTCCAGCCTGTCACCTCCATTTCTACCGTCATTGAACCCCTGTGGGTGAGCTCCTTGCCCACTTCACATTTCCTCTACAAACCCCCATCTTTCCCAGCTTCCTTACTAATTTTCTACTTTAAAAAAAATTTTAGTGAACTCCATACAGAGGATGTTTACCATAAAACCAAATAGTGGATGTGTCAGGTTCAGCCAAAGGTTTATTTCCCTGAGATGCTCTCTCTGCCAAATGCAGATATCAGCAGATGGGCAGCAGATGGGACATGGCTCAGGAAGGAACAGAGAGATGCCTTCATTCTGGGCTTTCTCCTGAAGTTACTGGGAGATGAAATAGAGCTGCTGGGTATTTCTGCATGAATGGGGAGCACAGGAGATGGAACAGCACTGCCTGCTACCTGCTTCCTCTGGCACTGGGGCTGCTGGCTGCAACAGGAGCATCCACCACCAATGTCTAGAGGGAGATGGATCCCACTGCAGTGAAACAACACAATTTTCATGACTGTTACTGCAGGAACCAACCTTGTTATCCTGGTCACTGTCTCCTCTGCTGACGGCCTCAAGTGTCTCCTGTACTGGAGAGGACGTGGTGGGACCCAAGGACACACACCTGCGCTGTCAACACTGTAGAGCAGAGCAGCCCACCTCCCTGCCAGGACAGCTGGGACCTCTCTGGCTTTCACCCAACTGCACAGAAAAAGGCTTCAGGGCGGGGGAGGGAAAGCAAGGCCCCCTCCATCCACTCTTGGCCTTTACTATCCTTGTTTTTCCCTTCATCTTCTCCCTCCTCCGCCCTACAGAGGAGGCTCATTGCATCTTAAAAGGGGAGATACATTGATCCTCATGGATCCCTTCCAACTTGAGATAGTCTATGATTACATCCCCCTAGTCCCTCACGCAGTTCCTTTTCCCATGATCTCATCCCTCATTTCCCCCGAGAGTAATTATCTGTTCTTTCTCATCAGCCCCCATAACCCTTCCGTCACTGACAGCAGAGTCAGCCGAGCAGTGTCCCCCTTTTTAATTTCCATCACACTGTTACAACCACACACCTGTGAATCCCTCTGAAATTTCACCCCTTTTGTCCTCCACAAGTTGCTCTTTCCTTGCAAAGTGCCAGTCCTGCCCTGAACACACACAAGGCTGTCCTGCCATGGGCAGGGAGAAAAGGAGGGAGGGGAGCGAAATTCCATTTCAGAATCAGTCTCCCTTAACAGGGAGACCTCCTTGACCCCTTGTTCAAGTCAGAGACATCTGAACACCAAGCCCACTTAATAAAGGTAGAACCAGGAAGGGACCTCACTGCCTCACCTCAGGACCCATCATTGTCTCTAAGGTGGCAGGAGGATGCAGGGACCACAAAAGAAAACCACAGCTCACCACAAAGGCTGTGCCTGTGTTGCAGCCCTTTCTCCTTGCTAGTCCCCTTTGGGTGGAGCTTCCTAGCCAAGAGGTAGTGGAGAAGGGCTTCCTGGGGAGTTTTCTTCGTCATTCTCACATACCTGGAAAACCCTGGTTGTCAGATGTCCCTCAGCTCTCTCCCCTCTTTCCTACCACCGCTTCCCTTTTTCCTCCTGCATCCATGCTCAGGTGTTTGTCTCCCTACAGGGACCCCCCCCCCGGCCATGGTGCAGACCCCCATGCCACCCCTCAGACTGTTGCCTTGAAGCAGTGGGCAGACTCCAAGGGCACCCTGGCTGCATGCACCAAGACTTAAACCTCCCCCCACCCGGTATGGGGTCCTTAGCTCCTCCCCCTCCCTAGCCCCCAAATACCCTATACCACCACTCAGCAGACACCAAGAACTCCACCGCCAGCCCAGACCCCTGACCTCCATCGGTGCCTCCAAGATTATCATTCTCCTTCACCATTAGTGATCCTCTGGAAGTGTCTTTGTGTCCCCTTGGGCTGAGTGTTTGGTTGGATCATGTCTGGGATGATGCTGTGCCAGGGATTTACTCCTGTTGTTAATGGGGTTGCAAAGCCCAACACAAAGGCCACAATGTTATTTAGGAGAAGCAGCGCATTAAGATGGGATGGAGCGTCCTTGAGACTCTGCACCAAGATGTGGGCAAGATGTCCAGTCTTCTGACATATTTAGAGGACTTTCATAGTTAGGGAGTTCTCCAAGGGAGGGTGCTCTCCTCGTTGTCTTAACCAAAGACATGGGGCAGAAAGAACAAGCCACCACATGTGGCATCTCCAGAGCCACCCGTAACATATTCCTGATACCTCCACGGTAGTGTTCAGAGAGCCAGAAGGGAGCCTGGACTCATCTAAGATGTCTCCTGGCACCAGCGCTGCAGTATGCTCTGGATTTGGCTCCAAATGCCTCTCTGTTTTCTCAGCAGGGAGAACAAGATATCAGCTCTCTTCACAGCACATCATGAGACTCGCCCACCTGTGCAAAGCATTTTGGACTCCTTGTACTCATGACACTGTTTTTAGTATTTAATGAATGAGCCTTACAGTCAGTAAGACTGTTTGGCTCCATTTGAGGGATCCAGTTTTCTTTTCCTGTCTTTCTTGAATTGTTTTTCGTCAGTGCAGATCTAAAAGCTAATTGGGTTCACTGGAACTCCCAAAGCAAGCAAAAAAAAGTCCTAAAAGTCCGAAGAAGGACAATGTTCTTTGAGATGTCTCCACTGAAACAATGCAGAAACAATGCAGGAACACACTCTACGTTAGAAACACTGCTTGGAGTTTCAGGTAATTTAAAAATACAAATTTAGATCACTATATTGGAATTAGAGCTTAACAGATTTATGCTTTAGTCTGTATTTCCTTTGGCAAAGCTGGAAGCTTTGGAGTGGCAGAAAGTCACCGGAGAAAATCTAAAATGATGATAAAAAAGTGGAATAGTGAAATGGACTCTTTGGGCAGACCAGAAAATATTCCAGTTGACCTGAAGTGTTTGCTTTTGAAGAATTTGTAACTAATTAAAAAACAATAATGGGCTGATTGCCTACAAATGCTTAATATCCCAGGTCTTCAGGAGAGGCTGTGGTCTCCGTTTCTGCATGACAGGATGTCAATTTTTTTCATCTCAGGAAAGACAGAGGCACTCCTCATGTCCTAGCAGAAGCGATTTCCATAGTGTTCCTATTTGAAACAGTAGTTTTCCATTTCTGCTAACAGAAATTTTCCTGAGCTCTCAGAGCTTGTTGGTCAGCTACTTTTACAACCAGGGTGTTCTCGCAGGGCATCCTTCTGTGAATGTATTTCAGTAAGTATCTTTTGGGGAAGGAGATAAGAAAACCTGTCACTTTCTCACGGAAGAGAGGTAGACTGTATTTTTGATACTGGCATATTCAAGCTGAGCTTCGCTGTAAGCCCTCTTCGTAAATCAGATGTTTGTCTGTGAATACTGAAGTTCTGTGCCTATGGATGACATCAGCATGTTGCAGGAGACAGAGGTTGCTAGGCAGTTTGTAAAATACTCTATATTAGGCATGCAAAGCCTCAGCCACTTATTGAAGGACACAGGGCTTTCCTTCCTGGCCCACCTTAGCAGAGTCTGATGGCAGTTTCTCAAATCGAAAGGTCTGTTCTCGGCATGGCTGCTTTGGTCGCACCATGGTGAGCCCATCAGTATGTGCTCCTCTTCTTCTTCTTCTTCTTCTTCTTCTTCTTCTTCTTCTTCTTCTTCTTCTTCTTCTTCTTCTTCTTCTTCTTCTTCTTCTTCACAGATTCAGAAGTCACAAACAAGTCAAAAGTTTTAATAGCTCATGTGAAATGATCACCATAGCTGTGCTTCTACTGGGCTCTACTCCACTGTCTTCCGCCTCATGCTAGAGCCGTTGCTTCCCACAGGGCAGTGAGCAAAAGCTTAAATCCCCTATGCCAGGCTTTATCCACTTCCCATTTTGGAGTGTTTATTCTCTCTAAATCTGACCTGTTGGACTGCCAGAGCACAGGACAGGCTTCGCAGGGACAGTGGGCTCACAGAAATGGCAGGAGACGTGTGCCACACATGGTGGAGTTTGCAGTCCTTATTTTTCAATTCAAAATCTGACAGATCATCTCCCAGAGATGAGATGGGAGGAAAGTCTCATTTGTGCACCCTGTCAAGACCATGACATGAAAAAGGTGCTACATTTCCATCATGACAGGGGCTGGGCAAAGTCATGTATGACTGGCAGTGGGCATGTAAGTGGTTAAGGTGATACAAACCGATAGGTTTGTGTGCTGATTTAGGGCATCTAAACGTTAAGAGTAATTTAGCACTAAGTTAGCACTAAAAATCCACCCTGAATCTGATGAACTACCGCGAGTTCCTTCAGGATGCTAAGAAGTTGTTACCAGGACCAAGCAAGCTCACTTTCCGTGGATGGTCTGGAATTATGGCTGCTCCTTACTGTAGGAAATCAGGTGATACGTCTCAGTAGTTACATGCAGTTTGAATCCTTACTGTGGGTATCTGACTTTGACATGTTGGTCTAACTCTTTTGTTCAAAGATAGCAAGGAAGACTAAAAGCCAGGAACAGCAAGTTGTGTAGGGCTTTTCTTATCCATACTCAAGCTTCCAAGCTCAATTTCCAAATCTGAGCTCTCAACTTAAGTTACCTGCATTAGTGACTTTATTTTCTTCTCCCATTTGAAGCTGGATATACCTCATATAATCCTACACACTGATCCTTTTCTGAAATTTTCTGTCCTCTATATGCCTTGCACAATCCTGTTTATTCCAAGTGGTTCTCTATAGCTTGAATATATTTCACAGCAATTTCCAGCAATATAGGAAAATAATTTTTTTTGGCAGTAAGTTCTCACAGTCTTTTCCTGGAAAAACTCTGGCATCCCACACCTTGGTGAAGAGCCAGTAAGTTCAGTCAGGAAGTTTTGTATCATGCTAAGTGGTGGCTCTGGGGAAGTTTGATCCTCTCTGATCTACTTGATCTTCCCACAGCTCCTTGCCTTGCCAGGTAGTGTTTTCACACACCGGGTACTCCAGCTGAACAGCAGCCAAGAGGCAATGGGCACAAGTTGCAGGAAGGGAAAGCCTGAATGGACAGAACCAAGAACAGACTTTACTTGGAGCGGCCAAACACAAGTGCAGAAGCCTACTGATATTGTAGGGGCTCCGTCAACGGAGGTTTTCAAAACTTGACTGGGTCCTTAGTGACCTGCTCTTTCTTCTACGCGAGTCCCACTTGAAGCATCTGTCTCCTTGGTGGACAGTGGACCCATGTTGTAGTCTTGTTTCCAGCCCTGTCTATGGCTCCATCTCCTTTTGTTCCTGACTGGACTCCAGGGAGGGACCTTGAACATCGTTCACCACTTGCCATGTCTGTCACAGAGGACCCAGTTACCAGTATCCTGCTCTGCCCACTGCGTTCAGACCCTGTGAGACTTCAGTATGTTGGTGAGAGGATGGGCTGTGCTGCAGCCACCCTCACCTCCTGGCACACCAGCCCTCAGAAAGCAGCATCTTCTCAAAACCTGCAGGCAGGCAGGCAGATATGACTTATGAAATCTGGTCAAGTGCCTATCTCAGATGTTGGAACAGAAACAGAAAACTCCCACTGCTGCCAAACTCTGTTAGCTCAAATGGCAGGTGTCCGTGTCAAAAAGATAAACCTCTTTTTTTTTTTTCAGGTTGCTTTTTTCAAATGTGTAGGATATCTTATTCTAAATAAACTGCATTGAAAGAATATCTGGATTTAGACACCTAAGCAAGTTTTCTGCAGAGATAGGAGAAATCCCTAGTATTCTCAATGTGAACAAATGAACTTTCTTCCCTCTAGACAGTTCCTGATGCCTCCTGGAGTCATCAGCACTCTGGAGATTATCTTTGGGTTCTTGCTTCCCTTGTACCACCACAAAAAAAAAAAAAGCCTTTCTAAGCAAAAAAAACCTTTATTGTACATGCTTTGTGCCAGTCCTTGCAATAACACTTCATTTGATTCGGGTTCCCCAAGCAGCCAAGAAGTTGAAGAGAAGGTCAGGGTCATTTTTGGATCTGCGGGTCCTACAGGTAGCTAAAGCTGCCCATGACTGGGCATGGGTTAACACTGGCGCTGGGTGCTCAGGTAGGGCAAATCTTTTTTTCTGCATTTAAAATGATTTGCATCAACCTAGAGATGTAGGAAAAAGGATAATGCTTAAATATGCTAGAACTATAGTAAAAGAAATCCAGGCTTTAGTAGGACTGATGGAAAAATTGCCTATTGGTTTTCTCAAATATTTTAAACACATTTTGAACATATGAAACTGTTGCCCACTCCTAGTCATTGAAACATACGGATTCTGCCCATTTATCCAGACACTTTTGTCAAGTATAATTCACCTGACTGGGGACAGTATCTAGGATGGTACAGAGGAAATAGGACCCAAAAAGAAATTTCCGAAGCAGTGACCGCTGCTGGTGGTGTTGGGATGGATCTTTGGAGAGCAGTTTTCAAATCTGGTTCATCACATTCCTCATCAAAAAGTGGTTGTACAAGGGATCTCCAACCGTTCAATCCCAGAACTCACAGATGACAGTGTCGCATCATCCTCTTCGTCAAACCCTTGATCTAGCTGTGCTGGTTATTCCCATCTACCCTGCGGTGAGGTGTTCACTGATCTCATGGAAGGGCACATTTGATTTCTAGTGTAAATCTGTTTATGAGCTACAAACACCTAGTTTTGAGCTTAAACCCATGAGGTCAAACTCATGAGTTTTGAGTTTTGAGTCATCTTTGTCCTTTAGGTAAGGTAACTCAGCCTTTCTCTGCTTACCTGATGATGTACTCAAAAGAAGAACCATGATCCAGCTGCTGCTCTCTCCCTTTTTGGGGCACCATTATTCCCAGGGCTGCGATGGCTCTCTTGAAGCACAGGAAGAACTGTGACCGCTTTTTCCTAAGTGCTGCACGACGTTGTTCTTCCCGCTGGCACTGCTGCACGAGACATTCCTGGTTTCATCTCGTCTTCAGTCTCGCTCGTGGTCTGGCCTTCATCTTCCTGTCTCAGAATGTTCTCTTTCATTTCCTGTGGGAGGAAGAGACTAGTCCATTCCTGTATGAGGAATAATCAGATATGAGTTTATTGAATACTGTTTGCTTACAGATTGCAAGCAAGTTGGATTTTAAGGAGAGAAAAGTGCCCAGTGTTTCAGCCAAAAGCCTTGGCTCCATAAAAAAAGGTAAGAGCCCATGTTGGCGATGCTGTCAGATGAATTAAAAACCTCCAGTATCTGCTCCTAATGCACTCTCTGTGATGCTGCCTCTTTGTTTTGTACAATAGAAGTACTTGTTCTGCTGCCAGACTGGAAGAAGATAATGCATTACGACTAGCCGATAGACGGTTTGTCTTTAGAACAGCTTGAAGTAACTTGCCAAGACTGCCTGGTTATATCACCTTTCTAGCATTTCCCAGCCTTCAGCCGATACCTCACTCTTCCCCTTATACAGCACAGCAGGATGTGGAAAATCAATCATGCATTTCTCAAAAAACCCACCTTGAGAGACTGAGCCCTAAGAGCAAACTCTAACCAAGGTCTCTGTAATTCACAGACTTTGAGACTAGAAAAAAGTGGTGATAATTTGTTTTCACTTGGCAGCAAAACCAGCAAATGTCCTGTTGCCTCGCCTTGATGGGCTCTCTCCTGAACAGACATGGTCAAAGGAAAAACCGAGCACGGTGAGGAACCATAGGTAGCGTGGAGTTGTTCACCCACTTTCAGCGCAAGAGTGTCTCTGGAGAGGAGGTTTGTGATGCTGCTGCCCACACAGCCTCCTTGTACGGGGTTTTTCTCAGAACCCCGTGAACTGGAATCACGTTTAACCAACAATTAATTTTCTCTTTCTTGCCAGACCTGGACCATGATTTGTGATTCAGGCTGGGCAGATGGACATGAGGCCCACAGGGTAAGTACCAACCAGATTCTGCTTATTTTCAGCTTTTCCTGTTGGGAGCATCCTTTGGCTGTCTGCAGGGTGTTACTTGTCTGGATTTGTCAGAGCACAGGACTGTGCAGCACCCTCGGTGTAAACACACGGCTCTTCACTGGGATCTGCCTCTGACTCCTTCACCAGCGAAGGAGCTTTCTCCATCACTCCTTTTTTGGCTGCCTGGGTTGCTTTCTTGAACACATCGGGAGTATTTCCCTGCAAGGGGGAGAGTTAGTATCTCCATCTCATCCTGAGGGAGGAAAGCAGCCTTGGAAGGTGAAGGATGCCATCTGCTCTGGTGTATGAGAGGTGCTGCCTCCCTGCTGGTTGGGATGCACAGAGGCACCTAAACGGGGTGCCAGGTGTCTGGCTTCCACACAACCTTTCTTCCAGTCCAGGAAGGAGTCAGGCATTATTTTGGTGCACAGAGAGGCCTAAAACAGCAAGAGTCTGAATGCAAGAAGATGAAAGTGGCATTAAGGATCATGAGCTAATAAACTCTTCGGCAAAGGCAAGCATTGTTTATTTGGGGAAACAGTACAAGAAACACAGCACAGAAAGAGTAATCTCACCCCATGTATCCTTTCCAAGCTTCTGGCAGTAAGTGCTTTGAGAACACCCTGAACAAGGGACCAAATTCAGCTACAGAGTTTATTGACATTTAGTGGAAATTTTTTGCCTTGAAATTACTTTTTTTTTTCTGGGGCAGTAAGTTTTACAACTAAATTGATAAAGTGTCCCCTGTTTCTGGTTTTAAGCCCATTACCAAGTAACTTTACTGGAAGGCCTCTAGTCTTTGAATTACTTAGAAGCTAAGTAATCATTTCCCTGTTGTCTTCTCTGCATTTGTGGTCTTCTACTCAATCTTCCAACGTGATGGCTCCTAGTCTGTTTAGTCTCCTCTCACTGCAAAACTATTGTCTATCTGATCTTTCGTCCTTCCTTTCAAAGACCTTGTATCTGTTTGAAATAGGAGCACCAGAACTCCATCCAGCATCCAAGGTGCGTGCTCACAAGAGGTGATGACGTGTGTCATCACTTGCGTTTTGTTCTCTGTTCTTCATAATTTGATTTTGAGCTATAGCTGAGCACAAAGCTCCTTTTTTTGCAGAAAGCTGCCCTCGCAAACTATGTGTAAGTAGACAATTTGTCTCCATGGCAGATCTTCAGAATTGTCACTTCTGCATCCACAGCCAGTTAAATTCAAGTGCTGTTTTCGTCACCTGTCACTCTCTGTTGTGATGTGCTCCAGCAGTGTTTCTCAGCATGCCTCCCTGGGATTACCATCAGTTACTCTGCATCACCAGCAGGTTTTCTCACGTTGTTTGTAAGCCCTTCCTTTCTCCCAACATAAATTTTATGGGACCCATGACAAGATGCTGCTGGGGAAGAGGCCCAAGCAGTAGCAGAGTAACTTCCGAATTTTTGTATATGCTTGGGAAAATTATTAAATCTACCCTTTCAAGCCAGGAATAATGTAATAAAAATGATGTAAGAGGCAAGCCAGGACTATGGGTCACAGAGCTGGCTGAGCAAATCAACTGAGTGGAGACTGAATGGGTCTTGGAGGCCTTGTGCTCCTATTTGTGATCTGAGGGATTTATCAAGGGACTTGAGTGAGGGATTTATGCCTTTCCATCAAAGTTAGCATGTAAATTAAGCATACAACTTGTGCCAAGTGTCTGTACTTTGGCAGTCTCCCTGTGTTGAACATAGAATGGTGAGCCACCATGCAATCATAGTGGTACATGTCCTGACCATCAAACGCTCCACCCAGTGTTAAGGAAGCCTGATCAAAGTTGTAAGGATGCTTATTTTGTCACCCAGAACTGTACTGCCCTGCGTGTCCCATGCTGCATATATACACTGCTCTGCTTTGTAATGCTGATACGCACTTGAGCTCAGCGTGCTTTGTCAGCTGAAATGCAGCAGGACTGAGCAGCAGGCTGTGGAAGACTGTCACACATGCCCTCACGACAAATTTAGCTGCTTGATGAAACAAGGAAAGGTACAGCAACAAAGTGCATTTGAACCCCTCATGGAAGCAGGGATGATGGCATTAGCACATGCACTAATTATTGACAATTTGTCAGGGACAACAGTACTAGGAGTCATATTAATTAATGGTAAGACCAGCATTTCCACACTCTGTCCTCTTCTTCTGACAAGTGACAACAGCTTGCTTCTGTGCTAATCAAGACATTCTCCTAACGTGACCCAGGTACTGGTCAGACAGTGGTCCACACGGTGGCATGCTCTCCTCTCTCACACCAGCAGTACATCTGGGGCAGCAACGCTCACTCTCTGCCCACCATCTGCCAGTATTTGTTTCATTTGGTTTCTCCTTTTCCTGACAATGCCTATTATTAGCAGCGTAGCATTTCAGGAGGACATAATTAGCAATGCAATCTTTGTGGGAATATTTGATTGAAGGACAGGCTGAGGCTGAAGCCCTGTGGTTCAGGATTCAGGACGTTATTCACCTCTCAAACCCCTAGTAAGAAGTAGGGACGTCTTCTCCCTGCAACCTACCTTGACACAGGACTTTGGACACGCTCTTAAAACTTATAATGTCAGGAAATGTTCCAGCTGTTCCAGCAGCTGCATCACTCCAGGCAATCCGGGGTGCCGCTGAGTGGAGCTGGGCTACTCCCCCTCCCTCCTGCTGCCCCCCCCCCCCCAGCACTGCTGCTCTTCCCACCCCTGGGGAGCCGGGGCAGGCAGCTGAACTGGCGGAGACGTAAGCTTGTCCAAAAGACTGGACCATTTTCTGCATGTTGGGTTCCTGCTTTGTCTCATGGCAGGAGCAGACTGATACCTGTGTTGATGCAAAGAGAGAGGCAGTGTCTGTGGTGGTGGCATGAGGTTCATAGAATCATAGAATCTTCATGGCTGGAAAGGACCTTTGAGATCATCAAGTCCAACCATATACACACACAAAAAAACCCACCAAAACAAAACAAACCAAAACAAAACCCAACAACCAACCTACAATCTCTGCCACTAGAGCATGCCCTGAAGTGCCAAATCTAAACGTTTCTTAAACACCTCTAGGGATGGTGACTCAACCCCCTCCCTGGGCAGGCTGTTCCAGTGCCTGACCACTCTTGCAGTAAAGTCATTCTTCCTAATATGTAATCTAAACCTCCCCTGCCGCAGCTTCAGACCATTTCCTCTGGTCCTGTCTTTTTACGCTGCTTTATATGAAAACAGTACATTCTCATTTGAGCACTCATGTTTTGCATTCTGCGTCCTTTTCCATTTTGGCCTTGCAAGGTTTCAATGTTCTTGTTTTGCTGATGTAAATACCCACCAAAAGCACTCATTTATCTGGCTCTAATGAGTACTGGGCTGCTGAAAATTTGGGATTGCATTTGAAACGCTAGCAAAAACGTCTGTCAGTTTATTCCACAAACTGTAAAGGACAGTTTAATAGATCATGGAATCATGGGATAATATAAGATGGAAGGAGCTGTAAGGAACCAGTTGTAACAGTTTACTGTTGACTTTTTCCAGTTGGGACCTTTTGAGAGGCCAGTTCATCTATGTGTCCATTCACTCAAATGACAGCGGAAGCCTTTCACATATCCAAGCGAAAACTGGTGATTTCTGACTCTACAATCTTCAGCCTAAATTTAAAAGCATATATTTAACTGTAACTTCTATTATCAAAATGCTCCAGATGAGAAATCTTTCCATAGAAAATCCATTATGTCACTTACTGAAGCCATTTGAGAACTCCTCTGAATATGGTTGCAAAGTCCCAAAAAGAAACGAATGGCTCCACTGAGGACACATCAGGCTGTCTAGCATCCTATTTTCTGAGAGTCAAGTGCAATATATTGCCTCAGTGAGGATGTGAATAGGAAGATTTGCAGGCAAAGAGGAGTGGAAGGGTGCCTGTGCTACCAGGAAGGAATACGGCTATTTGCTGATGGAGGCAGTGAGTGGCTAAACAGGCCGTCAGCTCTTTCACCGAGCTCTATGTATCAGACGAACCGTGCTTTGCAAAGGAAGGTAGCACCAATTCCTGCCTTTGGGGGCAGCTCGGATGTCATCCCCAGAATAACCCCAAGGGAATTTCACCCAGGTTCTGGTAGCAGGTCAGTCTCCAGCCAGGTCCACCTGGCTGATAACATCTCCCTGAGATGTTCTGGGTAGAAGCACTCAAGGATCCTACTGTCTCCAGAACTGCAGTTACTCCCTCCATCCAGTCCTTCATTTCATACGATCCTCTTCTGCTTCTGCCTTCATCAGCTGATTTACCTTACTACACCAAGAAAACACATTTCTAGTCTTACAGAGCTGCTCTAGCAATTTTACTAACTGGCAGCTCTGCAGAACTACTGAAACCAGCTGGGCTTTGCTCGTTAGTCTGCAACCCTTCGGGCTCCCCTGAGGGCAGAGAGTGTAGCATGTTAATCGTGTTGTGTCTCCAGCCATCGCTGCGTGCAAACAAGCTTCAATCTGTAGCGCCCTAAGCATCTCTAACACAAATGCCTGCAGCTCAACAACAGCTTCAGACAGCTGTCCAAGAGATGATGTATGCTCTGCCAGTGCCTCCATCTCTGCTTGGTGTTCAGGTACCCGCTCTGTCTGCCTTTCCACAACTTTACACCAGTGCACGCCAACTGCTGAGTTACAGCCGAGGCAATGTGTGTTGGAACCATTTTAAATAACAAAACTACAGGAACATACCATGAAAGGCCTTTCCTTTACTGCTTTTCCAGCACTAATAGTGGTTTTGGTATTTTCTTTGCTGAGAACATCAGTGTCACCAGCTCTGTTGTCCCCAGAGCAACTCTAAATGCCAAGAAAAGTCCCCAGGTTCCTGCTGAGGGAAACTACAAAGCCAGGAACAGCAGGTTGGTGCTTGTACCTTTGCAGTGGCTTTAACTCAGATCTGAAAGAGTTCTCCATGTGTTTTCTACATGGTCAATGGAGGGAATGAGAATCATAGAATCATAGAATCATTTAGGTTGGAAAAGACCCTTGGGATCGTCGAGTCCAACCATCATCTCCACTCTACAAAGTTCTCCCCTACACCATATCCCTTAACACCACATCTAAACGACTCTTAAACACATTCGGGGATGGTGACTCCACCACCTCCCTGGGCAGCCTATTCCAGTGTCTGACCACTCTTTCTGGGAAGAATTTTTTCCTAATGTCCAGCCTAAACCTCCCCTGCTGCAGCTTGAACCCATTCCCTCTTGTTCTATCGCTAATGACCTGTGAGAAGAGACCAGCACCAACCTCTCTACAGTGTCCTTTCAAGTAGTTGTAGAGAGCGATGAGGTCTCCCCTCAGCCTCCTCTTCCTCAAACTGAACAGTCCCAGCTCCTTCAATCGCTCCTCATAAGATTTATTCTCCAGGCCCTTCACCAGCTTCGTTGCCCTCCTCTGCACTCGCTCCAGCACCTCGAGATCTCTCTCGTATTGAGGTGCCCAGAACTGGACACAATACTCAAGGTGTGGCCTCCCCAGTGCTGAGTACAGGGGGACAATCACCTCCCTCCTTCTGCTGGTCACACTATTTCTAATACAAGCCAGGACACCATTGCCTTTCTTGGCCACCTGGTCACACTGCTGGCTCATGTTCAACTGTTTGTCAATTAGAACCCCCAGGTCCTTTTCTGCCAGGCCAGCTCTCCAGCCACACTTCCCCAGGGCTGTAGCGATGCATGGGGTTGTTGTGGCCCAAGTGCAGGACCCGGCACTTGGCCTTGTTGAAGCTCATCCCGTTAGCATTGGCCCATCGGTCCAATCTATCCAAGTCTCTCCGTAGAGCCTCCCTATCCTCATGCAGATCAACACTCCCGCTTAGCTTCATGTCATCTGCAAACTTGCTGATGATACACTCTATGATCTTATCAAGGTCATCAAATAAAGATGTTGAACACAAATGGTCCCAACACCGAGCCCTGAGGGAGCCCACTTGTGACCGGCCGCCAGCTGGATTTAACTCCATTGACCACCACTCTTTGTGACCGCCCATCCAGCCAGTGCTTGATCCAGCAGATCGTATGCTCATCCAGGCCATGACCCGCCAGTTTTCCCATGAGAATTCTATGGGGGACAGTGTCAAATGCTTTTCGAAAGTCTAGGTAGACAATGTCCACAGCCTTTCCCTCATCCAATAATCGGGTCATCTTGTCATAGAAAGAGATCAGGTTCGTCAGGCAGGACTTGCCTTTCCTAAACCCATGCTGACTAGGCCTGATCCCCTGCTTGTCCATTATATGAGTTGTAATGGCACTCAAGATGATCTGCTCCATGACCTTCCCTGCTACCGAGGTCAGATTGACAGGCCTATAGTTTCCCGGATCCTCCTTTCTGCCTTTTTTGTAGATGGGCGCTACATTTGCTACTCTCCAGTCCATTGGGACCTCCCCAGTTAGCCATGACTTCAGGTAGATCATGGAAAGTGGCTTGGTGAGCACGTCTGCCAACTCTTTCAGCACTCTTGGATGTAACCCATCTGGTCCCATAGACTTGTGCGCATCCAAGCGGCGTAGCAGGTCACTGATCACTTCCTCTTTCATTGCGATGACCCCGTCCAGCTTCCCCTCCCTGTCTCCCAGCTCACGAGGCTGGGTGCCCAGGGAACAGTTAGTTCCACTGCTAAAGACTGAGGCAAAGTAGGCATTGAGCACCTCAGCCTTCTCCTCATCCTTTGTGACTATGTTTCCCTCTGCATCCAGTAAGGGAGGGAGATTTTCCCTAATCCTCCCTTTGTTGTTAATGAATTTATAGAAACATTTTTTGTTATCCTTAACAGCTGTAGCTAGGTTGAGCTCTAGCTGCGCTTTGGCTCTCCTAATTTTCTCCCTGCATAGCTTCGCTATATCCTTATAGTCTTCATGAGAGACCCACCCCCTCTTCCAGAGGTCACAGACTCTCCTTTTGTTCTTGAGGTCCAGCCAAAGGTCCCTATTTAGCCAGGCCAGTCTTCTTCCCCACCTACTTGTTTTTCGGCACACGGGGACAGCCTCCTCCTGTGCCTTTCAGACTTCTCTCCTGAAGTATGTCCAGCCTTCCTGGGATCCTATATCCTTCAGGGCAGCCTCCCAAGGGACTTTGTCCAGCAGTCTTCTGAACAGGTCAAAATTTGCCCTCCGGAAGTCTAAGGTGGCAGTTTTACTAACCCCTCTCCTTGTTTCCCCAAGAATCAGAAATTTGATCATCTCATGATCACTGTGCCCTAGACGGCCACCAACCTTTACTTCCCCTACAAGTTCTTCCCTGTTCACAAGAAGCAGGTCCAGCAGGGCACCTGGATTACCTTGACTCACTTTTTATTTTTTGAGCTATAAAACACAGGCTACACGCTGAGGCTTTAAAAGAGGCAGCTGTAAACAGAAGTGATAAGCAGACAGATGACAGTCTTGCTTTTCGCTTACAACAAGGCAAAACTTGCTGGAATGTGTAAATAGTTGCTCCATGACCAAGTGCTTGGAAGTCATCTGTCATCATCTATTAGAGACACATGATAAACGCTGATGCAAAGGGTAAAAGGCTGCTTCGAATCAAATAGCAAAACTCCTCTGAAGCCCTACTGGCAACACCAGTAGTGGATCAGGGTGTTTTCCAAGCTGGCAAAGAGGCTTTTGCCCTTTGGGGATGAGTGAAGTGTAAACAGGCAATGAAAAAGTTGAGTCTAGGCAACTTTATATTATTAGAGATTTGTAACAGAAATGTCTTGGTGCCTGTGAGCATGGGTGTGAGAGTGAGACTATGGAGAGTCAACTTGAAAATCTAAACAAAATAAAAATCCCCTCCCCAAAAAAGATCTCAAGCTGAGTTTTGTCACATCAGTCTCCAATGTGAGAAAACCATATCACTCGGCAACAGGAAAATCAGAGCCAGTACAGCCAATGTCCTGGGTGGGAGCACTGTGCTGGTGGGATTGCGTGGCAGGGCTGGGAATTAGCAGCTATTTCTTGGCTACAGTAGAAAGTTTATCAGATCATCTGAGAGAGCTGGTGATGATCTGGAGTCTGGGGGATGACCCTCCATCCAGCCAGAGGAGATGGGATGCTACTTCTCCTGTCTTTCTGAACATCTTCCCTGCACACCAAGAGATCATTCATGAAACACCTCTTGTGCTGGTCTCCTGTGGCTGGGGGGTAAATCTCTGCAGGTGCAGGCCTCTTGTGCTTCTGACAGCAGATTTTCTTGGCACTCATGGATGGCACAGAGCAAATCTTGTGGTCTCCTGTTCTGTGTGTAGAGGGGCTCCAAGACACCCCGTCCTGGGCAGTGGCATGAGGTACGTAACAGGGTCTTTCCTTTCACAGTATGAGTTTGAGTTTGTGCTGTTTCCCTTGCATCAGGGCTCAGACTGTACACTTGAAATGGAAAATTAAGCAGAAAATTCTTGCAGCTTCTGAAACAGAGATAAATGCTTCCCTTGGAACAGAGCCTCAGCATGACAAGTGATTTTTTTCTGACATTTTGAAACAGAAGCATTTCTTTTTGACATTTTCAGAATGATGGCTTTTTGCCCCATTTTTTGCGTTGAAATGATACTTCTAATTAAAAATCAATCTGAGTGGAAAGCAAATTGTGTCAACAGAAGTGGGCAAATAATCCCCCTCCCCCCATCCACCTGTGCATCCTTCCCACCCCACCACTCCTGCGGAAGGCAAATACTGTATTACAGATCAAAGAGAATATTTTCTGTTGGTCCCAAAAGAAACATTTCTGGTTTTCCACGCTGATGAAACTAGAATATCTGCATTCCCCCCTGTGCAGGAGCAGATGTTTCTGAGCAAGGTGAAGCAATCTATTTACAGCAGCGTTGCCCCAGCCATACAGATCAAATCATGTGCCTTTGGGCTGAACCTCGAAAGGGAGAGGATCTCTAAAGAGGAATATGCAATTTACCCCCATAGGCTGCACACAGCTGCATCTAGAGATCCCAGGAAGGTTTTAGGGCTCTAGAGCTTCTGTTTCTCCAAACTGGTCCTCTCCCTACAGCCCTGTACATCGAGGTATATTGCTCTCTAATCCACAGAAGGAGCATGAGCCAGCAGTGTGCCCACATGGCCAAGAAGGCCAACAGCATTCTGGCTTGTATCCGGAATAGCGTGGCCAGCAGGAGCAGGGAAGTGATGGTGCCTCTGTACTCCGCACCGGTGAGGCCTCACCTCGAGTGCTGTGTTCAGTTCTGGGCCCCTCTGTACAAGAGGGACATAGAAGTGCTGGAGCGTGTCCGGAGGAGAGCTACCAGGCTGGTGAGGGGTCTGGAGACCAGGGCATGTGAGGAGAGGCTGAGGGAGCTGGGCATGTTTAGCTTGGAGAAGAGGAGGCTGAGGGGAGACCTCATTGCCCTCTACAACTACCTGAAAGGAGGGTGCAGAGAGGTGGGGGTTGGCCTCTTCTCCCAGGGGAATAATGACAGGACCAGAGGAAATGGTCTGAAGCTGCGGCAGGGGAGGTTTAGATTAGATATTAGGAAGAATGACTTTACTGCAAGAGTGGTCAGGCACTGGAACAGCCTGCCCAGGGATGGGGTTGAGTCACCATCCCTAGAGGTGTTTAAGAAACGTCTAGATTTGGCACTTCAGGGCATGCTCTAGTGGCAGAGATTGTAGGTTGGTTGGTTGGTTGTTTTGGGGTTTTTTTTTGTTTGTGTGTGTGTGTGTATGGTTGGACTCGATGATCTCAAAGGTCCTTTCCAACCATGAAGATTCTATGATTCTATATATACCACACACAACTGTTCTTATGTGCCTGCTGCAAATTTTCTCATTTCTACCTTGGCCCTGGTCCCAGGGACAATGTGACACTTGGGGGCAGGCAAAGGCAATGCAATGTACCTGGTAAAAATGACCACTGATCCCTCTTCATCTTGCCACTCTTTCCCAGCATTTCCAGCCTGGGTGAATTACTGGTTGAGAAAGCAGGGATCTCGGTCCCACCTGCCAGCCAAGCTTGGCTCAGTTCCTCTCGAGATGACCTGCCCGCTGCAACCACATGCACCCTCCCAGAATGTGGTCACAGAGCCCCTCTGGAGCAGGCTGGGTGAGAGAAGCCAAAGCACTTAAGAGGAATACAGCTCCATTCATACTGTTGGGATCAGGCCAAAGGTATCCACAGGTCTCCAGCTTTTGGCAGTGGAAATCTTGCTGCTTAACTCCTGCGTGTCAGTAAGTGTTGAGTCTTGCAGAGCGGCTTTCTGGCAGAAGAGAACCCTGTGATGCAGCATTTGGATCTGTAAAGAAAAGTTCATCTACTCTATGTATAGAAAACCTAAACATGTCGTGCGTGTCAACTGCTTTTTCTGTATGTGCTCGCATACCCACTGTGACAAATATAGGCTGCGTTAGAGAGTCGTCCCTTCTCCCAGACTCATGCTCACATCTGGTTCCCACAGTGGCTGCATCCCACAAGAGAAAAGAGCCAACTCAGTCGTTGCCTAAGATGTGTCTACATCTAATCCTGCATAACCCTCTGCCAGTCACCATCACCTATATCTCATCACACAAAAGTGCATTTCTGACTGCGGTCAATCCAAGCACCTGATAGAAAATTCAGTCCAGATAGAAGTGAAGCAGAAATTTTAAGGAGATTTTAAACTTCTGAGTAAACCTGGTGTATTTTTCTCAACCCATGACAAATGTTTGTATTCTGGGGTTATTTAGCCCTTTCACTTTAATTACTTGCATTGGACATTGGGTCAATTTTTACACGACGCTGTTTTTCCGAAGTAAATGTTTAATATTTTCCTTTATGAAATTTCTGTACCAAAAACTTCCCTAGTATGTCTTCTTGTGGCCTTAGGACTTAGTCTGCATATTAAATGTAATTAATGAAATATTATGTAAAATAAAAATTTGGCTCAGTTCCTCTCTCCCTAACTACTACTACTAATCACCCTAACTATGATTTTAAATAAGAAACATATTTAATAAATAATATTTTAAAGCCAAATTTCATAAGCACTCCAGCGGTCACCAAGTTTTAAGTAGTTTTTCCCTTCACACAGCCATTCACACGGATGCCCACGGTACCTTTTCTGAACTGCTGGTGTAGTGCAGTCATGCAGTAAGGCGGATTGAGGGATTTCTTCACAGGTTATTTTTCATGTGGATTTGTGGTGCAGCCAAGGGAGAGGGTGACGTTGCCTGCACTGGCATTGCCGCAAAAGGCAACGCTCCTGGAACACCTTAGCCGTACTGCATAGGTGCTTCAGACCCGCAGGGTCCAGCAGATGCAAGCCTGTGACTGAGGCCTGAAAGAAAAGAGCGGTCTCTAACAAAAGCCCCCATGAAAGGAACAAAAGGTACATTCCCTTGGGGACAGCTGGAAAATGAATGAATGGGACCAGTGGGAAAGCCCAAAACGTAAGAACATTGGAAACGCCCCACTGGGTCAGACAAACGCTCCGTCTCGCTCAGCGCAGCGCCAGCTCCACCAGCGCCACCAGCAGCCGCCAGCGGCAGGGACTGGGGGAGCCCGGCCCCTCTCACCACCCTGCAGGCCCGCCGGCGTGGGACCACGGAGGGGACATCCCTGCCTCCTCCTCCAGCAGCCGCTCACGGATCTGCTTCCCACCAATTTGCCCGCTGCCTCTCTGAACCAGCTGCCGTCAGCAGCTCCCGCAGCCTCTGGGGCACTCCTGATCTGCCACATGAAGAACGTCTTGGCTGTCTTACACCCATGTCCAACGAGTTTCCAAGTGCTTTCAATCCTAGTATGGCAGGATTTGGTGAGAAGCTCCGCTTTCAGCATGTCCCCTGCCTTCAGGATTTTGTGAACCTTGATCACACTCCCTTCCTCAGCATTTCCCTCTTCAGACTGAAGAGTCCCAGTCTTCTTAGTCTTTCCTTGGAAGGCAACTGCTCCCTTCTCTGGACCATTTTTGCCCTTCTCTGTTTCTGCTTAGCATGCAGGTTCCTGAACTGCAAGGTGTAGATGTTGAAATAAGGGTGCAACAAGGCTTTATATAGCGCATGGTGATGTCCTCTGCCCTGTTCTCAATGCCCTTCCTGAGGAGGCCCAAGATTTTACTGTTTTTTTTCACTGCCACTGCACACTGAATTGATGGTATCGGTGATGTTCCCAACATCAGTTTCCTGAGTTACAACTATCTGTTTCTAGCTCTCCATTGTGGAAATATGGTCTAGATGATTTTTCTCTAGATGAATTCCCTTGGATTTATTTGCACTTAATCTGTCACCTATTTGGCCAAGTTCAGTTTTGTGAGATCTTTCCAGACATCCTCAACATCCACCATCAGTGTAGCATTAGACTACTCAAGAGAGCTTAAAACCATTTTGTTTTGTTATATTTGCATTTTGTTTTGTGATATTTGGAGTCACATCTCTTAAAATAATGGTGAGAAAGTTTTAAAGCTCTAATAATATAAAAGGACAAATCAGGCTTTTGAAATTGCTGAGGCAAGTGATCACCCTAGCCTAATTGCTTTTGGGAGGCAAGTCTCCCACCTGAAGAAGAGCAGATGTTATCTGAGAATCATTCCCGAGATAGCAAGGACTGAGCGTGGTCCCTTGCACTGAGAAATTAGAACTAAAGAGGGGGTCTTTGGAGCATCCGGAAGGACTACTGGGAATTTTACCACGCAGGGTCAGAGCAGTGAGAAGGTCTTGCTGGCTGGTACAGGCAGTCACACAGCTTGTCACCCACGATGAGTGGGGTGATTCTGCAGGATGTGGGGATCAGCTATTTCTCCAAACAGCTTCATAATCAAAAGATTTAAAAAAAAAAAAAAAAAAAAAAAGGCTTTAAGTGCTACAGCTATGTTTTGGAAGATGAGCAGCTGCTCATGACAGAGCACCTTGTTTATCTTCCTGTTATCCTTGTTTCTAACACATTGCTTTGTTAAAATACTTGCATCACTCCCAAGCACATGTAGTTCACAGAGTTCCCAAACAGCTGAGTTGATTTTCTAGGTGTGGCCTTGGGACAAGGCTAAGACTTGAAAATATCTGTTTACAACCAAACAAACCCAGCATATGCAAAAGTAAAAAAAAAAAACCTGGAGCTTTCTGAGGGAAAAGGATTATCAGTTGAGTCAGACCCAGAAAGAATCAATGTCAACCAAACGTTCTATAAAAGACGGATACTTGGAAAAATCCATCAAGGTCTATAAATAAAGCTCTCATGCCTGTACGGGGGAATCAGCACGCTTGGGTGCCTCTCTGAAATGGCTCAATGCTAACGCAAGCAGCACGGGGATCAAAGGAGCGGAATCAGAAGTGTGTGTGCAGTTACAGGGCTATGACCTCTTGGGATCACGGAGACGTGGTGGGATGGCTCACACAACATGCTGCAATGTATGGATACAAGCTCTATGGGAAGGACAGGGCGGAAAGGCAAGGAGGGTGTTGCCCTTTATGTGTGAGAGCAGCAGGAATGCAGGGAGCTCTGCCTGGGGAGGGCTCAGGAGCCAGCTGAGAGCTTATGGCTCAGGTTTAGTGGGCAGAGCAACACGCGTGCTGTTGTAGTGTCTATCTGCTACAGACCTCCTGATCAAGGTGAAGTAGATGAGGCCTTCTTCAAACAACCAGAAGAAGCCTCATGTTCACAGACAGGCCAGTCTTAAGGGTTCCTCTGCAATCGACCTTGCACTCCCATCTTCTGCCTGCGTCTGAAGGAGCCACCCACAATTCCCATTTGTGATCAATATCTCTGATCCGTGGTGGTAGAACCGGCAGAATTAAGTCACGGTGTTGAAGGAAAACAGGACAGGGAAGCGATGTAGCTCCCAAAGGCTACACTAGTGAAGAGTTCAGTAGAAAGAGAGGCTGGGCTGCCCAAGTGTGAAGCAAGCCATGGCACAAGTGACCCCGGCGCTGAGCAGGGAACAGAGCCAATGGGCAGCAGTCAGGGATGGACAGAGAGACTAGAGGAGATGCTGCATGTCCGGAGAGACCCTGTGGCACACTGCCACCAGCCACTTCATCCTCTCAGCCAACCTTGGCAGGTGCTGCCCACCTCTCGCTGCTGGCTGGCAGACTGAGCATTGCTCTGGACCTTGTTCAGACAAATACTGCAGCTGGGCCAACAGGGATGTGGCATGGTCTTGTGATTCCCCCAGAAGGTGATACTATCCCAGGAGGTGGGCTGGCACTTCCAGCTCCAGGAAAACCTGGTGCAGAGCCTGTTCCAACTCCCAGCTCACTGTTCTGTTCCCGTGACACCCCAGTCAACCAGATCCTGTGGGAGCCACCCTGGGCTTTCATTCCTTGCACATGGTTAGACCTACGTATACCCCAGAGTCTGCAAACATAATTTCAGAGTGACTAGATTTGCCTAAACTACAAAATGTCTGTCTGTACCTATACTGCTAGACAGACGGGCCTCTCGCTGGCTGCGAAGCATTCAGCGCCACTAAGGGTAGCATACCAGAATCTGACTTTATCTGGGCATCTGGGATGTTCTCTGCCACAGCAGAAGCGTGATAAAGCTGGATTTCATATCAAAGATGTCTTATCTTGCATATAAACATGCTCACAGGCAGGTAGGATAAATTAAAGAAGCACAGCAGCTTGCAAATCAGCTAGCTATGAGAGCTCCCCCAGCCTCTTGGAGTGAGTGAGTCAGAGCACACGGACTGCATCAGGCATCTCCAGAGAACACAGCAAGAAGTGCAGGCTAACATGTTCTGCCCAAGAAAGCTGGCTCTGATAATTTGGATGCATGCCACCTGGTTTCTGCTGAAAAATACTCCAAAACATGAGAAAAATGGGCTGTTTGATTGGGATTTTCACAGGCTTTAAAGGAGCAGGAGGCTTTGATCTCATTAACTACTTCAAGTGTCTTGCAAACTTTCCAGTCCTGTAAAACAGCCAATGGGCTGGAACTTGCCTGCTCAGTCTGTTAGAGGGATATGAACGATCATCTCCAGGTTTCTAAATACCAAATGTTTCCACACTGTGGGGTGGTGGTGTAAAGCACTGGAAAAGGAGCCCAGTGATGTTGCAGAGGCTCCATTCTTGAAGATATTAAACACACAAGGCCCTCCGCAACCTGATTTAATTTCAAAATTAATCCAACTTCAAAGCTGGCCATGCTTTAGGGGAGATTAGTTGGACCAGACAGTCCCCAAAAATCACTTACTACCTATATTATTCTGTAAATCTGGTTTCATGAAAAAATAACAAAGAAAACTGTAATGAATTGGTCATTCTGTTTTCAACTGAAGTCCCAAGGGATTGCACTGGGAGGAATACAAGGCTGTGATGGACATTTCTTTGTATGTCTTTTTTTGCTGGTAGTTCTTGCCAAAAGCATTGCCATCCCTCATTGCTCTTATGCCAGAGCCCTCTCCACACCAGCCCTTCCTCAAACATTATCCTCAGTTATAGGGTGGAAAACTGGCTGGAGGGCTGGGCCCAGAGAGTGGTGGTGAAGAGAGTGGCGTTAAATCCAGTAGGTGGCTGGTCACGAGTGGTGTTCCCCAGGGCTTGGTATTGGGGATGGATCTCTTTCATATCTTTAGCAATGATCTGGACGAGGGGATTGAGTGCATCATCAGTAAGTTTGCAGACGACACCAAGTTGGGTGGGAGTGTTGACCTGCTATAGGCTAGAATGGCTTTGCAGAGGCATGTGGACTGGCTGGATGGATAGGCTGAGGCCAATGGTGTGAGGTTCAACAAGGCCAAGGGCCGGGTCCTGCACTTGGGTCACAACAACCCCATGAACGCTACAGGCTGGGGCAGTGTCTGGAGAGCTGCCCGGCAGAAAAGGCCCTGGGGGTGTTGGTCAACAGCAGCTGAATATGAGCCAGCAGTGTGCCCAGGTGGCCCAGAAGGCCAACAGCATTCTGGCCTGTGTCAGGAACAGTGTGGCCAGCAGGACTGGGGCAGTGACTGTCCCCCTCTACTGGGCACTGGTGAGGCCCCACCTCGAGTGTTGTGTCCAGTTTTGGGCCCCTCACCACAAAAACATTAAGGTGCTGGAGCGTGTCCAGAGCAGGGCAATGCAGCTGGTGAGGTGTCTGGAGCACAAGTCTGGTGAGGAGCGGCTGAGGGAGCTGGGGGTGTTCAGCCTGGAGAAAAGGGGGCTGAGGGGGGAGACCTTCTCGCTCTCTGCAGCTCCCTGAAAGGAGGGGGTAGCCAGGGAGGGTCGGTCTCTTCTCCCAAGGAACAGGTGATGGGACAAGAGGAAACGGCCTCAAGTTGTGCCAGCGGAGGTTTAGGATGGATATTAGGAAAAATTTTTACACTGCAAGGGTTATTAAGCATTGGAACAGGCTGCCCATGAAGGGGTTGAGGCACCATCCCTGGAGGTATTTAAAAGATGGGCAGACATAGTGCTTAGAGTTATGGTTTAGTGATGATTTTTGTCAGAGTTAGGTTGGACTAGATGATCTGAAAGGTCCCTTCCAACCTGGGCGATTCTCTGATTCTATAGCTATAGTTATATAGCTACAGAGTTACAGCAGCTCCCTCCTCATGAAGTTTAGCACATTTGAGAAAACGTTGGCTTGCACTTCTCCCACGGACAAAAAAATGCAGTTAGAACTGCCTTTGAAAATGGATTTTTTCTGGCATAGTGAAGAGTGTTTAAAATACGACATTTCTGTAAATTGGTCATTGTATAATTAGAAGCTTAAGTTCAATGTATTTTTAATATAACACATGCAGTCATCTCCATCTTTCCATTTCCAACAGTAGGAAGAAGATTGCACAACTGCAGGGGAAGAATAAATGGGTTCTCAGGAATATTCAGTGAACTGATGTTGCAAAAATTCTCATGCATTAAAGTAGTACAAATTCCCCGCCAAATCATCCAGCAGTTCTCAGGATAGGACAAGGACAAATCCACATCTACCAACTGCACATTTCTACTTGCAGCTACGTTTCACAGAGGTGAAAATCACGCTTTTCCTCTCAGACATCTTCTTATGCACTCTGAGAACAGGGAGCAATTTTAAGTCAGGTGGAGCTCAGTTCTCTAAAGCAATGGATCCTGTGTGTCACCAAGTGGTCTCTGGCCATATAAATGCCAGGCAAGACTTCTTTTCGTTCATAACAATCCTACGTCCTGACATCTTTTGCAGACAAAGCCTCTCACACTGAGATTTTTTTGAGTCTACCGCATCCTCTTATGCTTCATTTTTTCCATATTTAAGGCAGGTAATTTAAGTTTCTATTTTAACCTTTGGGCTTGGATGTACTAGTACCTCAGCCAGAGTGTCTTAAAATGGGAATTTCCAGGGTACCCTGACACCACTGACTAGGCCTCTGTGGTCTGTTTCTAACCAACAAGGACCTTAAATGACTTTGACAATTCCCTTGTAAAGGTCTAAAGTGAAATGAGCCCACTTGGTACTTGAAGCCCAAGGTACACTGTGCCGATAGCCACGGCAGACTTACCGGCTTGGACCCTAGAGGACATGGGTCAGCTTCGGCACAGTGTGACCATTTTCTTCCTGTGCGGGAAGAAGCAGCAGGCGGGACCTGCTGCTACAGCAGAGCCAGGGGAAAGCGCCTCACACACAGTCTTGGGGACCACTGTCAGATGGTCCCACTACTGTCTCCCTGTCCTTGGCTAGTGACAGGCACATCATATAACTTCAGATAACCATGGCAGAAACACTTGCAGCGCAGGCAGCCACCCTGGGCATCCTTCGAATCATAGAATCATTTAGGTTGGAAAAGACCCTTGGGATCATCGAGTCCAACCATCAAAGCCAGGGAGTCCATCCTTCATAGCCAGGGAGAGAAACACGCACAGTTAGGATGTGATTCACCTCTCGTACCTCAGCTACCTGTCTCTGTAGGACTCATTCTCCAGATCCAGTGACTAGATTTCCACTGGCGGCAAAGGAAGCGTAGCATGGGTCTAGGTGAGGCAAAGATCCCCCTTGTAGATTTTTAGGCAGGATTAAATGACCTACCTCCTGTAGAAGGAAATTCCTGCTGAAATACGGGTGGGATAATGGCATGTGGTACCAAGAAGCTGGGTTTCACGTGACTGCAGAAGGGACCCTACTCGGAGTGCAACATGGACGGTACTGGTGGGACACCGACAGGGCCCCCACAGGCGCAGACTTTGCTGAGCAGTGGGACTATGGAGAGGGAGATCCAGGATGGTGTGCTGTCACAGGGGCAGATACCAGGAATGACTAAAAAAGCTGTGGTGACACAGCCTTTGGAAAACATCAGTGTCTGTCCTACTATTAGTACTTTACGTGTTTTCTTCTGGAAAAGAGCCGATGCATAGTGCTTGCCTGGTGTGAAGCTCGGATGTCTCCAGGGAAAGCGCCCTGAGTGACAGAGCTCCCTCCACCACAAGCTCTTCCCTCGAGCTCGTTCACCTCCTGTTGCTGCAGGGATCAAGAACTGCACCTCTCGTTAGTCTTTACATGATAGCACTAACTAGATCAAGATGTGGCCTTTGGACACCCCACGGGTATTAACGGACTCCAGCATTGCATTTATAAATAAAGATTCATCATTGATCAATATGAGGGACAGGATCAATGAGGCCCTGCAATGGCTCAGGAATTGAACTTCAGGCAAAACCAAATTTTTTCTGGTTAAAAGCTTTTTTTTGAAGAGGCTCCACAATAAAAGGCGTACCAGTGGTTTTACAGGAAAGTACCTGTAGAGCAGCTACACGGAGCACCTCCAGAGCCCTGGTTTGGATGGTCCTTCTGTTCAGCACAGTCCTGTTACATCTAACTCTGTCTTGCCTGCATGGTACAGGATACTGTGGCACCTGGATCTGCCAGGTGACCAGAATTAAATTTTCATGGAATTAGAGCTATGGGAAGCAATCACAGCCATGCTTTTTCATTTACTTCTCTATCAAGTTCACAGCTTGATGGTTTCAGAGTAAGATGCTCGAGTTTGACATTTAACTTGAGCTGATCATCCCTTTTTTACCCTCTGTCAGAGCAAAGGATGGGATGGGCTTGTTGCAGGAACACGTTTGCACTGCATAGGAAATATTCACACCCTGTTGGCAGGAGAGTGAATCAGAAAGAGTTTCATGGGAGTGACGCTCCGACACAGCCCAGGGAGCGCGTGCAGAAGAATGATATCCTGAAACAACTGAGGTGCAAAAATTCTTTTTCCGATCTGCTCATAGAGGAAACTCCATGGAAGATATTAGGCTTCCACAGTTTGTCACTCCAAAATGAGGCAGAGCAAATATCTTGATATAAGGCAACATTTTGATAGAGGTTTATCACATAGCTACATGATTCTTCATGGAACCTGCTTCTCACATCTCCTAAAGCAGGTGGGGTTAATCTCATGTAACTGTACATGGTTAATTACTACCTAAGTCTAATCCTTTTGACTACCAGAGGGACAGATCAACCTCCTCTTCCTCCTGAGGGTTGCTCAGTTGAGTGCTTTTGAGTGTCTGAGTAACCCCCTCAGATATATTTATTTCTGCTGACAATAAAGCAAGCCCATAAGACTAGCTCAGACTGAGACAACCAGCTCTTGGATGGTTCTCCTGCTCCTTGGATGGTTCAACCAGGTCCTGTGGCTAGCTGTGGTGAGACCTTCTCTCGCCCTGCTCCTCGGGGTTACCGTCAGGGACAGGATAAGGACCACCTGCACCAAAAGGAAGATCCTCTGCAGCTGGATTTGCTCTGGCACTTGGCTGCAGTGCTTAGGTTAGCTAAGACACGGGAGAGTGACGAGTATTTCCAGCTGATGATTCAGATCTCTCACCCGCCCTCCCAGGCAGACAGCTGCTCTGCCACGGATGTTCCTCTCAGTAATTTACATGCTGTGTTAGTGGCAGCTCAGAAGGGGCTGAGCTCTCTCCCGTATTTGTGAGGCAAGTGGGTTTTGTTCTTTGGGAAGCAGCTTTGAGCCCTCCTGCCAGCAAGAAAAGAAAAAAATGCCCTGGGGAAGTGATCCTTGCAGGATGCTCTTCAGACTGGAAGTGGCTTGTTCAGGAGGGCTGAGGTGGAGGGGGCAGGGGGAGGTTCAGGTGGAGGTTGTGCCCAGCGTGCGCCCAGGAGCGTGGTCTGTGCTTGTGAGGAGGGACTCTGCCACGGCCCAGCGGCTGCCAGACAGAAACTACAGACTCTAACTGCCCTGGCAGAGGAGTTGTCACATATTGTCGGCCTACCTCCTTCTCCCAGTGAAGCATGGTGTGGAATTTAGATAACGAGGCGAAGTCTCTGTGTTCAAAGAGCAATTCAGACTGGCTTTGCTATCTCTTGTGCAGCCCAGGGGAGTGAAGGCTTGTCTGGCTACCACAGGATACATAAATAACGTGGAGTCCCGGGGAGCCAGGACAGCCCTGCTTTTCGTCAGTAGAGACAGTAAAATCAAGATAACAGAGACTTTGTGTAGCTCTTTGTTTCCTCGAGAGGCTGCTGTGCCTGATAATTGACCTGTGCCTCATTACCTGTGAAATGTATATTAAAGTTGACACCCCTGTATACGATAATGAAGATTTCAGAGATCACGCTAAAGATATGTGACTATAGCACTCATCTCTCTGCCCAAATCATACTACACGTCACCTAGGGGAGGGAAACCATGTCAATTTGGAGATAAAAAGACAGAGAAAATGACTGTTAAATTGAGAGAGAAGAAAGTTGATACCTGTCGGACCAGCCGACGGGCTGCGTTCTCGTCCCCCACGCCAGGCAGGGATGCCATGCTGGGTAAGCGCTGCGCCTTCATCCTCTGGGGAATGTTACACCCTGGTTGTCGTATTATCATTATTTTTACTAGCAATATTAACCTTAATTAATTAGTGCTATTGTAGTTAGTGAATTTATCAATGGCAATCTCAAACCTGTTCTGTCGCTCTCAATAAACTAATTTCAATTACTTACAAATGTGATTCAGTGACAGTCCTTTGGTGGGACTCTGACAGACAAATATTGAAACTATTATTATTTTTGCTAGACTAATTTTGATTATTTGTGAATCTGACTCAGTGAAAGTCCTTTGCTGGGACTCTGATAGTAAATCAGTGAAAGTCCTGGGACTCTGTCAGACAAATACTGAAACTACAGTCCTTTTAACGTGACACATGGTATGATAGTGGGATCACTAGAATGTGAGTTAGAGGGAAGGGTTTTAATAGGTGAGAGAGACTAATTTTTTGCCCTTCCAGATGTGCATTCTTCTTTTTCTTAACTCTCTGCCTTGAATTAGCCATTTCTCACTTTTACCATTCTTTTTAAACTACGTTGTCCAGCTTTGGAGTCCATCTGAGTTTGTCACAGGTAATTTTTCTGGACTTTTTTTAAAAGAGAAAAATGTTTATATCTGAGAAGAAACTATTTATTAATATAGATGCACTGTCAAAGCAGCACATCTTTTCTTCCCCATCTCCCCCCAAAATATTTCCAAAGGGTGATCTATGGACAAGACGAGGAAGTCGTAATTGTGGCACCTTTTTTTTTCCAGCTCTGCTACAGATGGTCAATACAAAAATTGACATCTTTCCTCTTATGGGGGAGTTGTTTCCAGCTAAATACCCTAACTTCCATGGTTACCAGTTACTTCACCTCTTAACTATCTCTAACGCTGTGTTGGCTGGACAAGAAGCAGCAGACCCATTCCATGTTGTCCTTCACTTCTCTGGCAGCTTGTCCTCTTCGAAGGACTACAGAGAAGCTCACAATCATGAGGGGCTTCTGCTGCTCAAGCAACAGCTTTTTGCTAAAAACTGTGGTTTATGCTGCTTGAGATCCATCCTATGTCCCAGGGATCAAGCCCAGAAGAGTACCCCCTTTCTTCTTCCAGAAAGATATCTGCTTTGCTCATTAAAGGTCTCTTCGTCTAAATGTGGACAGGTCACATCAAGAGCAAATATTTAGGGGAAACATCAAGAACTGCAAATGCCAAACTGTAAGTAGCTTATTAGGAATTCGGTGAAATACAGAATAACATCCCCAAAAAGTCTCACAATGTGCTTTATCATTGTGGGAATGCTGCTTTCACTGCAGCAGCATTTGATGCTAACCTGTCACTTCCTTGCAGTGTCATTTACATGCTTTGTTAAGTCTTATTCTAGTTCTACTGATCATGTAACACAAAACAGACTGGTTTGCATTTTCTTGCTAATTTCTCCTCAGAGGAAAGTTTTCTTAGGCAAGCACAGATGATTTCTACGGCTGATGGCATATCTGTCCATGCCCATAGCTTCCTTCTTTAACACATCTGACGTGACAGCACCCTGCCTGCTCAGCAGAGTGAATGTGACACACTTAGCCTGGAAGCACAGCCCTTGCCTGACTCTTCCCTTGTTCGCATATCCGTAGATTTCAGAGAAGCTGAAGCTGAGAATATCTCTGGAGTTCCCCACCTAATGATACACCTCCATGCCTCTTGGGCGCACTCTGTGCAATTTCACATCCTGGAAAATACCTGTTCTGGAACTGTGATTCCTTGAAACAGAGCAGGATTCTGGCAAGGGCACAGCTAGTTGTAGGCTGGGGGTTCTGCATGACTATCCCAGAGTCTCTGCTATAGTTACAAAAACTTTATTTCAGGAGAAGAGGATGCTGACAAAGCAATTTCTACAGGTCCTTAACTCCCTGACCCGTTATTATAAGCTCACGGGTCCATTACTTGAGTGTCTAAATGAACAGCAAGCTGGTTATTAGTAGTCTCATTTGCGCACCCTGTTCAGATTCTGCAGGTTTCACCAGAGAAGCCACAAAACAAAAGAAATGTATGAAGATGTGTGCCCCCTTGGAGGCTAGGCCTGAGCGAGAGATGCCTGTTTTCCACACCAGTCCATTTGGGATCCAAAAAAAGGGGCACGCTTTTCACCATGGATGCTGCAAGGTGGCCCAGGAGCCCCCACGAGAGATGGATGGCAGCTCTGTGGGTATTTAGAACAAAACATTTTGGCTAGTCAGACCCTTCCCAGATCCAAAGTGCTGCAGGCAGAACTTCTAGAGTCACGTCTAGCGGATGTCTGGCAGTGTAGGCTGGCTCTCCGAGCCCAGGTCTCACCAGGAAGGCACCTTGGAAAGCATCCTAGAAATGGAGATGCTCGGAGAGCCATACTGTGAAACAGAGACTGGAGATGCATTTTATACTTGCTTTCTTAGTAACTTTTGTTTCCAGTGATCCATCTGTAAGTCTGACCAGAGACAGCACTAGTGCAGAATTTTCTGGTAAGTCGTTTCCAGAGGCAGCAGGTTAACACGGAGAGCAGGAGAGCCGGAAGGAGCAATAGGGAAATCAGCTCACGAGAATATTTCCTAGTGCTTTGCAGAGTGGAGTTTTGCTTTGCTTTCAGCAGAGATTTAGAAAAGCTTTTCTTCTGGTGGTGGCAAACCAGCACCTCTTCTGCAGAGGAGCACTCTTGCCTCGAGCTAACCCCGAATGCCCTGTGAGACAGGTTTATGCCTCTTAAAACAAAGGGATCATATAATTATAAAAATTATATATTATATAATTATAAAGCCACCTTCTGCGGCTTTGAAGGATGGCTCTCCCAACCTCTACCCAACCGCAAAGCCAAATAAAGACCCCAGTGATAAGGAAAAGCCCAAGACAGCGCAGGACCAACAGACCTGGGGATGATAATAGAAAACTAAGCAGACTTTCACACTGTATTTGGACACCCAAAGGAAGTTTTTGGTAGGTAGTACCTTCAGAGGAGTCATATAACAGGAAGGCAGCACATCTGTCTCTTCAGCTCACCTGGATTATTGCTCTTTCCTGTGTGTGAACAACCAGAAAAGCATTTTACTGCATACCTGTTCATCAGTGAGCAACAAAGCTGGGCTTGTGGTGTGTTCTTAACTCTAAAGCAAGAAATCTCTTTGCTGGAAATTTTGAGGAAGCAATGGGGAGTGTGCCAAGCATAAGCCAGTGTATCTTTAATTGCCTGAATAGTACTAGCATGATTTTCTTTCCATCGTGGATGCAAAGTATGAAATACAGTAACTATGTACGGAAGTCAGTGGTCCAGCTAGTTCCAGTGAAGCAGAAGTTAATGAGAGGGTTCAGCAGCAGGGAGAAAACCCAAAGTGACAAATCGTTCCTGAACATTTAACACACCTTCTCTCACACACAGGACAGCCACCGGACACAGACAAGATGTTTTCACCTGAGCAATTACACCTGCAGTAAGAACAAGCAAGCGGAGACCAATGAGGTGGCATGTCCCAGTGCTTCTGGTGGGGAGGCTCTTTCTTTCCTCTGATCCCTTTCTTCTCAGATGAGTTGTTCTTGCTATGGGACTAGACTCTGTCCCTAAACTCCATGATGGAGTTTAGCTGGGAGACTCCTGCACCCAGGAGGTCCTGTGGCCTCTGTCCAAGCAAAACCTGTTGCACTGTGCCTTGCCCTCCTGCTCTTTCCTCCTCTTTCCATGAACTTTTCTGGAAACTGGAAGAAACATGCTTAGTTTGGGACAGCAGAGGAGGTGAGGGAAAGCCAAGTCTGCCTCTAGACCCAGCGCCAGCTGAGACACCGTGTGGCAGCACTCGTCCCTGCCCTGGGAGAGGGCATGGGTGATGCCAGCATCACAGCAGGGCCACATGTTCAGAGGCGGCTCTGCGGGGAAGCATGAAGCAGAGGGGACAACTGGTATGGCAGATACAGTGAAAGCATCAACACCAATCAAACTGTGGTGCTTGTGTCACATATATTTGCAATCCCAGTGTCACACAGGTGTCACAGAGTTTCTAACTCAGAGACGCGGTCCAGCCCTGTTCTTCATATACACCATTCCTTCCCCATCCAGGAATCTACTTCCATGTGCCAGAATCCCCTTCACTTCACTGGCCACAGCTTCACCCAAACCAAGGGAAACTTCCACCAGGAGTCTCCTGCTTCCCATGGAAAGCCAGTGGAGGCCGTGTCTGAGGAGACTGCGGCTCCTCTCACCACGAGCAGGAGAGAACAATGGACTGGGCTTTTTTACACCATGTAATGGGAGTCTAGCAAACGGAGCTGAGAGACAGGGCGAAGGTCCAGCTTACCAAATGCCCACCCACGCTCCAGGCGGAGCAGCATATTGGCACAGGGTCAGCTGCTACCGCCACAGGGCATCCCACCCCTGCCGGAGGAGCTGTGGGCCAAGTGGTTTTATTCCTAAGGCAAAATAAACAGTATCTCCTTTATTTGACATTTAAATGTTACTTTAGTGCTTAGCTCTTTTTTTGCCATGCTTAAAGGTTTCTGAGGTATTTTAATCCAGTGCTATGAAAATGAACAATGTCTTTATCTGTTGAACTTCATGAGCAAAGCACTTATCTAATCTAGCTGTCTGCTAGAATTTTAAAAGTAAATTACTAAATTCCTTAGGTACTAAAGCTCGATTGTGAACCACCTCAGTGCGTTGGGGGCGCTTGCTAAAATTCTCAGGAAAAAATTGGATCAGACCCAGGGGAAACATCCAAAATACCTTACTTTAATGACAACGCCAGATACTGAAGCAATTATTTTGAAAGCATGGAATTTAAATACGATATTAAAACGAAAGTAGCTCCGTGGTTATAAAAAGGGAGCTAGCAAAAGAAAAAAACCTTACTAACAACCATGAAAAATAGAGAGCAGCCCGGACTCCGATGTTATCTAAGATATGACACAAATATAACAAAAGCTCAACAAGTAGCCTGTTGTCCTTATGTCAACATTCACCTCACAAAAAACCTTTGACTGATTGCTTTGACTGTCTCTTTGTTCAGTGAACTCAACGAAGCTCTGCCTGCCTCTGGGTGCAAGGGCTCTGCTTGCCAGACAGCCCCAGTACCGTTTCCCAGTGGAGTAAGGGGCCGGCTGCTATGTGGTAATGTCACGCCTGGAGGCTGCTGCCAAATGATGGTCCCTCTCTGGCTGAGCACATGGCCCTGTGTTTCTCCTTTGCTTTGCTTTTGGTGGAGGGGACTTATATTCTAATTATAGGCACATTTCTAAGAACGTTCACAGAGAGCCCACAGTCCTGAAACACGAACTGAAAGAAGCGAGAGGGCTGATGACCCTTGTTTTTGTTGCATGTTCTTCAATGGGACTTCTAGTGATGTGGCAGCGCCATTTCCTCCTCAGCTGCCAGCAAAGCTCTGGCCAGCTCTGTAGCTCTGGGAAGAAGCCAGGGCTGTGAATGGTCTGCATGGAGCCATGGCGTTATGAATGACCATGTCGCCCATGCACATAGCCTTCAGCAGGAAGGTGGCTTTGTCCTGAGGAACTGCAGGGAGCCCCAGGAGAAGGAGCTTGTGCTGTGGTGGTGGGACCGGGAGTGACTGCACTGTGGAACAACCTGGGTACGCAGAGGAATGGTTCATGGATATAAATGACGATGTTAACTGTGCAGTCGCATTAAGCTCTCATTTCATCCTCAGGCAGATGTCCCCAAGGCTGATGAATGATTCCACAGACCCTAACAACCACCCTACACCCCACTGGAGAAAGCCATTTGTGTCTGGAAAATGAGCTCAGAATGGCAAGACGTACATGTCTAAAGTTTGTGTAGAGGAGTATTGCTTTGACTGAATGGGTCTATTCAAAATGGTCCATTGGGCCACACAATTTTTAACTTCCAACTAAGGCAAACAGTTTCTGCAGTGATGTCCTCTGGGGGGGGTTTTCCAGGCTGTCTTTTGCCATCTGTGTCTTAGTTGGCTTTGGTTAGATCTTGAAAGGAACTGGCAGTCAGTAGATCTCTAGAGCCAGGGAAGCAGGAGAGCTATTGCTTTTCCATTGCACGTTTTCTATAGCCATTGCTAACTAATTAGTTTCAGGAAAGTGTCCTTAACATGCATTCCCTTAACAGCATTTTTAAGGACCCATGTCACTCAGACAGTCACGTTTTCCACTCAGGCAGTCTCTTAAGGTCTGGGTAAGCTGTGCCTGGAAACTGGGAAGTAGGTACCAAAAAAAAAGCCAAACCATTCTGGCTCCCTACACCTCCCATAGTTCTGCAGTGCTTTTCCCTTTTACCCCCCAGCACCATGACACAACCTCACAAGATGGTTCAGAGCAATATCTTTAACATTGATGTGTAAAGCCACTGCACTGGCACGCTGGATCGCAGCCCGCATGGCCAGAGCTGGAACAAGCAAGGCGAGTGCTGAATAACAGGATGGACTTCCCAAAGTACATTGGCAGCAAAAGAGAGGCTAAAAAAATTGTGTCCCCTTGCTTAATTAGGCAGAGAACCTGGTGACAAAGGACATGGAAGGTTAAAGTACTCTGTACCTTCTTTGCCTCAGGCCACCCATGTCCTTGACCCTTATTGCAGAGTGTGGGAGTGAAGTGTGTCCCACAGCAGAGGAAGCTTGAGCTAGGGAACATCCAAGTCAATTGGACATATGCGAATCCATGAGGTCTGATGGGATGGATGCCTCCAAGGCTGCTGAGATAGCTGGTCGACGTCATTGTGAGGCCAGTATCATCTTTGAAAAGTTGTTTGGAGGAGAGTCCTGAAGGTAAGTGTTACACCCTCTTCAAGAAGGGAAAACCAGGGAACATGTGAAGGTGATGGAGCAATCCTCCCGTCCAGGCATCTGAAAGACAAGCAGGGATTTAGCAAGGGAAAATTGTGCCAAACTAACCAGATTGGTTGCCTTCTGTGACAAGACTAGCTCCTCATGGGAGGAAGTAGTGGATGTTGTACGTCTTAACACTCACAAGGCCTTTGACATGGACCAATTAGAGCAGGTCCAGAGGAGGGCCACAAAAATGATTATAGAATCATAGAATTGTCTAGGTTCGAAGGGACCTTTAAGATCATTGAGTCCAACCGTTAATCCAGCACTGCCAAGCCCACCACTAAACCCATGTCCCTCAGCACCACATCTACACGTCTTCTGAATACCTCCAGGGGTGCCGACTCCACCACTTCCCTGGGCAGCCTGTTCCAATGCTGTATAACCCTTGCAGTGAAGACATTTTTCCTGATATACAACCTAAACCTCCCCTGGCACAACTTGAGGCCATTTCCTCTTGTCCCGTCGCCTGTTCCTTGGGAGAAGGGACCGACCCTCCCTGGCTACCCCCTCCTTTCAGGGAGCTGCAGAGAGCGAGAAGGTCTCCCCCCTCAGCCCCCTTTTCTCCAGGCTGAACACCCCCAGCTCCCTCAGCTGCTCCTCACCAGACTTGTACTCCAGACCCCTCACCAGCTCCGTTGCCCTTCTCTGGACACGCTCCAGCCCCTCAATGTCTTTTTTGTGGTGAGGGGCCCAAAACTGAACACAGCATTCAAGGTCAGGTCTCACCGGTGCCAAGTACAAGGGACGGTCACTGCCCCAGTCCTGCTGGCCACACTGTTCCTGACATAGGCCAGGATGCTGTTGGCCACCTTGGCCACCTGGGCACACTGCTGGCTCATATTCAGCTGGCTGTCGACCAACACCCCCAGGTCCTTTTCTGCCGGGCAGCTCTCCAGACACTGCCCCAGCCTGTAGCATTCATGGAGTTGTTGTGACCCAAGTTCAGGACCAAGAACTTGGCCTTGTTGAACCTCACACCATTGGCCTTGGAATCAGAGGGCTGGAATATCTTTCCTATGAAGAAAAGCTGGGAGAGTTGGGATTGTTCAGCCTGGAGAAGAGAAGGCTCTGGGGAGACCTTTCAATACATAAAGGAGGCTTATAAGAAAGATGGAGAGAGACTTTTTATCAGGGCCTGTAGTGACAGGACAAGGGGTAACCGCTTCAGACTAAAGGAGAGCAGGTTGAGATTAGGTATAAAGAAGAAATTCTTTACTGTGAGGGCAGTGAGACACTGGAACTGGTTGCTCATGGGAGTTGTGGGTGCCCTGTCCCTGGAAGGCCAGGTTGTATGGGACTTTGAGAACTGGAAGATGTCCCTGCCCATGGGAGAGGGGTTGAACTAGGTGATCTTTGAAGGTACCTTCCAACCCAAACCATTCTGTGATTCTGTTTCTGTGGTCTCCCATTGTTGCCTCACAGTCAGACTGGTGAGATAGTGGGTGATAAAGCAGATGGAATACCGTCTGGATTGCCAGACCCCAAGGGTTGTGATCAGCTGTACCAAGTCCAGTTGTCAGCCAGCTGCTAGTGGCGTCCCTCAGGGAAGGACACAGGGACCAACACTGTTTTGTGTCTTTATTAACAACCCAGATGATGGGACAGAGCACACTCTCAGCAAGCTCGTGGATGATGGATGTGGGGGACGGTCAACACCTTGTAGAGCGTAGCTGCTGCTCAGAGGGACCTTCTTTACAACAAGGGTGGTTCATCCTTGGAGATATTCAAACCCTGACTTGGGCAGATAAGGTCTTGGGCAACCTGTTCTAGCTGACACTGCTTGAGCGGAGGGAGGGGTGGGGGGGGTGGACAAGATGATGTCATGACGTCACTTCTAACTTTTGTGATTCTGAAGCCAGCAAGTTGAGGAAAGTGCATCTTCCCCTCTTTGGCACTTTTGAGACTATCGTTGGAGCCCTGTTTCCAGTCTTGCCACAAGAAAGACACGGATATACTGACGCAAGTCCAGCAGAGGCCACCAAGATGATCAGGGGGCTGACACGTCCACCAGGATGATCAGGGGGCTGAAACATATTATGTACAAGGAGGGGCTCACGGAACAGAGTTTGTTCAAACTGGAGAAGAGAAGGCAAAAATAAGATCTCATTGTCATCTGCAGGCACCTAATGGAAGGGAGAAGGCACAGCCAGACTCTACTGTGCGGTCACTGTGCACAGTGAAAGGACAAGAGGCAACAGACACAAGCTGCGACAGTGGGAATTCCAATGAGATATTAGGAAATAATTTCATTGTGGAGATAGTCAACCAGTGGAATAGGAGCCCAGAGGAGTTTGTGGACTACTGAGTTGAAGCTCACCTGGACCAGGCCCTGAGCAACCTAATCTGCTCAGAGTGGGAGAGTGTCCTCCTGAAGTTTCTGCCAGTCTGTTCGTCTTTATGAGTCTAGATTCCATCTGATTAGACGTGCCTTATCTTCTCCTTTTTAAATTTTCTTTTTCCAGTGTAATTTCGAACATGTTTGAGATCAGCACAGATAGTTTCCTTTTTTCACTGTTCAGTTCCCCCACAAAAAACCCACAGTGAGATAATGCCAAATACAAGGAAGAGAAGAAGATGCAGCCAAAAGTAACAAAAATTCATTCAAAATTTTGTACAAAAAAAAGCAGCAGAAAAAAATAACCAATGAAAAATTTAGAAACCCAAATGTTCAAAAATTTCAGAAGATATTTTGGAAAAAAAATTTACAATTGCACAAAATGGAAATTATTTTGAGATTTTTTTTTCCCAATATTATTTTCCAGATATGGTTTCTAATTCGTAATTACCTATAAATTTGCAAATTAGGAATAATTACTCACTGTCTGGACATTCTGTCTTTCTCCTGACTAAAACCACCAAGGCCAGATTCTTCTAGATGAATCACTGTCCTGGTTCCGGTGGGGATAGGGTTAATTTTTCCTGGTATTCCATGCCATGTGAGCCACGCCCACCCTGAGCTGCCGGGGGAGGGGGCAGGAAGTTGCTGCTTAAAAGCGGGCTGGGGCGCTGAGGCGCCCGGTCCGGCTGGCGAGCTGCGGGGAGCAGCGGTTTCGTAATCGTGTTTGTATATTCCCCTATCTGTGTTGTTGTTGTTTGCCTGTTCCCTTTGCTGTCCTGTTAAACTGCCTTTGTCTCAACCCAAGAGTCTTGCCTTTTCTTACGATTCTTCCTGTATTAGGAAGGCGCGAGCGAGCGGCACGTGGTTCTTTGTTGCCGTGTGAGGCTAAACCACGACAATCACGAACCAGAAGATCACAGATCTTCCATTCCCAGGTTGATCCTTCTTTTTTCCCACTCCACTTTCTTGCCACTTGAAACAATGAAATGCGTAATTTTGAAACATGCATTAAAGACATCATCATTGGATTTGTTCACCTGCATTATTCCTCAGTATCTGTTTTGTCTCCTTCCTCTGTCTATGTACATAGAACTCTCTATGGGGAATGCCCTCCCCTGGGATGTGCCCATGGGAGCACTGGGGTCGCTGGCAGTTTGCCATCAATGGAAGTGCTTCCACAGGGAGACAACGCTTTCCTCCTCTTTTTCATCCTCCGCTATCGTGGCAAATGGCAGTCCATTAATCTTTATTTATGAATCTCCATCCTCAGAGATTTTCAGATCTCAGCTGGGTATGGCTTTGAGTAACCTGATCCACAGCTTTCAGGGGCCCAGCTTTGACCAGGAGGTTGGACTAGAGACCTCCAGGAATCCCTTCCGGTTATTCTGTGATTCGACTCCTGTTTCTTTATGCAGCAGCTATTTCAGAGTCTCTGACATTTATGAAAATAATAGCGGAGCTGAGATGCCACCACCGCCACAGAGGACATCTCGGCTGTTTGCCCATGTGCCTTGTCACAGTCTTGTGTGCTGCAGCTCTTCGTTGTAGAGTTGTGTCGTAGAGAACATGCACTTCCCACGGACTGTGTTTTCTCACAGCTTTCCTTTTAACAAAACACGTTGTTAGGGACATAATGGGAGTTGACAGGGACAAGTGGTCTTGTAAATATAATCAAAGTGTATTGTGCTTCAGAATTCAGTATTTTCTCTTGCTCTCTTCTTCACACACTTAATCTCATAATAGCCTGTAAGGCAAGGGAAGGATGGCAAATAACAGGCACAGATCTACCACTTTTAATGAAGAATACAAATATTTAGTCAATAGTGTTCACATTAATGAGCACCTGGGGCAGATGGACATTTCCTCCACAGAGAATTCATGACAACGTCAGAGCTGAATGTCAGCCCAAAATCAAAGATTCTTGGCTGCTGTATACGGGGATCACTGTCAAAAGAAATAAATGTTGACTCAGCCTGTTTATAGCCCTTTCCTTTCCATGCTGTGACTGATGATTGCTCCATGTGCACTGAGCCCAGACCCAGCCAGTAGTGGACATGGCACTCACCAGACCATGCGTGGACATCCTGCACGCGCACTGGGTACCCCTCTGCATCGGTTCTCAACATGTCTCAGAGTGAAACTCACTGGACATCCTGTGCAATGCCCGTCCCACTGAGGGTGGGGTGCAGAGGGTGTGCTGCCCTGGTCCTGGGTGGGTTTTACCTGAGGGGAAGCAGTAGTCGCAACTACAGCTGATGACAGTTTTGATTTAAAAATATATCAGTTCAGTAAATCATGAGTGCTTTGTCCTCTTCTCCTCAAGGACTGCTGCCTTGACCTTTGTCTCTGAGCAGCCACAAGTCAAGCACCTGGGTCCTGATAACCTGGAAAGAAGAACCTGGATATCTTGGGAGTTCAGTCTGGACCCCGAGACCTGACAGTCCACCTTCCCCACAGCAATGTGAGTGCTCGGAAACCTGGGGAAGACCCCCAGGATACGTGACTGTGAACAGCTCTCATGGGCAACTATCACGAACAATTAAAATGCTGTGTGCTACTGATGTGACAGCACCTTTAGAGCTTTTAATCATGGCATCTCCCTAAAGAATGAAATAAAGTTTATTTCCCCAAACCTGTTTTTCCATGAAGCTGTTTTGACTGACATTGGATGGACTGAGTCTCTTTACTGGATCATGGGGTAATGGTTTAAACTAAAAAAGGGCAGATTTAGACTAGATATAAGGAAGGAATTGTTTAGGATTAGGGTGGTGAAACCCTGGCCCAGGTTGCCCAGAGAGGGGGTGGAGGCCCCGTCCCTGGAGACATTCAAGGCCAGGCTGGATGAGGCTCTGAGCGACCTGATCTAGTTAAAGGTGTCCCTGCTCATGGTTGGGGGGGTTGGACTGGATGGCCTTTAGAGGTCCCCTCCCACCCAAACTATTCTATGAGTCTGTGATCTGTGACAAGGTTCGCGCCAGAGCTCCCGGTTCAAGTTCAAACCATGTAGAATACTTTCCAATTTTTTAATATCCACTTTTCAAGTGGGAACATGAGAGCACGCGTCCTCAGCCAGATGTGCTTTACAGAGCTTGGCCTTTATTGTTTTGTTCATGGGACATCAGCCACAGAACAAACGGAAAAGCTTATATGAATCTCACTAGATGGCCAGGATCAAAACGAAACAGTTCTTCATTTACAGTGTGACATACATGTTTTCATTCTAGACAGCACTGAGAGCTTCGGGGTGAGTTGTCTTTGCCTCAGAACAATCAACTGGCAGAGGCAGTTATTGAAAATCACGAGAGAGGCCCCCTGTCTGGGAGCTCGCTCATAAATCTGCTCTCATGTCATGAATCATTCAAAGCTGTTGCTATGCCAAGCAGTGCTATTGCTCTTCCTCCTCGGACTGCCGCTCTGGGGTTTATCACAAGGGTGGTTACAGATAAGGACGCTTGCAGCATGCCTCCAAGTCCAGATATCTGCTTCCATCTCTTAATGAGTTGATCTGCACCACTCTGCCCTCACCACGCTCCTAACTGACACTTTTCAGAGCTGTAATGATTGTTCGCGCCTTTGATTGTTTTACTCTTTATGCCAATTGGAGATTTTCCAGTGAGACGTACGATGAGCAGGAGCTGCCACTCTCCTTAGAGAGTTGGAATTTCCCTTGCTGCAGCCTGTGTCTGTTGCCCTTTCACGGCTGAGAAGAGTCTGGCTTCCTCTCTATAACCCCATTAGTCAGCTGAAGACTCCAGTTAGATTCCCTTTCCCTTATCTTTCCCAAGACGAACAAGCCCGGATCCTTCAGCGCCCCCCAAGCAACGTGCTCCAGTGCCCTGACGCCTCTGTGCCCTCCAGCGGGTTGTCTCCAGCCCTGATGCCAGTGCCATATACTCCATCCAGAAAAGGCTTGACTAAATGAGTGGACGCACAGTGCTGATGGAGATTTCCTCTCCCCTGAGGAAGGAAATTACTGTTTACCTGTAACAGAATTTTTTTTTTTTTAATGTGTAAATAAGGCCTGTGACCACATGGAGCTTCAGTGAGTTCATGGGAACTCACTGAAGTGAACAACTTCACTCAGTGAACAACTTCTTGGAAGCTGGCTGCCTTCTCAGCCACCTTCTGAATCGATCATAAAGTTCAAACAAGTTCAAGTAGCTCTTTGGGGAAGGAGCTGCAAAGCGGTTCCAGGCGCTGGTACAAGTTACCTTAGCAATTATGAGACAGGTTTTGTATTTTGATACTGTACCAATTTCTGAGCATTTCTCTGCCTGATGCAGAGGGAGGAAAATGAGGAGCCTCAGGAGAAGGAAGCATAGATTGGGCTCTGGGCTATAGTCCTTTGCAAGATTGAGAATAAAGCTCTGTAGAGCCAAAACACACCTTCTGTAGAGAAGTGGTGCCTGAGGAACTCTCCATATGCCAGTGTCTAACTGTGAGGTTTGGAATGTGACAAAAACATGGAATTCAGAGGAATATGACTCGCGTAGGAAAAGTAAGTACTGCAAGCTCCCTCCTTTTTTGGAATGTCTGGGTTTTTAATTCGGTTTTCAATGTTAAAAGTGAGGTGACATCAAACACCAAAAAGCAGAGATAATTCCTGAGCCAAAAAGAGGGACCTCGCTTGATGCATCCGCTTTCCTTAGCCAAAGTAAACTTCTTTAACAAGAAGCCGGTACATTTTGTTGACTCAAAAAAGAACCAGTTGGTTAATCACAAGGGCAAACCTCAAGGAAGGACACCGCAGGACACAGAAGACATAGATGTAAATTAGCAATGCGCAAAATTAGGCCGAAAATTAGGAAGGTCCTATGTATTAGTGTTCCGACCACAGCTTAACAGTGAGCAAAAGCAGTTTTGAGGTACTTATTGCAGTTCTCAGGATGACATCAGCCCCCCCGTTCTTCTCTAGTCTGGGCTTGGCAAGGTTTACAGAGGGAAAAAGCATTATCTCTGTTCACATCAGCAAGTGGATCTGGCTGTGATGCATCCACGGGGAGCCACGCTGCTGATGAGGAAGGAGGTATTTTTACTTGGACACCATCCAGGCCATAGCCCATTTTAATGTCATTTCCTTCTCCCAGGGAGGAGGAATTCAGGTGGTGGTTTCCACGCTGTTCAGAATTCACTTGAATTGCTCTGTCCACTGATCCTCCTGTCTGCTGTCCGCGGGGCAACGCGACCACGGCAGTTTCCAGCTCTTGGAGAGCTTCAGCCAGGGCAGTAAAATAACTCCCGTCTCAGCGATTTTGTCTTGACTCGTGTGAGTGGTGCTGGTGTTCAGTATAACACGGCAGTCTTTAAGTAAACCAGAAGCAGACTAGTTTGTGCACACACACGATGCTGCAGAGCTCTTTATTACCGACTGCCACCCCTCCTGTCAGCTCAAACAAGTGAAAACACTTCCCCAGCGTGTCTGGAAAAGTTAAATAATTAATCATCATCTCACTTCCCTGGGGAGTCATGGTAGTCACAGTAGGGGAAGCAACAGCAGCCTAATCTATGAGTTTCATCTTGAGCTAGGTCAGACCAGAGCAGGTGTCAGAACCAAAGGTCCTGGGCTCACTCCTAGGACCGGCCAGCCAACACTCTCCTGCCCTTGGGAAGGAAAGCATCCGCTTTGTCTTTGCTTACCTTCCAGCTACACCAAGGAAGTAAATTGCTTCCCACACTGTGAAAATCTCAAGTTTTTAGCCTTTCTTCTGCAGCAAGGGAATAAAAACCTGAGCCCTTTGAAATCAAACACCCAGGAGATGCACTTCACCACCTTAGAGCAATCACCAACGCTGGTGAGGCGTTCACTCGAGGTTCTGAAGAGCGAGGTTTCATTCTCCTTGTACACATCTGACCTTTCCCTCCTCCTGCTGCCCCAGGGACCCGAGTCTCGGCTGCATCCTAGCCTTGGCTCAGACTGCTGAGGGAATTGTTAAGCTGTGAGAAACAGTGGTGAGAAACAGTCATGCATGATAGGAAGCAAAATGAGAGGTAGGACTGCTGAGATGGGCTGAATTTGAAAAGGAAAAATGGAATCAGCCATGTGAAAGTCAAATAAATGGATGCAAGGAAGACACTCAATAAGACTTTGTGTCCCACAGCCCAAGGAAAAGCCCAGATCTTCTCCAAAGGACCTGCCTCAGACAGCACCAAGTGGTTGCAAATGTCCCCGAGCTACACTGCTGTATGGCTACAACTGCTCCAACACAGGAGTCTATAGACCGAGCGTCACCATCACGTTCTAGTGACTCTGTCAACCTTGCCAATGCAGCTATATTTTTTTCCCAGTGTTAAACAGAAGAGTAGACTCATTTCAAAGGCTCCTTTATCTGTAGATCTGCCTATCTTACTGACGCACACTCATACAGTCTCTGGGCATGTGCACAAATTCTCTCTGTGCACCCACCCCACCAAAAAAAAAAAAAAAAAGATAACATATCTCAAGAAAGAATAGTTGCGTTATTTTTCTAAGCAGGACATTCAACACAGGATATTAAATACAACACTGATTTTGACCTTATAAAGCGTGAGTGAAATGAGCTACAGCCGTTATTAGGCAAGAGAGTGTCTGGGTGATCAAAGTCGGAGGGAGATGAAAAATGTATTTTTTCTTTTTTCGAAAATATCTGAAGACCAGTTTGCACCTTGAAATTCCCTCTGGTTTTCCCAGTCAGCCTAAGGGAAGCCACCAAACACTTCCTTTTTCTGCACGGAATTAATGTTTCAGCTCACATCTGCGAAGCCCCAGCACGGGAGAAGAGGGACTTTACAGCAAACGTCTTCCCTGTGCTGTGGGGACCCTGGTCTCGGCCTCCGGGCGGTGGGGTGAGGCACGCGCTGCCTGCAGAGTGACCGGCAGGACAGCGGGAGCTGAGACCAGCCCGCACACTCTGCTGCAAAGCTCTGCAAGATTCCCCGAAGGATCTCTCGCCTGGAGGGTGGAATTTATTCTTTGGTTGGAGATACAAAAGAGCCAACATCTTTCCTTGCACGCTGTATCGCACCAAACACATTTCCACCCACGAAACAACACCCACATTGTTTGGAAGAAAAATAAGCTGAGAGGCACCTTCTCTAGACTTTCGAAGAAAATCTATTGTAGCTACACTTGTCTCAGTCTGTCTCTAGGGAATTCTGGAGGCTCAAAAGCTTCACCGTGTGTCCTCTCCCAGCCTGGAAGTGACATGATGCTGCAGCGAATTATCATTTTTTTTTGTAAATAAGATTAACAGCATGGTGGTGCAGTTTGAAAAGCCCCCATTTTCCTCTCATTCCTAAGTGAGTTGCAGCTTTGTGACTTACACAATACCCAGCCTCTTCGGGTTCAAAAACATGTTCTATGTCTTGTATTGCAAGGGAGAATAGATGAAATGCTGCTGTCCTGGGAGTAGCCAGCTTTGTGAGGAGATGAAGTTGGGATAAAACCCTCTACAGTTTTTGGAGAAAGCATGGCACTTCTTACGAGACTGACCTCAGGGCAGCAACAAGCACAAACGTTTTGAGCGTTAATGAGTTGTAGCCTGTCACACTGAGACAAGGTGGTGTAGACAGCTAAGCCTGGCTATCTGCAGCAGTAAGTGTTCAAAAATCACGAGATTAGCTGTTTTTTGAAAATAATCCAATATGTAAATTAGCCACCAGAGGGAAATGGAGACAGACGGTTGTCAATGGCTAATTTAAAATCTGTTTAAGGCCAAATGGTACCGCAAAGGGGCTGTGACTTCAGCATTGCTCTTTCAAGACCTTGGCTTTATTTGAATCGCTTTTCTATAAATGTTTGGTCGAGCCTGAACGAAGTTACTGCTTCTCCCCCAAACCAGTTTTTATTTCTCATTACCGACTAAAAACAGTTAAAACCCGCTAACTGGATCTCTCGGGAGAGCTGGAGCCAGCGCTCCGGCTTCTCCCGGCTCCGGACGCGGGAGGCGGGGAGCGCGCGGACACGGGTGTCCCCTGCGGCAAGGTCAAGCCCGGGAGCGGAGCGCTCAGCCCGCGGCTGCCCCCGGCCATCGGTGGGGGCTCGGTGGCTTTTCGGGGCACCCTCCGCACCCCGCTGGGTGATTTATCTTCACGCCGCCTGGACCAGCGCCGCGCCCCGCGGCCCCGCCGCCCGCCACTGCCGTGTTCCATGGGTAGGGGCGCGGAAGGGTGCGGACCCCGCCCGCTGCCGGGGCTCCCCTCGCCGCCCCGCTCCGGCCCGACGGGCAGAACCCGGGCCCGGCCCCCGGGCTGGGCGAGCCGCCGCCCCGCCGAGGAGCGGCCGGGCCCCGCGGCGGCGCGGCGGAGCGGAGCGGAGCGGGACGCGCGGCGGCGGCGCGGACGAGCCCAGCCGGGGCCGCCGGTATTTAGGGCGGGCGCTGCCAGAGCCGGGCGAGAGCGGGACGGCGGGGACGGCGGGTGAGTGCTGGCGGCGGGGCCGTGCCGGGGCCGTGCCTCCGCGCCGACGGGGCGGGCTGCAGCCGCCGCCGCCGCCGCTTGACCCGACCGGGCGGGGGTCGCCCGCGGTGCCCCCTGGAAGTCAGTTCCCAGGGCGAGACCCGCCGCGCCGCCGGGGCTGAGGAGCCTCGCCGCGGCCGGACGGAGACCCGGCGGCCCCGCCGAGGGGCTCCCCGGTACCCGCCGCTCCGGGGAGCGGGGGGGAAAGGCCGGGGCCTGCGGCGGCATCGCCCCGGCCGGGGGCGGCGGTGGATGGGGCGAGCGAAGGTGCCGAGCCCCGGCGGAGCGGGGACGGCGGCGGCGGCGGGCGCGGGCGTTATCGGGCGGGTTCGTGTCGAAGGGGGGCTTTGCTCCCGCAGGCGATTTGGAGTTTTAAATGGATATTGCGGGTATCTTCCCCCAGGTATAGGGTGATACCGGGTAAGTGAATCGACCACTTTAAAAGTATGATTTTATGTGGGGGGAAGCTTTGGGTGAGCGCGGCCTGGATATCTGCCCTGTTATGGTTGTCCCAGCATTATCCCGCCCCATCCTGGTGTGAACACCACAAGTGACCCGGCTGCCTGGTTTCTTCCGCATTCGGGTATGATGGTGACCAAGCGTCACCTCCATTTAGGTGCTAGCTCAAAGCTGGGCGTCTCCACTGTAATGTCGTACGCCTGCAGTCCTCACCTTTGTGTGCGTACGTACATGCTGGGATGCAAGCCAGGATTTCCAGGACAAAGCCCACCATTTTCTCACCTGGAGCCCATGCACTGCCACCATGTCACATGTTGCAGCCAACGATGAATGTGAACCAGTTTTGGTACTACAGCAAAGAGCAGGAGCCGGCCAAGGACAAGGGCTGCCAGCGCTGCCCTGTGATCATGAGATGGTCCTGATTTTTGCAGGATACTGTGGGCAGCAGCGCATGGGACTTGAACAAGGACTTCACGGAGAATAAAGTTTCCCCAGAAAGGCAGTCCCTTTCCCAGTTGTGAGCCTGACGCAAACCCCAAGGAAGAAACTTTCTTCACAAAACTACGTGGACAGCAGGCTTTGGAGCGATGAGAATTACTTTGCCAGTAATTGTAACTTCCTCATCGCAGGAACTGTTGTCAGTGGAGTATTAAACGGATTATTTCAGGAAGCAATGTCTGGGATCCGTGAGTTCCTCAACACAGAATGGCTTTTGTTTTTCATGTTCTCCCCAAAGTTAAGGTGGCATCATAAAAAAGGATTTAGGCCGTACGTCGTGCATGCTTCTCAAATATTAAAATGAACAAATATCGGACAAATTGTCAATGTGTTGGTTTTCATGTTGCCTGTAACGTTTTCTGGTTTTCCCATTTACTCCCATGTCCTGATGGTCTCAGAGTAGTATCTTCACCAGAGATGACTTACCCACTTTTCCCAAAATCACAGTTTGTTTTGTCTTCTTTGCAGCTGATGGTCACTCCCTGTATCACACTTGTGATGGGCTGGGAGGAGATAGAAATTGAGCACGTGTAACGCAGGCATGTGTGAGTAAATGGCAGAGAATAAGGAAATAAAATAAAAAATCAAACCATCTCTGTGGTGCGAACAATGCTGATTTGCAGCTTTCCTAGAAATCTGGGAAGAATGTTTCTTAAATTGAGAGATGTCAAAATGCAGGAAGCTGCGAGGGACCTGGCTACTCTCGGTGTCTAACACAGAATGAGCATGATGTCAGTGCATTGTCCTCACCTAAATGCAGAACAAAAAGCAATGGCAAAGGTAACAGTCTTCTTGCACGCAAGGCAATGCAGTTGTCTTGGAGCTGCTTGCCTGACTAGAGTTGTCCTACTACATACAGCTCCAAGGGGAACCATCCGGATACAAAAAGTTAGCATAAAAAGTTGACCGGTCTGTCTTTTGCCTTTTGAGTAAAGATTCCTTTCTGCCCCCTTGGCCACGCGCTCGGAGGTGCACGTGAAGAGAGACGCCCTTCGGAGTGCGCACCAGTTACAATCTGCTCTCCATCGTCCCCAGAGCTGCAGCGCAGGACCCAGCTGAGATGTTCCTTCTGGCTGTCCCACCAGCTCCCAGCCTGCCCGTTACCGACCCTCTGTGAGCACAGAGGCATTGTGCAGAGGAGAATTTAGAAATTTTACCATCTCTGAGCTCGTTGAAATTGGGGTGGCGAGGGGAGTTTATTTTAAACCAGGGGAAAAATAAGCATCGTCATTGCCATAAACCCTGTAGACTGTTCGGCATATTTGCCCAGGTTTCTGTAGCTGGAGAGCTCTTAACAGGTCATCTGTGGGAATGCTACTTCATAGTGCCTTACAAATGTTCAGGAATAAAAGGAACAAGCGTTGTGTGTCAGGCGACCTTGTGTCTGTATCTTAGAAGGTGAGTAAGAAGGCAGAGGAGTGCAACACAGTTCAGAGTGCAGTGAGAGAGGAAGGTGGAAAATTAGTAGGGAGCAATACTCAGAAAGCCAGGGACATGGGAGAAACACCACAGGGGTTCACGCAACGGGCTGTCAAAGACAACTCTTTGGTGTAGTGCTCTGCCTGGCACAGTCATGGGGAGTTCCTTAGAATCCTAGAATCATAGAATCGCTGAGGTTGGAAGGGACCTTTAAGATCATCAGGTCCAACCTTTAACCTACCCTGACAAAAACCACTTCTAAACCATGTCCCTAAGTGCCCCATCTACCCTTTTTTTAAACACCTCCAAGGATGGTGAATCCACCACCTCCCTGGGCAGCCTATTCCAATGTTTAATAACCCTTTCAGTGAAAAAATGTTTCCTAATATCCAATCTAAACCTCCCCGACATAACTGGAACCTGTTTCCCCTTGTCCTATCACTTGTCACCAGGGAGAAGAGGTCAGCCCCCATCTCTCTCCACCCTCCTTTCAGGTAGTTGTAGAGGGTGATAAGGTCTCCCCTCAGCCTCCTCTTCTCCAGGCTAAACAACCCCAGCTCCCTCAGTCGTTCTTCATAAGGTTTGTCCTCCAGACCCCTCACCAGCTTTGTAGCCCTTCTCTGGACACGCTCCAACACCTCAATGTCCCTCTTGTAGCGAGGGGCCCAAAACTGAAGGCAGTACTCGAGGTGGGGCCTCACCAGTGCCGAGTACAGGGGGATGATCACTTCCCTAGTCCAGCTCACCACACTGTTCCTGACACAGGCCAGGATGCTGTTGGTCTTCTTGGCCACCTGGGCACGCTGCTGGCTCATATTCAGCCGACTGCCCACCTTCCTCCTGTTCGTGCTCTGAAAGGGTGGCGGCTGGGAGCTCTGGTGTACCAATGCCACCCAGGGACAGCTGTTGTAAGTGGCTGTCATTCCTCACCAGTCTGCGCTTGAAGGCAATAAAAATTACCTGAATTCCTCTGCCCACGCGGAGCAGCACAGCACCCAGTGCTGAGTCCTGAGCCAGTTCTGGATCTGAACTGTGATGTTCTGTAAAGCTTGCCCTGTCTTGGGTTTTTGTTCATTTTGAATTGGCTAAGTTTACACTGTATTGCAGTTGAAGAAAATTCTTATGTTTTGCACCATTTTACACAGGGTAGACTTACCTGATCGATTTTGCTTCCCCAGTGCTGAATTGGTTATTGGAAATCGCATTCCAGAAAGGTTGTTTGACCTGCTCTTAAAGACCTTCTGTGACAGAAATGTCACAGTGTCCCCAAGCAATACTTGAAGAGTTTCACTGCCCTTACCACCCGCAAGGTTTTCCTAATGGCTCAGTCTTCCTTGCTGCAGTTAACTCCCTCTCCTTTCAGCGATATTAGTCCCAGCCACGGGGAACAGACTATTCCTTCCTGTTCTGCATCAGGCTTTCATGCATACAGAGACTGTTGAACGTCTCCTTCAGCTGTGTCCTTTCTGGCCCAGACATTGCTGTTCATTCACTTTATTCTCATACCTTTGCTTTTCTGATGATTCTCACTGCTTTCCTCTTATCTATGTCCCTATCTTCTTGAGAACGGTGCCCAAAGCTGAACACAGGGCTCCCGTCTGGCCGTGTCCAAGGTGAACACAACAACATCTAGTCGAGGTCTTACTCCTAGTCACACACCTGCCAAGGTCTTGGCCATTTTGCCAAGGCACAATACCAGCAATGCTGCTGGCAGCGCGCGTCGGTGCTGCACTGTGCAGAGCTTTTACTTAGCTGGTCACTCACCGTCACACAGTAGGGCAGCTGCTTGTTTCTACCTGAACTAAATGCCTTGCACTTGTTCTTAAACTCGAGTTTAACCTTCTTCGCCCTCTTACCTAGTATGCTGGAACCCCTCCGGCGTCATTGCACTGGATGAAGCATGCCATCCCCTTCACCACCCAAACCACGGCTGAAAGCGCCAGCTGCTGGCCCTCCTTGTTCCCGTCGCGGTAGAATTGCTGCGCGTTTCGTTCTGCAAGCGTGTAGGTTAAACCCCTGTGCGCTCTCTGACACATCTGGCTGCCAGCTCAAGGCGAGATCATTCCAGCAAAAGTTGTTACCAGTTTCTGCCTGAGTTGCCTCCAGGACGGAGGGTAAGGGGAAGCGGGATGGACGAGTGCTTCTTCCAAGAAGTGTAAGACAGTGTTGGCAGTATGGGGGATGCTCTGAGTAAATGTCTGAGTAAAAAGGCAGGTCAATTCTACCATCATTGCTTGCATTTTTAAGGATTGACTGTTTACTTAAGTGCAGGTATTAGCACATCAACCGATGCTTTCCAAATCCCTTAACAGGCAAAGCTGTAGGATGCTTTCTGGAAAAAATGTAATTCTTGTTGACTTCTGGACTGGGGAAAAGGTCAGGCAAGGAAAAAATAGCTAAAGCATAAAAGTGCAACATGGTGCATATGGATGGCCCTGAGAAATCCTAGTGCACCACTGTGCTCGGAAATGAAGTCTTATGGGAATGGCTGCGCACACTGCAGCCAAGTTAAATAAAGCATCAATAGGTGATGTGCAGAGCTGAACTGAGCAAGGATACTTGGGATGAGATCTGCAAGAACGTTTCCTTCTTTGCGTCTCTTTCAAGCACTTATCGTTGTAATCCCAGCCGATTTTAAAAGCGCCAAGGCTTAAGCGCCGAGGACTTCCTTGAATGCACTGGGCTTTTCCAGAGCACTCTGTATGAGCCCAATTCCCATTGCTCAACATTTTGTTGACTTTAAAATAAAGGAATTAGGACATCATTAAACACTCGGAAAAGTCTGAAAGCAGCCCAGAGGCACTCTTTAAGAATGATCGCCCATCCCTTTCTAAACCAGCTTCAGTGCTCTGGGGCAGGTACTCGGGAGACCCTGGCTGATCTCCCAGCCCTGCTCCGGCTCTCCTGCTGTCCGCCACTGCTTACAGGCTCCAGGCAAGGCTGGGAGCTTTAAGCTGGGCTTTGAAGTGCCGGAGTCACTCCAGGCTTCCTTTGCAGGTGTTGGAAAGAAATGGGCACCACCTAGAACAGGCTTCTGGGACAGGAGGGAAAAGTAATCACCTCCACAGAGGGAGCCTGAGATGATCAGCCACTCTTTAAATGTCAGATGTGCCGGGTCAGGCCTTCTGCATCAGTTAGAGCATCCAGATCAGAGTCAGTGTCGCTCTGCTTGTCCCAGGTCCCACCTTGCAGGCACTTGGACACGGTCTGTGTTACAATCTCACACCCTGCTGTATTTCCCTGGCCCTCTCAGTTATACGACATCGAACGATAATGGGCGTGGCCACGTGAGAAAGAAAAAGTTTACAGGAGATTTTGCACTGTGTGTGTTTCTCATCTGTAGGGCTGAGGGAGTCTAGGTAATGTCAGGTCTAAGTGCTCTAGC